>NC_073255.2:54373750-54688125 GCF_029289425.2 Pan paniscus | reverse complement strand
ACTTACAATCATGGCAGAAGAGGAAACAAACATGTCCTTCTTCACATGATGGCAGCAAGGAAAAGTGCAGAGTGAAGCGGGGAGAAAGCCTCTTATAAAACCATCAGCTCTCATGGGAACTCACTATCACAAGAACAGCATCAACCCCTAGGATTCAATCACCTCCACTATTTCCCTCCCACAACATGTGGAGATTATAGGAAATACAATTCAAGATGAGATTTGGGTGTGGACACAGCCAGGTTGAGGTTGAGCATCATCTTAATTGGTTATTTGTCATTTGTTTGTCTCTTTTGCTGAACTGTCTTTCAATCCTTTGCCCATTTTTAAATAGGTTGTCTGCTTTTCAAGTTGTGTGAGTTGTTTATATACCCTGGATAAAAGCCTTTTATCAGACACATGATTTACAAATGTTTTCTCAAAGTTTGTGGCTTGTATTTTCATTTTATTTGTTGTGTGTTTTGAGATGCAAAAATTTTTCATTTTGATGACAATTTATTAGTTTTTTCTTTTGTGGATTATGATTTTGATATTAATTTTAAGAAATATTTACACAACCTATAGTCATAAAGATGTTCTCCTGTCTTTTTAATCTAAAAGTTACATAGTTTAAACACTCATATTTAGGTCTAAGGTTCATTTTGAGTTAATGTGTATATGGTGTAAAGTAAGGGTCTAAGTTTTATTTTGCATGTGAATATATAATTGTCCCTGCACCATTTGTTGAAAAGACTATTCTTTCCCCATTGAGGTATCTTACAACATTGGTTGAAAATAAATATGTAAAGATTTGCATACTGGATTTCTTTCGGGACTGTCAATTCTTTTCCATTATCTATCTTTGCACCAATACCATGGTATCTTGATTATTGTGATTTTCTAATAGGTTACAAAGTGGGATAGTACAAATTTTCCAACTTTGTTCTTTTAAAAATTTCTTTTGGCTATCCTTTACATTCTGCATGAATTATAGGATCAGACTGTCAATTTCTACAAAAAACGTATGCTGGGATTTGTGTAGGAATTGTACTGAATTTATATTTTAATTTGGGAAGAACTAACATCTTGACAACATTGAGTCTTCTACTCATGAAATGTCTCTCCATTTATTTATATGTCCTTTGATTTCTTTCAGCAATATTTTGCAGCTTTTAGTATACAAATTTTGCATTGTGACATGTGTTTCTAAGTATCTATTCTTTTTGAAGCTATTCTAAATGAAATTATTTTCTTAATTTCATTTGTATTATCCATTGTATACTACAAAAATGTATATTTTTGTATATGTATCTGGTATTAATCTTTATTAGCCTCCATAGTTGTGTGTGTGAATGTGTATGCATGTGTATGTGTGTGTGTGCATGTGTATGTGTGTGTATGCAAGTGTATGTGTAATTATTGGTATTTTCACATACAGGAGCATAACATCTTCTAATAAAGGCAGTTATACTTCTTAATTTCCTTTTCCTTCCTCTTTTTCTCCTGCCTTCTCTTTCTCTCTGTATATAAGACCTCCACTACATTGATGGATGAAAGTGGTCAATATGGATATCCTTACCTTCTCCTAGATTTTAGGAGTATTGAGAGAGTATTCATAATAGCTTTAGCTGTGAATTATTCATAGTTACTCTTTATCAAATTGAGAAAGTTCCCTTTTATGCCTAGTTTGTTGAAAGCTTCAATCATAAATGAGTGTTGGATTTTTCAAATACCTTCTTTGCATCTGTTGAGATCATATGTGGTTTTTGTTATCATTTACATTATTAATGTATTATGTTAATTGATTTTTGAGACAGTAAACCAAACCTTGCACGACTGAAATCAACTGCATTTGGTTAAAGTGTATAATTCTTTATATGGTGCTGTATTCAGATTGCTGATATTAATTCATTGTTAAGGAGATTTCCATTTATGTTCATGAAATAAATTTGTCTCTACCTTTCTTTTTTGTGGGGTGTTTTTGTCTACCTTCAGCATTGTGGTCACAACAAATGCAGAAACTAAACAGGGAAGTGTTTCCTTTGCTTCTATTTCCTGGGTGAGTTTGTAAAAGATTGGTATTATTTCTTTCTTTGAATATTTGAAAGAATTCACCAGTAAAGGTATGTAGGCTTGAGCTTTTATTTGTGGGAAGCTCTTAATTATTAATTTGTATTTTATTTGTTTTAGGACAATTCAGAAATGAACTGAGTCAGTTTTGGTAATTTGTGTTTTCCTAGGAATCTGTCCATTTCTTACAACTATTCTAATTTGTTGGCAAAGAGTTGTTCATAGTATTGCCTTGTAATCATTTTCATTTTTGTAGGGTTAGTAATGATGCCCCTCTTTCATTCCTGACTTGTGTCTTCTCTAATTTTTTCTTGGTTAGTTTAGTGAAAGTTTTGTCAATTTTATCAACACTGTTAAGAACCAGCTTTCAAAAACTAACTTGGTTTTATTTACTTTTTCCTAAGCTTTACTAGTTTCTATCTAATTGATTTATGCTCCTATTTTTGAGTTCCTTCTGCATGCTTTTAGTAAAATTAGCTGATCAGTTATTAGTTCCTTAAGGTAGAGGGTTACATTGCTGATTTGAGGCCTTTCTACTTTTCAGAGATAGGTCTTTAAATCTATACATTTCCTTCTAAATACTGCTTTAGCATCCTCCAATAATCTATAGTGCATTCTGTTGTCATTATTAAATCAGTTCAAAGCATTTTCTAAAATCTCTGAGATTTCTTCATTGGCCCTTGGGTTATTTAAAATGTGCTGTTTAATTTCCAAATAATCTCCAATTTCCCAGATTTCCTTCTGTTGTTGATTCTAATTTAATCCTTTCAAATTCTGTTGTGTTCAAAAAAGAAACTTTATATGATTAAGTCCTTTAAATTTATTGAGACTTGTTTTATGTCTTAGCATAGGGTCAATTGTAGACAGTGTCCACCTGCACTTGGCAAAAATGAGTATTCTTCAGTGGATGGGTGGTATATTGTACATATATGTCAGATCAAGTTCACTAGTGCCATTCAAGTCTTCTATATTATTGTTCATTTTCTGTCTAGATTTTCTAGGAATTATTTAATGGTTTATCAGAATTTGCAACTACAATTACTTAAGCCTCTATTTCTCCTTTGAATTCTATCAATTTTTACTTCATGTATTTTGGGGCTCTGTTGTTAAGTACATGTATGTATATAATTTTACTTGCCTTCTATCAGTATCCTGACAGTTGTTCCTCTGTTCCTCCTTGACTGCCTTTTAAAATTAGATATACAATTCTTTCATGTGCCATGTTTAATTCCTTTATTAATTTTCTTAGTGATTGTTCTAGGAATAACAAAATGCATCTTAAGTGATCACAATCTATGTCAGGTTAATACTAATTTAATTCCAGCAGAACAGGAAGTTCTTTTTTTCTATTTTTTTATTTTTTCTCTTATATATGCACCAAGAACAGGACCTGTCATGGAAACGCAATGTTACAGAAATAATGAAGGCAGCCCACTACCTAAAACTCAGTAAGAAAACTCATCTTGCTGACCAGAGGAATTGGGAAAATGGTAATTGATGTACACAGAAAGTTGGGAATCTCTCCTTATACTTTTCTCTCTTTTGTATCTCTCTGCTTTATTTGGATGTGTTGGTATTATTTAAATAGATATTAGTTAATTATACATATTGCAAATATTTTCTCAAAAAATGTGGGCTATATTGTGCTTGTTTAATAGTGTTGTTTGGTGAACAAAGACTCTGAATTTTAAAAAGTTCAATTTGTAAATTATTTCCTTATGTTTAGTGCTTTTAATGTTCTTTTAACCTTTGCATACTCAAAGTGATAAAGCTGTTCTATGTTTTCCTCTAAAAGCATTATTGTTTTAGCCTTCATATTTAAATCAGCAATCTGTTTGGAAATGATTTTTTGTCGAATGTGAGGTAGCAATCATGATCTCTTTTATCTCCATACTGCTATTCAGTTGGTCTAGCACAATTCACTGGAAAGATTACTCCTTTCCCACTGTCCTGTGATGTCAGGTTAGTCACACAGCTGGTGGTCTTACATGCACAGGCCTTTTCTGACTTTGTCCTGTTCCATTTGTCAGTCTTTCTTTGGGACCAAACCACAATGGGCTAATTACTATCTCTTGGAGTGAGTCTTAATATTTGTACATTTTCCAGCTTTGTTGTTCCTCTTGGATATTTCTCAAGCCAGTCTTTAGCTTTTGTATACCATTTGGATTTTAGAATCAGTTTGATAATTGCTACAGAAAACCGTCGGATTTTTGGCTAGAATTTTGTACTGAATCAATAGATTACTTTGAAGCAGACTCACATCTTTATGTTATTGAGTCTTTCAATCATGAACATGATATAACCCTCCTTTTACTTAGGTCTTCTTTAATTTCTCTCAATAAAGATTCATGTTTTTTAAGTATGGAGACTTTTCACAATTTTGTTAGATTTACTTCCAAGTATTTGATTTGTATGATGTTATTTGAAACTCTAGTTTTTAATTCACTTCTATTTGTTTCTGGTATACAGAAATACAGCTGATTTTCAAACACTGATCTTGCTAAACATCCTTGTTAAAATCAACTGTTCATTTTGATATTTGTAAATTCCTTTATTTTTTATGGGCACAATCACGTAATCTGTAAATAATCACAGAGCATTTTCATAAAATGTGTATTATTTCCTTGGTAAGAATTTTGGAAGGATTCAATGGTGAGACCACATAGGAGCAGGCTTTTCTTTGTGAGAGGATCTTGATATGACCACACACACACGCACACACACACACACAAACACACACACACACACCATTCCGTTTTGTCTAACCCACTGCATGACATTTACTACCATCTTATCCTACTCTATGAAATACATAGGAAAACAAACAAAACTCTGCCTAATTCTCAGTCAGTGCTTCTTACATATTTTCCCATGAACGTATGTTTAATAATTTGACGTCTCAGTGTTTATCTTTAAAGTGTCATAAATGTTTTTCACTTTCCTCCAAAAAATGTTTTCCTGTAAAAATAAAGCTGCAAATAATAATCATCAGGTGGCAGTAATACTTCAGGGAGATATACAACCTTTATATCCAGTGGCTTTGTGCTTTTGGCATATGTCGTATCCTCCCTTGGATACCATATTCCACCTTTGAGAAGCACAGCTAATTCTGACAAAGTCCTCATATTTCAACACCAATGTCCTACTTTTATCATTTTTCTTCTTTGGAGCCATAAAGTAAGACGACATGTATACTTGCAGAATGGAGGTCTTCTGATCGCTAATGGGAGCCTAGTGCCTACTTAATGCAGACAAGCATGTCTAAAACTAAGGGGTTTGATCGGAATGGGTGCTGTGCACCTATCACCAGAGAAAAGCTGAATTCTTGAAAGTCAAATAACACTCACTGTTTGTATCATTGTGGGGGGGGGGAATTTAAAAACAAACAATGCCATGCAACATCCATTTTATCAAAAGAAAAACACTGGGAGATTGATCTGCACAAGTCAACAAAGTGAATATATTAAAGTACATTTGATTTGTGATCATTTATTTATATTCAAGGCATTCTTGGTTTCCAACTTCTGCTCCTTTGATGCAAGTGACTTTGGCAGCTAGCAACTGAACTGTAATTTTCCTTCTGTCGGAGAAAGAGCTATTTAATGCTACAGGTCAAGACATGCCAGAGTGAGGAGTAAAGGCCGGTCTACGGAGATCAAGAGTTAAAACCTTCATATTTCATCCAAGATAAGTGTATCCAAGCTTTTAATTTCATATAAAGCATTCATTTCTGATGTCCTCTAATCTGTGATATATCAAACATATAATTTTTTTACAAGAACATTGTTTATGTGGGGAGGCAGGGTTGGACTACTGTAAATTATTCATTAATCTCAGTCAATTATTATAGAGCATTTGTTTTTCATAGAAACTGTTTTCATTTTTCAAGCAGCTCTCTTTTACTAAGAATTTCAAACCCCATTTTCCCTGTCAAGGTCAGAATACCCTATAACTAGAGACAGCTGAAAGCCAAGCTCTATCTGGTGAATAAAAGAAATGTAATTGTATGTGCATGATTAGACACATTTAAATTTATTTCCAGTTCTACTCCCCAAAATAAGTTGTTGATGTTTTGATATAACTGGATCAAGCCTTATAATAGAAGTCTTTCTGTAATACAAATCTAGCTTTAAAAAACATATTCATCTCCCTTCTAAAAATCTCTAATGGGCTACCACAAAATCTTGCCTTATTCCATCCCATACTGCCTCTCAAAATATAGAGTTAAAGGGTCAACATTTAGAAGTTTACCATCAGGACAACAACCATCTCCCAAAACCATCAATGCAATATATTAAAACAAACTGTGAATCTCTGGGTATATAATATTTATAAAGTGTTTAGTTTTTGTACATTTTTTTACTCAAAAATATAACTATATCTTAAATGAAAAAATTGAACACAGAAATAAATTACTTCTTTGTAAATTTAACATCTCTGCACACTTTTAAGTATTAATTCAAGTAACTGCTCAATGTAGTTCTCTGGCTGTATGCTCTAAGAAGGATAAATCCTAAGGGCAAAAGAAAAACTCTAAAAAAATCTTGAACACTATTCAGTAGGTTTCAGGTTGGTGGTAGTCTCAATAGAATTTGTGCCATGTGTCTTATGGGAAAGAAAAAATAAGTAAATATATTGATGGTGTTGGGTTATGTATATAGAGAGATGGGGCAGGAGAGAACCAAAGACAGAGACAAAGCAAATACGGCAATGTGTTAGCAACAGGTATAGCTAAAGGTATACAATTGTTCACTGGACAGTTATTTCAACTTTTCTGTAGGTTTGAAATTTCTCTAAAAGCAAGAAAAAAAAAATCCAGGGGTTGAAATCCTGTCTTCTCACCTATTGTTAACACTCAAGCTAGGATTCCCGGCTATCTAATGCCAAGACTTAGTCTATAATCAAAATTTACAGGAAAAACATGGAATATCTTGGGTAGTTAAGACGCCAAATATTTAAGCAACCCATATATAAGCCATTCACTAAACACCTTGACGCAGTGAGAGTTGTTGTCGTCCAGTACCCCCGACATGCAGGGCACATGGCCCGAGCGCCAGCCCTCAGCTCTCCCAGCAGACCAGAGGCGCTCACTCGGGCTCCTCAGCGGGTGTGCTGAAAGCCACACCAAGACTCTGCCAGATTCTCCATCTGCCTCTCCTTCCCCAATCCCAGAGTCTTCTTCCCCCTTTATTAGTGTTAATTAGTGGTAATTAACACTAGTAGAGTAAACTGTATTGATTTCCCTCCATCTCACAGCTGGTGTCTCAACATCATTTTTAAAAAAAAAAAAAAACAAACACACTCCATGCTCAAAGTCCCCCTTGTTCTTGTCTAATGGAATCCTACCTCAGGATTTCTTCATAATTAACATGCACAAGAGACCAGCCAACCCTATATAAAGTACACTCTGTGACATCTTTGTTTTAACACTGTCCACTTGCCTTTGGAGGACTGGATGTACTATGCTACAATGATTATGACATTCCTAACACAGTCATCTTGTTCTTTCAGGTCTATCCTTCAACAGCAACATCATTCCCTCTTCCAATTATTTACCTCAAGAGTTTTACAATGTGTTGTAGTAAAATCTGGATATGTACAGGTACGTGGTCGAAGGTACCCATGGAACCTCATGGCCCGCACAATTTCGACTGTCATGACAGACTCTGGGAATTGTCTGAGCACCATGACCACCCCTGTGTCACCATCCACCAACACATGCCTGCCACTTACCAAACCCACGCCACACAGCTATCAAGCCTCGGTCCAGCAACCCACATGAACGGCCGACAGCATCACAAGTTAGCTCTGAATGCTCTCAACCAGGGGTCCCCACAGCATGCCCTGGGCAACATCCAGAAAGCCCAGTCGCTCCTGTCAGCGAGGCCACTCAGATCCTTGTAGACTCCGGCTGTGTCCCCTCTGTCCGCTGTTTCCCAAGCTCTGCTCAGCCTCTTGTCAAACTGCCCTCCGGGCCATAATTCTCAGGCCCAGCCAGCCTGGGAATGCACTCTTGTCAAAAACCGTCTTATAGTGTAATGCCCTCAGTACCTCAGGTACAGAGTAATCATCGTTTGTCAGGATGAGGAAACACTCTCCCATGACAAATTAGGATCAAGGACATCCTGCCACTTCATTTTCATAAAGTAAGCAAGGCTTCTGATCTACCAGGGGCTCTCACTGGGAATAGGAAGGGACTCTCTTCCTGCCTAATTTGCTTATGAAAAATATTCAATTATGTTCCAAGTTTAATTCACTTAGTAATGAAAAGTAAATGAGCCCAACCAGTGTGTTTAATGTGTCTTGGAAAGATAGAAACAGCTTTGCAAGAACAAACAAAGTTAAATTAAAATAAGTGACTCTCCTCAAAGGTGGAAATTGAATTTCTCCCCAAAGAACTTCTTAACATCCATAAAACATGGTGCTGATGCCAGTAAGAGAGAGAAGGCCTTGCTACAGAACCACTGTGGCCGAAAGATTACATACATGTGTACGCATGTGTATTGATACATAGGATGAAACTCACGTATCTGTATGTGTCCCGTCTACCATGAAGCAGCACATGGGTTGTGCATCAGGGTGGGAGGTGCACCCCATCACCAACGGGGATCTCACATACCATTTTTGCAGATGGGACAGCACTGATCAGGCTCGTACACAGGGTCCACACACTCCGTCTGGGGACACGCTGACACTGTGCATAGCACCTCACCGTTGGCTTCACAGCGACATCTCTCGCATGGAGACACCTGAAACACAAGCCCACAATCAGCGCTTTATGCCTGCTGTCATGTTTATCCTACAGGGTCATATATATTTTTTTGAAATGGAGTCTCGCTCTGTCGCCCACGCTGGAGTGCAGCGGTGCGATCTCGGCTCACCGCAACCTCTGTTTCCCGAGTTCAAGCGATTCTGCTGCCTCAGCCTCCTGAGTAGCTGGGATTACAGGCATCCACCACTATGCCTGGCTAATTTATGTGTTTTTTATACAGATGGGGTTTAACCATGTTGGCCAGGCTGGTCTTGAACTCCTGACCTCAAGTGATCTGCCCGCCTCGGCCTCCCAAAGTGCTGGGATTACAGGAGTGAGCCTGGCCCTACAGGGTCATACTTTTCTTTCCCTAAACTTTCTGCGAAGACACCTAAGTGTTTTAGGAATGTTTAAAAAATGATCCAGCCCAGTGGTTTTCAGAGTGTGGACACAGGCATGCTGGGTGTTTGGTGAGTTGTCTTAGGTGCAAACGCACAGGACGGGCCACAGGGCTATGATGTTCCCTCTCCTGTCCAGCCAGAGCCACTATTTAATTTGTGGTCTGCATATTGGGTTTTTTTATTAAACATTTTTTTGAAGAAATGTTTTTCATCTCTTTAAAAATTAAACAAATAAAAACTTGCTGCTGAGTTCTTGCCCATCCCCTCACCATGTAGGTGAATCCCTTGTCTATAACCCTGTAAAGTCACCACCCAGCCTCACATGGAACACTCCCAGTGTTTCCAGTTACGAAGACACTGGAATAGGAAAGGGGAAAGGGGTGAAGGAGGAGAAACAGGGTGGCATCCAAGCGGGGCCAAGGGCCGGGAGCTCTACGAATATTCTCTCACTGAACTTTTACAGCAGTGCTAAAATACACGTACTCAAATTACTGACCCTTTGCACTAACAGGAAACTGAAACTCAGAGGTGTTAGGCAACATGCCATGGGCAGGTCTGTCCTGTGAGCACAAGGTCCTCTTCCACTGAGGGCTCCTGACTGCGAGTCCATGGGGATTCCAATTTCTTCCAGGTCATTCTGCCCACTATCCAGCATCACGATGCTCTGTTAGAAAACAAGCTTCCATTTGCCTCTCTGTACTTTCCAGCCATGGGCTCATACTCTGCCTTCTTGAGCTATCCAAATCAAGCATACCAGCCATTCCCAAGAAAGCTGTACGTGGCTAATGGGACCCTCCATGGTCACTCACACAGGGCATGATGATTTATCTCCTGGTTACCACCAATGGAGTGATTTTTGATCTGGCTGACCCAGGACAAAGCAGGAAGAGCATATGCAGACCCAGCCATCAGAAGCAAAACTGGGAAGTGGGGATACTCACTAGAAAGACCATGGAAATGGGGGACATGGAAATGGGTCATATCAAGCTGAGTTCCTGCTTTGCCAGGGGCAGGGAGACCCCAGTTGAGTTGTGTGCCCCACGTCCATGATACAAATACCGCTTGTAAGGTAAAGAACATGAGTAACTCTCACAGATGCTCCCTTTGTCTATACAATGCAAACACTAAAAACTGAAATCTCCACTGAGTGGACTGGCTATTACGAGAAGCAAAAGCTCAATTGGAGTTTAACCATGTCTCTTTCTGAGGCACTAAACCACAGTCAACCTGCCTGGGAGTGAGAGCTAAGGAGTGTGTGTATGTGTACTTGGCCAAAAAAAGTGTAAAAAAGAAAGGAAACTTTGAAAAACTTTAGTGTAGCTGAGACAAAACACTGACCTGGTTGGCAATGTAGCCTTAGAAGTTAAAATCAATCTTGAAGTAATATAAAGGCCTGTTTTTGAGATGAGTTTCTTTTGTTGTTGTTGGCACAATTAGGTTTTTTTTTTTTTTGCTACCATAACCAGTGGTGCTCTTTATTGTTGCTGTCATCATTGTGGGTCTCATTTCCTTGTCTCCTACCAATTCTCTCATTCAGTCTGTAGCATTTTTGTCTCAAGGGGGATATATACATAGCAAGCAGAATGAGAACAGAATTCTGAGTTTTAAAAGCCAAGACCTTGAGTTGCAAGAGACATGGTTATTGCATGTCAGAAGCCTTCAGCTGGAAGGACTCAGAGCATAAGCCCTCAAGCCCAGGTGGTGTGGATTACATGATGGAGAGCCAGAACACCCTGCCCCAGGGGAGGGGAGCACCATCCCCCTATAGAGATCAGGATAGTCAGCAAGGAGCAAGAGGGTCAGATAGTGAGGTCTGTCCTCACGAAGCAGCACAACGTGGCATCTACTCCTCACCTAGGCATACACCAGGGAGGGAATAAAAAGCACCATTTCCATTTGGGAATTTAAAAGAAGGCCAGAGCACACCCTATGTCATATCGCCAGGGAGGGCCCTGGAATACAGCAGGACCAGAGATAAAGGTCCAACTGCAACGTCAAAAAGGCTCCAGGTCCTTAGGCAGCAGGCCCTGAATCAGCCTCGTCCAGCAGCTTTCTGCATGAAGGTGCACACCTTGGCAAATGGAGCAGAGATCACTGGCCTGGAAACAAAACACTTCTTACTGCCACTGGAGCTGAAATTTCATTGAATCCATGCCACAGAATACTGCTTAAAGGCATGCACACAGGCCGGCATGCTATTTTCTCAAAGGTTTTGTAGCTTTGTAAAAAATTTGATTGTCAGTTATATTGTCATTAAATATTTAGAAATCCTGATTCAGCTGCACTCACGTGCCCCATAACTGGGTCCAAAAGGGACTGCATATACGACGTGGTCCCATGGATTACAATGTCTTATTTTTACATATCTTTTCTACGTTTAGATACAAAAAATACCATGTGTTATAACTGCTTACAGTTTTCAGGACAGTAACGTGCTGTGCAGGTTTGCAGCTTGGGAGCAATAGGCTATACCATATAACCTAGGTGTGTAATAGGATATACCATATAACCTAGGTGTGTAATAAATAGGCTACACCATCTAGGTTTGTGTAAGTTCACTTTTTCATGTTCACACAATGATAAAATCGCCTAAGGATGCATTTCTCAGAATGCTTCCCTGTCATTTAGTGATGCATGATTGTATTTGGAGATTTGTTCACTTCTAAAAAATCAGAGTTGATGCTTAGAATTAGGATCGCCAATCAGGCCTCACCTCCTACCACCTACATTTGCCTCCACCAGCACCCATGCTGGGCTCCTATGTACTCCCATCCCAGGTTTGGGCCTGCCTCAATTCCCAGAGGAAGTGAGGCTGTTGACAGCAAGTGGCAAAGCTGTGTGAGTCCCTCAGATGCCAGCCAGGTGCCCTGCTAGTTCTGCCTGGGCAGAAGCCCTCAAGCTGGTCACCGGCCCTGAAGTCAGAGTTTCTCATCTGATAAGGAGGTTCCGGGACGTCTACCCAGGATCCAGGTCACATAAAAGAACCCTGCCTTCACTTGGTTTATGTTCCCATCTCCTGCAGGCGGGCTGTCCTAGGCCTGAGGCAGTTCCAATCCTAACCCATGAACCCATCTTCCAGTAAAACCTTCTTGCCTCACCATATCAGACCACCTGCTGGGCCACTGGGCCACTTGCCAGTGTTGGGCCCTGATCACTGATCAGACTTCACCCAACTAAGCAGGTGTGCCCAGACTCAACAGATGAAAATAATGCCCTGCCCTTTTCAGCCATGCCAACCCCCTGAGCCCACTCTGCCATGCTCCTCGTTTGGTGAAGCAGTGGCCTATGCCCCCTCAATGCTGTCCTGTCTCGCTGGCTCACATTTGATAAGCTCCTACCTGTCATGGATCCAGCTCAAACGTGGCCTCCTCTGCGGAGCCATCTTTGATACCAACATGGATGAAAATGGGCACTTTCCCTCCATTAAGACATCACTTGAGCTCAAACCTAGGCCTTGCACAGCCCTCATGTAGGGAAGGGAATGTTGTTAAAGTAGCAAAATAAAACAAACACAAACCCCAATGCCCACGTGAACTCAGCAGCCAGCTGAGGAAGATGCAGCCTCACTACATCAGGGAGGAAAAGCCACCACTGAAATCCACACGAGTCCTCCAGGGACATCTGACAGAGACCCAGCTGGATTCAGGCCAGCTCTTCCCTACACTGGCTCCAGTCCCTACACTGCCTAAGGACCCTCATTCCAACACAGGGCTCTGTTTGGTGCCCCAGGATGGCCACTGTACACTCATAAAAGCAGCTTCCTGCTCAGAGTCCTCCAGGACAATGTGCTAGTGCCTTCCACCTCCTGAGATACAGAGAGGCTGCCAAGGAGCAGATGGAAGCTGCAGCCGTGGCTCCAGCCATGGGTTCTAGCTTTGACATGAGGCTTTAATCCCCAGTCATCAGGACCAATCTGGCATTCTGGGTCACAGTGACCCTCTTTTAGGCTCATTTCACCAACCCATAGCTGGATCCCCACTGGCGTGGTCAGCAGGCCCAGGCAGCTGACCCAAATGTCTAGGAGTGAGGTGAAAGATTTGCCTGTCCCTTGACCTGGTCAGATACCAAGCTGCTGCTCTGACTGTAAGCACCCACCAAGCTGATGGTTTCCCACCTGCCAACTCAAGCACCACGGGCCTTTTGCCAGGCTGTGCTCTTTGTCCCACATGGAAACTAAAGGTAAGATGCCCAGCACATCATTTACTCTGCAACCAGCAGCAGGAACTTCCATGCACATTTTTTCCAATCAGATGACACAAACTTTTCTCCTCTTCTAAAGTTATCATTTTCCCAGAAGAAACTTAACTAGGGACAACCTAAGTTTAAAGCACTAGTACTTCTTATTAGCAAATCACCACCTACATTTTATATAGAATACCTTATGGCAGAAATGTCATTCTTCACAATCTTCCAAGTTTTGCATGGATAGAATTTAGATGCGTAGCCTGGAGAAACAGTTGGGCATTTGAGAAAAGAATTCATTCTCAAGGCCCCTACTGTGTGTCAGGAGTAGGGAAAAATTTGTTGGATCCAAAGAACATGGTTTCTTGGGATTGGGAGTGAGAATGAAGACATTCTCTATGTGTTCATTTATTCATTCCAGTCCTGAGGCCAGAGAGATGAATACTACTTATACCATTTTTCAGGAAGGTGAGAATACAGATAACAGCAGGGGTTGGTAAGGAAAATTAGCAAAGGTGTGCACATCTGACCTGACCCCCACAAACAGGGTCTCCAAGCTGATGCACTAATCATTCTCACTCATCCACATTGCTTTCACAGTTACCACAGTGCCTCTGTCTTAAAGACAGCAGTTAAACAGGATCTGAGAGATACACCCTCAAACCTGAAGCGAAACAATGAAGAAGAGTTATGTTTGTGAATATTTTTTCAACTATGACTAGCAGAGGCTAGAGAGTAATTCCAGGCTGAATGCACTGCCCACACATGAGCAGACAAATGGGAGGCATGAAAACCCCAGAACAATTTTCCAAGTAATTGTAATGGTTTCATAGATGGAGTTAATTTAAACATAGAGAAGAAAGAAAGTATGAGCTAAGAAACTTCAGCATAGAACTTTCTCAACTACAACTATTCAGAGTTATGACTAGCAGAGGCTAGTCATAACTACATGCATAGCAGAGGCTTTGTAAAGATATTAACTTGATGGCAAAGTAAAATTATTCATAATTAGTTAGACCTTTATAATGCTCAATACTTATAGACATGTTTATATCATATGTACATAGGCAGCAAGGACTGTAAAATAAATATTGAATCTATTTCTGAATAATTAAGTAGGAGTGGGTAATAGAGTTTACACACAAAACACTTCTTAAATGAAAAATGAGGCCTATAAAACGATACTGCTTAAATCAAGTGGCATACATAAACTAAAGCTCTATATGATGGTAAGTGGTAGAGAGTTGGGATTAACACTCCTATATGAGTAGCATTTAAGGAGCTTTATATTGCACTGCATGTATTTTATGTTAGTAAACTTAAGTCCAATTAGGCATCCATCTGTAAGAAGCTTTGCCTTGTTTAATTTCATAACTGTGATTATAATCTTCATAACCATGAGAAGGACCAGGCTCTGAAATGTTACAGAAAGCAGCTTGATTTTAATGTCTCGAATGTCTTTCCACTATAGAAGGTAGGAAGTATTTTTCAGACACTACCTCCTACTCTATCCTGTCTGCAACAGCAGCAACCCTCGCCATCTACTGGGATGCCTACCTACCTGGGAATGCAAACATATTTTTCTCAAATCCAGCTCAAACACATCTTTCTGTGAGAAACAAGAGATGTCTATGTTCACAATCCTGTTACCTGAATAAGGACCACCATGACATGTCTAATCTGGAGCTTGTGATTGTGAGCTGCTGGAATAGGTGCCAGGAAATCCCACTGCTGCAAAGTGCACTGGCTTTCGGCGGCTAGAGAGTAATTCCAGGCTGAATGCACATGCCCACTCATGAGCAGACAAATGGGAGGCATGAAAACCCCAGAACAATTTTCCAAGTAATTGTAATGGTTTCATAGATGGAGTTAATTTAAACATAGAGAAGAAAGAAAGTATGAGCTAAGAAACTTCAGCATAGAACTTTCTCAACTACAACTATTCAGCATAAAGTATATTCTTCTTCCCATTTTGCTATTTCTTCCATTAGTACAGATATTGCATTGATATTTTCTAACTCTCAGATTATTGGATTCTGCAATGATACAAAATAAGACTAACATGAAACCAATGAACACTGAAATATTGTCTGCCCCCTTCTCAGATAGGGGCCCCTACCCCCTATCTGCCTCTACCAATCCCTCCCTTCCTTGAAATTCTTTAAGTCTCTGGACCCCCTGGAGCCTGCCAAGCCTTTTGGACACAGATGATCTATCACTGAGGTTCTTAACCCCTATGTGTGCAGAAAGTGTGGTGACCTAGACTCAGTGCAACTCAAGGGCCAGAGCCATCTCTCAGTCACATCTATGATGGCTACAGTAACTGGGCCAGTGCAAAATGTTGAACAAGCTCAAGAAATACTGACTGAGTCAAGAAAGAAATGGTTGGAAAGACACAAGATCTAAAACAAACTTACACAACATATTACGAAAACAAAAATAGTATCTACAACTTTGCTATAGTAACAATTGCTCAACACTTCACAAAGAGCTGCTCAAGGATTAGGCACCCAACCCTTAAGAATGGGGAATAAAGGTAAACCTTTCTATTGAGAGGGATCATTATTTGAATTACACATGTAATCCACAAAGGGAATAGAAGGCATAGATACTAAAGCAATGACTTTAAAGAAGGGACCGATAGTGTGTGAAGGCTGTGTGGAAAGTGAATAAATGCAAAGCCTGAGATCAGAAAGTGAACTTCAAGGTCCTGATTCCAGTTCAGAACCTAGGGCACATACAGCTGCACACCACACTCCACCCATTCCAGACGTCTAACTCTCTGCTCTACTCCCTCCGTCAATGTCTTCTTTAAACAGCTAAAAATGTGTAATGAATAATTGATGATTCATACTTACACAACTGACAAAAATTTTCAAATTCACATATGAAAGATACACATCCATCTTGCTGATTAGAGATTACATACACATGGGACCAGGGGCAACAATACTAAGAACAGGCCCCATAAATTGTATCAACAACCCAGCCATCCTACTCTTGATCAATTGCATAGGCTTACTACATTATCTCTCCTTGTGTTCTCAAGGAGAGATATAAAGAAATACACGAGTCACTCACCTCAAATGCTCAGTCTGGTTAGGGAGATGAGACTTAAATATATGGAAGAGAAACTAACAAAATGGCTGAAAATGTTGAGTGCTAACTGAGCTACGTGCATATTGAGAGTTTTAAAGGCAGTGCTGTCACTTCTGGCTGGAAGTATCTGACAGAGAACTTGGAATATGATAAGTCAGGTGGGAAGGATTGGGACAGGTAGAAAAGAGAAGAGGACCACATAGACAAGAGGATGAGGATGGAGATGTGTCCAAAGGATGCTCCACATTCTAGACTGGCAGAACTGAACTACAATGAAGAAGTGCAACAATGGACCAGACTGGGCAGGTAGAGAGGGAAGGCACTAGGAATACAGCCTGTATACCCTAGGGAATGTGGAATGAGGTGATGAATATCCTGTGCTCAGGGTCCTTGCACCATAAGACAAGACCAACTTGGATCTACAATAACCAACAATAACCTCTTCAAACTACATGCAATATTTCTTTCTCAAGCTTCTGGGTCCAGCACCCATACATACCTGCCTGCTGAGCACACACCCTGTCTATTACAAGGGCCAAAGACAGTGCAGCTAACAGGCATGGATGCAAATTCCAACGTATTTATTGGTGTAAGCTTGGGCAAGCACTTAACATTGCTATGTCTCAATGTCCTCAACTGTGAATGCTCTATTAAGTGGCAAAAGAAGAAAATCTGAATGGTCAATTAATGTATAAAAGAATGTTCCATCTCATTAAAAATCAGAAAAATGCAAACCAAATGATAGTATTTCATGCACATTCGAGCTGCATGAAAAGAATGTCTGATAACATCAGGTCTTGGCCAAGAGAAGGGGAACCAGAGTTCTTACATTTGCTAGCATGCAAATGGGCAAAAGGGCTTTGGTTTGGGATATACAGGAGGTTAGAATAGGAGGGTCGGGAGTGACAGAAATTCTTGCTTCTCTTCCAGTCTTCAGTTATGTCTCTCTGGGAGGAGGCATTCAAAGAAACTCTACAGCCAGCTCTGCTTAGCCCCTCTGATTAGCTCTTTGGTGTTGGCTAGTCCACAGAATGAGCGCATTTGTGCCCTCCTTTCAGAAACCTTGCAGGTACCCCTACAGGTGGGCTCTGAGTTGCTCAGACTGCTGAGGTTCTGAAATGCCCCTGGTCTACCAGCAATGTGTTGTCCATCTAGCTGCACTTCCCAGTCCAGGATGCTGATCTTGGACTCTGTGTCCCTTCTCAGTTGGTTATTAACTTTGAAGTGAAAAAAATGCATGCCATTTATATGCTATCTATCAAAGACCTAAAGCCCTAACAGTTTGCAATAGAAAAAAGTTAGAAACAATTGACCATTAAGAGAGTGGATAAACACATTGTGGTGTTAATCAGATGGAATAATAGACAGCAGTTATAAATTAATGAACAAATATGCGTGTGACAATACAGATGAATCTCAAAAACATAAACAGGAAAAAAAAGTTGCAAAAGAATATATATGGTATTATGTTGCTTCTATCAATGTCAGTCTTTGAAAACACATGTACACACAGGTGTTGCTTACAGATACAGGCTCATGAATAAAATAAGAAAATCAGTGCAGGAATATATGTAGCAACTTCACTGCACCAGCTACTTCTGAACAGAAAGGAAAGGGGACAGGATGGGATGAATGAGAGGGCAGGTTTGTTTCTATCTGTACACTTCAATTTCATTAAAAAAAAAGAGGGTTAGAAACAAGTGTGACAAAAAAGTGGCATCCAGTGATGCCTGGACAGAGTCTGCATA
Organism: Pan paniscus; assembly: GCF_029289425.2. Taxonomy (NCBI): domain Eukaryota; kingdom Metazoa; phylum Chordata; class Mammalia; order Primates; family Hominidae; genus Pan; species Pan paniscus. The sequence goes on along the minus strand of NC_073255.2, from coordinate 54,669,895 downwards.
TTATTTAGGCATATTTGATACATTTTAAACACACATTTTTAAAATTCTCACATATGAATTTGTTCCATATCAAAGGTCATTTATGAAGTACCTGAAAAATGCCAGGAAATATTCCAAATCCCACTGATCACCTCCAACCAGTAGCCATCTGATGGAGGATTTTAGTGATGCTTTACTGGGCTGCAGCTCTTCCATAAGAAAGCAAAGACAGAGAGTGGGATAATTAGCCAATTTAAAGTTCTGTCAGGGCCTCTGGGAGCAGCTGCCAGGCATCTTAACTGTAAAGGAATAAGCACGAGCGTTGTCCCAGATCTAGAGACCCAGGTAGGCCATGAGTAGTGGGAAACTTGGTCCTGGACCTCATACCTCAGTGTGCCCTGTAGCCTCAGGCGAGCCCCTGACTGCCCGACATCACAGTACCAAGATGAGATGCACAGGAGGAATCTCATCTTGTTCCCTTCTCCCACTGAAACCCCATGAGGCTTCCCCAGGGTGGAGGCTGTGGAGTGACTCCGACATCTGGCCTCCTCCAGCCAAGCCCGAGGGAAAATGCAAAGCTGGACACAGCGCAGATGGGGAGACCTCTGGCCGCCAGGACAGGAGGCTTCCAGAGCAAGGGTAGGAAGGGTGGCCAAGGAAACAGGAGGAATGACAGCATATGTGGCAACAGTACAGCAATTCTCAGGAAGAGAAGCAGCTCTAGAACTGGACTGCGCCATCCCCAGTCAGTCCCTTTTCCTTCCTGAGCTTCCATGTCCTCATGTTAAAAAGGGGAAGGAGGAAGTTACCTGTTGAACCCGCTGTGGTACCAATCCTCGCAGTCACTGCCTGGTCACAGGAGTGCAAAATCAAAGGTGTCTAGTGCAGCGTAAATGCACACAGCGGGAGAGGACAATCAAGCCCAATTCTGCCCCTGATTAACTGTGGGACCCTGAGCAAGTTATCTGAAACTTGTGCCTCAGTCTTTTTATCTGTAAAATGAGGATGGTTAAATTGCTGTTGGCAAAGTGCTTACAGCGGTGAGTGGCTCATGATGGACACTCCACAAGGATGAATTACAGTCGTCCGCTGGTATCCATGGGGGACTGATTCCGGGAAACAACTCGGATACTAAAATTCAAGGATGCTCAGGTCCCTTCCAGGTGGCCCTGCATATGTGGCATCTGTGGATGTGGAGGGCCAAATGTGCTAGTAGTCATGGCAGAGAGAAGGACAGTATTTTGAAGTAACGCCTGTATATTTCTTTCTCACCAGTGTTTCCCTTTGGCCCTTCCACCACTGCACCTACACAAAGAGGCTAAGCCTTGGTTTTCTAGAGAGCAGACACAAGTAAGTAGAACAAGTAACTACATAATTGCTGTGCTTTTAAGAATCATGAGGGCCAGGCTTTCCAGGAAGACAGTGGCCATTATCAGTACTTCTTGAGCTTGATTTTTACAGACTGAGAGCCAAAGTCTGGAGGTTCAATCATAGAGTGGGAAGAATGAAAGAATGTATAACAAAGGAAGGCGAAGCATCTTCTTGTCTGGAAAGAAGGACCCAAGGGAGGAGGATGGAATGAGGGCAAAGCCAAGGGGTCAGATGCCACCACCCTGGCTTGAGTCAGCCTGGAGCTGGTGGAGGGGGCACTCAGAAAAATGGCCGTAGGTTTGGGAGATAACTCCTGAAAAGCTGAGTCACTTCCCAGAAGTGATCAGATTCCTGACTGCCCAAAAGGCTGGGATATCCCAACAGAGACAGAAACTTTAACAAGAACAACTGTTTTCAGCCATCAGCAAATATCGGGAGCCATGGAAGGAAAAGCAATGTTCTAAAGTAAGAGGACTTCCCTGTCTGCACATACCACTTTTGTTGTATTCATTTTGACCCTGTTACATGATTATTTGGATGACCTCAGATTAAGAAGTTAGTGAAAGGCATGAATGACAAAGCAGTCTCTCCGCGTAGCCCAGGACAAGCAGCCTCCCCAAATCATTGTCACAGTTCTGTCACCAGATGGCGAAAGTGCCTTTTCTAGCTGCCCAATTTATGAAAACCTCTTTCCAGCTCACACCCTTAGGGTGCATGTAGAGGCAAGTCACGAAGTCCCTTCCATTTATACAGTGTAGTCTTACTAGCTTCTGATAACCTGTAACTGTGTGATTTCAGAGCTGGAGGAAAATGCTGAAGTGATTCCTTTCAACTCTGCTTTTTATGGAGTGAAAACACACCCACAGGTCTGGTGACTTCTTGAGGCAGGTCTCTGCCTGAACTGAAGTCTGGTCATACCACAGGGCCAGTGATAGAAAATCTTCATTAATAAGTACTCAGAATCCACAGGCATCCTGGAGCGCAAGTGGCTCTGCCTGCACCTGTCAGTCCTCCTCACCACCTATAAGAAACCTGGAAAATGATGTCTTCCTTTCAGCAGTCACCTGGAACTAAACTTCGCCCCCGTCCTTGTTCAGGTTTCTTCCCTGAAACTGTCTTATCAAACTAGCACAGGACATGGCCAAATTCTCCCTCCAAACTTGACAAGCAGAAGGGCCCTTGCCACCTGGGGACTCTGGCCCTGCAGCCTGAGTCCCCGACCCCCTGAGGGCTGGCAGGTGCCCTGCCATGTGATGTCCCTTCATCAATCCAGGCAGGCACAGAAAGGCTCCCCACCTAGCTCCCTGCCCCTCTCTACTTTCTCCCTCAAAAAGAGAGCTAATTCTAATGTGAAGTGAAGTTGATCCACAAGCTACCGTCCAGCCTCCACCACAAGGATTATAGCAACAGAAACTAAGGACAGAGAGACGCTGCTGCCTGTGTCATTCAGAAAAGCATTTTTTTTCTGTTCTCTTTGTCTTTCCACTGTCTGAGAACAGATTTGCACACAAAGGGATTTAATTAATAACTGTCCCCAGAAGCTATCAGTTTCTGAGTCTCAGTAAGAAGACAACTCCACGTACCACACAATAGATTAAGAATACAGCAGCCTGACAATCTGAGGCAATATAGCTTTCTTCTCGGGCACCACAGACAACTTTTCCTTCTTTATGGCTTTAGCTTCAGGCAAGACCCTTGTCTACTAACATCTTTTAAATCCTCTCCTGAATAATTCCCTCACATTAATACAGATCAACAGGAACTTGCTAGGTCAATTATGCGGGGGAAAAACTAGTGGCAGGGTTTACACTACCTATTTACTTGGTTGCAAACAGCAGAACAGCTAGGAGGAGAATGAGAAAGACCTCCTTCTTTGCTGATGGTTCAGATCTGATGGGCAGTCTGGAATCTGCCAGCTTGCCTAACAGATACACAGTCAGAAAGGATGCAGCCAAACGTGCTGGCCGCCTGCACCCCCGCCTCTGCAAGGAGCCAAGGGGCTGTAGGGCCACCCGGAGCACCAGGGCCAGTGCAGGGAGCAGCTTCTCACTTCCCACCTGGGAAGCATGGGTGACGCTGAAATCTTTGTAGAATTATTTCGTAGATAATTGGCTCATTTATAGATTTCTAAATTAAGCCCATAAGAGAAAGAAAGTAATGTCAACTGCATCTGACCACCTGTTTGGGGAGAGAAGAAGGTTCTCTGACAAATTTTGAAAGATATTCTCTTCTTTAAAAACATTGGAAGATCAAAACCCTTTTGTTTTAGAATTAAAGAATTACAGCTAAGTAATCCTTGGGAGAAAAACAGAGAGCTTAATTTTTACTTAATATATAAATGACTAAAATAATGTCTTCCTAAGAATAGACTTTTAAAAGACAGGTGTGACATGGGGATTAGTTCTCTCAGGGATGACAAATTCAAATTTCTTCAGGGACCAGTCAAGTAAGAAAATGAGGCCACGAACTAAGTGTGTAATAAGGAGTGGTGGGGACTGTGGCCAATGGGGGGAAATGTTAATACAATGAAACCACTATGCCTACTTCATACACACACTCACACTCACACACACACACAGTCACATATACACTCACATGCACCCACACACACACATCTACACCCACACTCACGCACACACCCCCACACCCGCACTCGCTCACACACTCTCACACACACACGCCCACACTCACACTCATACACACACCCACTCCCACACCTACTCTTTCACACACACTCTCCCACACTCACACACACCCACACTCACACATGCACCCACACACATGCTAACACATACAGCCACACATTCTCATACACCCATTCACACACACACTACACTCTCACTCACAATCTCACTCTCACTCACACCCAAACCTACACTCTCACGCACCCACACATACACCCACACTCACACACGCACCCACACGCTAACACACTGACACACTTTCAAGCATGCACCCACACCTCACACACACACGTTCACACACTCATGCACACACATGCACCCACACTACATTCTCACACATGCAGGCCACACACTCACACCCACACACACGCCACACACCCTCTCACACCCCCACACACATGCTCACACACATGCTCACACACTCATACCCACATATCCACTCTCACACGCACCCAGTCACACACCCACACTCAAACACACCCTCACACACTCAAACCCCCACATCCACATCCACACACACATCCACACAACCCCCCACACCCATACATCCTCTTTTACACACACACACCCTCACACCCCCACACTCACAGACATACCCACACATCCACACTCACACCCACACACCCACTCACACACCCACCACTCATAAGAGTGTGGGTATGTAGGTGTGGGTGTCGCACACGTCCACACTCACACAAACTCTCTCACACACTCTCACACTTACACTCACAGTCTCACACCCACACACACACACTCATACACACTGTCTTACACACCCACACTCACACTCTCTCTCTCTCACACACACACACACAGAGGCCAGGGGAAAACAGAACTACACTGCTCCCGTTTGGCATTCTTTTATTTGAGACGGCAATGACAATGCCCACTACAAGCAGGAAGTGAAGATGACCAAAGGCACCCATCAGTCTGCCTTTGCCCAAAGCTGGCCGGGCTCCAGCAGCCCTGCTCGCACCCCCAACTGTAGAGTGACCCAAATGGATGCCCGTCTGGACACTGCCTGAAGTCAGGGTTTGCTTGTCTTGTTAAAGCTCCTTCAACACATCAGCTGCCAATTACCCAGAAAGTGCTGGACCACAGCCCGAGCCAGGAGTGGACAGGCACTGTGGGCTCCCATCACTGACCCTGAATCTCTTCTTGAAGCTAAGCCTATTCAAAAGTAGGCTGAAATTAGAACAGGACACCCACTGTGGTTTCTCCGTTTAATGAAGTCCCTTTCCATGGAGTTTTAAGCTCTGGTGGAGAAGACACAGCAGTGCTCACTCACACAGAAAGGGACTCTTTGCACCCAGACATACGGCGCAATGGTCCCTGAGATCTGACCATTAAATTATATCTGTCATCCCTTGCTGTTACCTAGAAGCAAGATAAGCTGATTTTCTTAGCTTCCTGGAGGGCACTGGAAGCCCAGACATGAACTCTGCTACCAGTGGGAGGTTACCCTGAGCTGGGAGGCTGACATTAGAGCACAGTGTACCCCTCAGCTGCCTGTCTCTCTCTTGCTTCTCCTGCCCAGGCCACAGCAGCAGCCTTGTCAAAAGCCATATTCTTTTTCAACCTACCCACTCCTGACATTTGTGTGTGTGACGCAGCAAAAGCACAGCGAGTGGAGGTAGAGGCGCTCGGGGCAGTTCTGCCCCACGTGAGAAAGAAAGGTGAGCATCTGGCCACCTGCTGGCTCCCTGCACATCCCAGGCTCCCCACGGGTGGGGCTTGTGTCCCTCCATGTCCCCAGAGCATAGTTGTCCACAATGCCACAGTGTCACCAGGTGGGGAGGTTTAGCTCCTGGCATATCAAGAGGAATTAATAAGAATAGTGACTTACTTGAAATTAATTTTATTATACTTCATTTGTTTCAAGCTTTCTAAAACAAAAATATTGAGTTCTCTTTTTTAAAAGCATACAGAATTTGGAAGTAAAATATAAATAAGAATTGTTTTTAAAGCTAGATATGAGGAAAGCAAAGATACATACAGAAGGGCCAATCTGTTTGGTATGGTTGAAGGTACTATTTATTTCTGATTGGCCTATTGCCCTAAGGGTACAGGCAGCAGTAGGAAAGGAATCTGATTTCCAAGCATTCTGACCTTCATTACAAGAAGGGTAGGAAAAATTGCCCATGGCTGAGTAGTGAGAACTTGGTGAGTGGCTGAGAACTTGGTGGTGGGCAGTTCTGACCAGCTGGGGGTGCCTTTGAAGTGTTCACCTACTTGATGATTTGGCCTAAGCCTGAGCTGGCTCCCAGTATCTGCTTTCTAAGAATATTTAAACTAAAGAGCTTCTGCACAGTGAAAGAATCTATCCACAGAGTAAACAGACAGTCTACAGAATGGGAGAAAATATTTGCAAACTATGCATCCAACAAAGGTCCACCATCTATAAGAAATTTAAACAAATCAGCAAGCAAATAACAAATAACTCCATTAAAAAATGGGCAAGAGACATGAACAGACACTTCTCAAAATTAGACAAACAAGTAGCCAACAAGCATATGCTAACATGCTCAACATCACTGATCATCAGATAAACACAAATCATAATCACAATGAGATACTATCTCACACCAGTCAGAATGGCTATTATTAAAAGGTCACAAAATAACAGATGCTTGTGAGGCTGCAGAGAAAAGGGAGCACTAATACACTGTTGGAGGGAATGTAAATTAGTTCAGCCACTGCAGAAAGTAGTTGTGGATTTCTCAAAGAACTTAAATCAGAGCTACCTATTACCCAGCAATCCTATTCCTGGGTATATACCCAAAGGAAAATAAATCCTTCTACCAAAATGACACATGCACTCCTATGTTCATTGCAGCACTACTCACAATAGCAAAGACATGGAATCAACCTAGGTGCCCATCAACGGTGGATTGGATAAATAAAATGTGGTACATATACACCGTGGAATACTACATAGTCATAAAAAAGAATGGAATGATGTCCTTTGCAGCAACATGGATGCAGTTGGGTACCACTACCCTAAGTGAATTAATGCAGGAACAGAAAACCAAATACCACATGTTTTCATTTATAAGTGGAAGCTAAACATTGGGCACTTATGTACACAAAGATGGGAACAATAGACACTGGAGACTATGAGAGGGGCGAGGGAGGTGGGCAAGGGTTGAAAAACTAACTGTTGCATACTATGTTCAGTACCTGAGTGATGTGATCATTCTTATCCCAAACCTCAGCATCACACTATATACCCAGGTAACAAATACCTTGCAAAAGTCTTCTGGGGGAAGGCAGGCAATGTTGCCCCCAGCTGAGCTCCACTGGTGTACAGCTTAGTAAACAGTTAAGTTTTATCCACTCCTTCTTGATTCTGTGACTTTGCTTCTGGGATCATTTTCCTTCTTCCTAAATTTCATCCTTTAGACTCTTATTTTAAAGTTCTTTTAGTAAATATTTTTTGGTGGTCAGCTCTCTATTGTATAAAGTATCTTTCTTTAGGCTCATTCCTGAAGGACAATTTTGTTGGATACATCAATCAGATTAACACTTGTTTCTCTCTTATTTAAAAATATTCTCCTACTGTGCTGTGTTTTCTGTTGATCAGATGTCTGCTGTAAGCCTACTCACTGTTATTCTGGAGGTAATGTCTTCTCTGGTTGCTCTGAACATCTTTATTTTGCCTTTGTTGTTCTGCAGTCTCTATAATATGGCTGGATGTGAATATATTTTTATTTATCTTTCTTTAGATTCATTGGGTTTCCTGAATGAGAAAATAGATGTCTTTCAACTAGAAAGTCTTGGAACTGCCATCTCTTGGAACTATCTTAATTTCTCCCGTACTCTACAATCTCAGAATTCTAAGCAGAATTCTAAGCAGACTTTCAACTAGAAAGTCTTGGAACTGCCGTCTCTTGGAACTATCTAAATTTCTCCCATTCTCTACAATCTCAGAATTCTAAGCAGATGTGTGGTAGATCTTTCCACTCTATCCTCCATGTATCGAAACATCTCTTTCCTGTGTTCCATCTATATGTCTATGTTTCATACTAGTTAACTTCTTCAGATCTGTGTGCTGGTTTGCTAATTATATCTTAAACTGCATCTAGTCTACAACTGTTAATCCATCCCATTGAATATTAATTCCATGGGATTGATATCATTCATTAAATGTATCATTCACTTAAACAAGCGTTATCTGCTTCTTATTCAAAGCTGACTAGTATTGGGGATATATTTCTGTTCTTTACCCATGCACTTTATTCCAGCATTTTCTTTATATATATATATGTAAATAAGTATATATCAAATATACTCATTTTACATCCCAATATCTGGGTCTGATTCAACTGCTTTTGCCTCAGCTGATTCTTGCTCACATTGCCCTTCCTCTTGTGAGTACTTTTTATTTTGAGGTCACATTCCTTGGAACACTACTTGTGGGAATTTTTTTGCAGCCTGGGTGAAGGGTGCCTTCACCCCGTGTGTGTCTGTTTAGATCAGATACCTGTTGATCCATTTAAAAACACATATTCCATTTGGACTTTGCAGACCACACAGGGAAGCATGAATTGGGCTCCACATCCATAAGAGGGTAAGCCTGCCACAGATGGCAATGACTCGGGGAAAACACAAACATTTCTTTCTCCTCTGGACAGAGCCAAGGCCCATTGAAAGATGTTTGCCTACATTGTCCCATTGCAGTACAGGCTCTTCGGTACCCTGGCTTTATAAGATAGATCCTGATCTGATTCTCTCTACTTGGGGACCTGAACTCTTCACATGCCACAACCCGGTAATGATTGGCCATGAGTGCCAAGGGCCCAGGCCCCAAGATCAAGAGATGCTCCCAGACAGCCACAACTTCAAGGCAGACTTTGCTCTATGGATTCCAACTCCACCTCTAGAAATTAATTTCTCTTATTTTCTTGCCACGTCAGCTGTGCTTTTAAAAATGGATATAGAATGCGAAATGACAGACAATGGAGACTCAGAAAGGTGTCAGGGATGGGGAGGGAGTAGATAATGAGAGATTATGTAATGGATGCAGTGTACATTATTTGGATGCAGTGTACATTATTCTGGTGATGACTACACTAGAAGCTCTTCCTTCACCACTATGCAGTGTATCCATGTAATAAAATTACACAGTACCCCATCAATTTATACAAATAACATTTTTCTTTTAAAAATATGTGTTTTATATGATATTCAGGATTTCAGGCATTTTGTTGAAGGTGAGTTGTCAGGCTATCCTCCATATTCCCAGGAAAGGAAGGAGAGGTCTCATGTTTAAAGCATCATCACTTTTGCTATTCTTGGATACTTGGAAATGTGCAGAGCCACCTGGCATTTTAATTTCTTTTCTTTTTTTCTTTATTTTATTTTATTATTATTATTTTTTTTAGAGACAGGGTCTCACTATGTTGCACAGGCTGGTCGTAAACTCCTGGGCTCAAGTGATCCTCCCAGCTCGGCCTCCCAAACTGCCGGGATTATAGGCATGAGCCACTGTGCCTGGCCATGGAGTTTTAATTTTCAAGCTCTATGCTTTTCCACAGGCCTAAGGCTTCTGAGAGAACTCACAGGGCCCTCGGCAGAGGCCTGACATCATCCTTTTCCACAGATTTGAAAGGCAGTCTATGTCCTGGCCGCACCCCAGTGCCCGACAGAAATAGAATGAGAAGTATGATCCAGCTGGCAGGATCTCAGCCTTGGAACAGACAGGCAGTAAGAAGGATTTCCAGCTACGTGGTCAGAAAAGTACCATGAAGGATGGTCACAGGGTAGGTAGGCCTGGGTGGGAAGCCATATCCTTCATGCAAACTCACAGTTGTTACATTTGATACAAACTCTTTTCTTTTCCCTAGAACATCTGGCCCAGGATTCCTCTGTCATTTAAAAACAAGCCATCAACAACAGTGGAGTCTATTAATAATAATAGAGTGGCTTCTACTGTGTGCCCCCTTGACCCCCTGACCCAAGCTCTCACAGTGCCTCACACACCACAGTACTGCTGCCTGTCTCCTGGAGGGGGCCATTTACTTCCCGTCACATCTCCAGGATGCAGCCCAGGGCCTCACACACATGGTGTCCTAAATATTTTCGTATAAATGTAAGAATAATGTTTCTGTTGGGACTTATCAGATTTAGAGATATCATCTGAGGAGGTAATGTTTTATGGAAAAGCAGCTCCATGGAGCCAGTCCCTAATGATTAGAGGTTCTACAAGAGTCCTTCTAGAGACCAAAATCTGGACCAGGGCGTGGCCACCTCCCCATGAGCTGCACACTCTGCAGAACTTGTCCAAATATCCACATCAACTTTGTTCAGAGCTTTACAGGTTCAAATTGCTTTCACATACATCTTATTTACTTCTTATAATGGGAGAGGAATGCAAAATACTATCCACTTTTTTTCTTTTCTTTTCTGTTTTTTAAGATGGGGTCTCATGCTGTTGTCCAGGCTGGAATGCAGTGGCCCAATCATGACTCACTGCAACCTCAAATTCTTGGGCTCAAGCCATTCTCCTGCCTCTGCCTCTCAAGTAGCTGGGTCTACAGGTGAGCACACCAACATGCCTGGCCTTTTTTTTTTTTTTTTCAATTTGTTGTAGAGATGTGGCCTCACTATGTTGTCTAGACTGGGCTTGAACTCCTGGACTCAAATCATCTTCCCACCTCAGTCTCCCAAAGTGCTGGGATTACAGGGATGAGTCACCACACCAGGCCCCATTATCTTTTTTTTTTTTTTTAACCACTAGAAAACAAGGCTCTGAAAGTTGTCCAGGGAAGCACTGGATAAAACAGAACCCCATTCACCCCACCGTTCAGATGATAAGTACCCTGTCCTCAAATTCCCAGAAGCTGATTCTCCACCAAAACTGAAGAGGAAAGGACTGGAGAGCATGGGACCTGCTTTCCTAAACCTCCTCATGATATCAACTGCCTGTACGATTTTGGAGGGGGCACTAATTTTCTAAGGTGAATTTTCACTGCCTATGAACAAGAGGCTTTTCAAAGTCGTGTATTTATTTACAGGAGCATGGGTGAATCACACATCTGCAAGGGGGGTGTGGTCAGCTGGAAAACAAATGCCCTCCCAAAAGGGCAGCCCTGCCCAGCTCTGACAGATGGCTGCCATCTGGGAATCATTTCATTTTTGTAAGAATTAGGCAATCTGGGAATTTATATGAGCCTCCTGCTTGTCAAATACAGGCACTAGTAAACAAATGTTTTATATGCCATGAGCCAAATAGAATACCTCCTAGAACCAGATCTTCCTCTTGGGCCACCTGTTGCCCCACATGGGTCTGATAATCCCTGGAGTCCCACCTGCCTCTTGGGATCTAGTCTTCTTTTCACTGCCCCCTGGATTCATTCCCCCTTGCTCTCAGGGAAATCCTGGGACTAAGTGCTTTTAGTCCCATTACGACTCAAGACTTCATCCTTTGAAGGACACAGACATAATTTTGTTCATCAGATGGCCAAGTCAAATATGACAAATCCATGTAAATAAATGCTTAGCCAAGTGGATCAAGCATTTATTGGACATACATATGAGCAAGGTACTCTGGGCTTGTATAACTTTTCCTTTTTCCGGGTACCTGAAATGTTCTCAACCACACGCAAAATGCCACTTCATCATCATATGGTCACGAAGACACTATGCATCTTCAGAGTCCAACACGCTAGGATTCAAATCCTGTCTTCACCATTTACTAGCTCTATGACCTTGATCAAGCTATTTAACTTTTTCGGACCTTAGTTTTCTCTCCTTTAAAAATAAAGAAATTACCACCAACTCAGTCTGTTGTGTAAATTACTCCAGAAAAGCCAATATATAAAAAATATTGGCACTAGATAAATATTGATTCCCTTCTGCCCATTGTAAAAGGTTATGGTGTTAATTCCATCATACTTCACATCAGATATTGTATGGAGCATGCAAATAAGCAGTTTTTAAAGCTGTGTTTCCCCCACCTGAGTTAGGAACACATCTAAAGAGTCTAGATATGGCATATGACTCCCTCTTTAAAAAAAAAGTCACTGTTTAAATGGCTTTAGACACAAGGGTAGAAAATGAGAAGTAGAGAATTTACAAAATCTTACTTAGAACAAAAACAAACTCAGAGACAGCAACAGTACATGCATTAGCCTGACTTGCAGAAAAGAACACAGATTGACTCATTTTACTTAGTGAAGGTGGATAATAATAGCATTGTTTTTAGTTAAGTAACATCAGCCAAAAGAATATAAATACCATTAGACTGAAAAGTGTGAATAACCGTAGCTTTCTCTTTGCTGGCACTTTCTCATAATTGATATAGAGATCTATTTAGATGAAGGTTTTGATTCCAAATTTCATGTTCAAATTTTTTTAATTGATAAAAACCTAGAAATAAGATTTTGCAGTGGGGTTAATGGCAAGTCAGATACGGAGGCAGTCAGAGAGAATTTGGTTTAACTCAGTGGTCCCAAATCATTTCACCTCCAAGTACCCCTTCCTGTTATCTCTCTCTCAACAGTTCTTATGCTTTGAAAGACAGTCTAGTAAGTTCACTTATTAATAATTCATCTTCCCTTTTTCTTCAAAGACTTATACAATTGCCAATCAGAGCTCCTGATCGGCTATGATAACCAGTGTTGACACACTTTGCTGATATCAATCCTACCAAAAGCAAAGAAATGTGAAGATTTAGTTATCCTGTATGGCCCTATTGCAGAGTCATAAAAATTCCATTAGGTTTTATAAAACATGAAATAAGCTTGCAAACTCCCCTTTCCACCATCACAGTCCTCCAGGAGACCAAGATTCCCATGATGAAAACAACTTGTTTTGTTGAGCAAAATAGAATGATTTTTTTTCAATTAACACATTTCAAATGTGATTTGCTTCTGAACAAATCATGTGGCCATTGAGGCAAAATTTACAACTGCTCAATACAGCCCCTCTCCCTACCCTTAGTCACCTTTTAGTTTTCTGTGACACAAGGATCCATTCACATAAGTAATACAGGAACTCCTAAAGTAGCTCTCAGAATGCAATAGACACAGAATCAGAATGGTCAAGTTGAGCCCCTCAGTTAATGTTCATTGGCATACACTTCATCACCACTCACTCCGTGCCTTCGTCATAAGCACTGTTTTCCCATCATGTGTGCTGATGCATCCTCACACACCCCACTGTTACTACCTCGTTAGGTCTGTTTTAGGAAGTCAATTTTGGTCATTGACACTATGTTTTGGGCTAACCTGTGTGCTTCTACAATTCAAATTTTGAAGTCCTCACGCCAGTAGCTAAGAATATGACTGTCTGGAGACAGGTCTTTAACGAGGTAATTAAGTTAAAATGAGGTCAGGCCCCAATCCAATATGAGTGTGTCCTTATAAGAAGAGGAGATGTGGACACAGACAGATGCAGAGGGAACACCATGAGAAAACCCAGGGAGAAGATAGACATCTGCAAGCCAAGGAGAGAGGCCTCAGAAGAAACCAGCCCTGCTGACACCTTGATCTTGGACTTCCAGATTACTTGGAAATATGGAAGTCTGGAAATCTTGGATTTCCAGATTTATTCCAAGACAACAAATTTCTGTTTAAATTACCCAGTCTGTGTTACTTTGCTCTGGCAGCCCTAGCAGACTAATATACTGTAGGAAGCAGAAAACAGTTAAAAATATCATTCCTTTACTGAAAAAAAAAAAAATAAGCCAATAGACAAGTTTCCTTATTCAAAGTTGAATGCCTGCTGGTATAAGTTAAAGAAAAAAAGACACTTGGTATCATTTGAGAGGCAGTGGAGAAAATTCTACTATTAACTATGTTTTTATTTGGATGTACAAATTAAATTACAACCATCCCTGGAAGAATGAACACATTACCCTCATTATTATTAGCAGCTTAATGGTATTTTGTGGAGTCAATGAGATCTTTCACAAGTATCTAACTGAGATCAAACAGGCTGTAAGGAGAGGAAGTTTTAATGGGGTAAAAGAGTACAGAAAGAAGGGAAAAAACAAGTTTAGAATATGCAGAAAACTGAGTAGAGAAAGCAGCAACAAAACATGCCCAAAGAAAGAGAAGCCTATGAAGACAGGGAGAAACCGCACTCCTGCCGGAGCCAAATACCCTGCACATCACAAGCACAGGCAGGCTCTGGAGTTAATCTACTGCTCAAAGAGGGTCAAGCCTCCATCAATAACTAGTAATTTCCCCTCTCTCTCTGTCTCTGTCTCTCTCTCTCTCTCTCTCTCTCCCTCTCTGGAAGCAGAGAACAGACTGTTAAAGGATCTATGCATCTTGCAGGGACTGAGGCCCAAATAATCTCACTTTCACTTCCTTCCTTGCTAAAGTAAACAGTTCCAGGCATGACCCGACTGTACCACAATCTCCATTTGAATCACATTTTCTTCAGAGAAGTGCAAAGCACTTCAGACAGAATGCTTTCCTTTTTCATTTTCCATGTACTTTGTGCTATGCACATTACAGACTACAATCTCTCTCTGAAACCCAGAATACCCAGAGCAGGCATGTTAACAATTTCTGTGCCCTGGTACTCAGCATCACGACAAATCTCCATTACTGCAACCCACAAAGTCCGTGGACTCACAACTAACCCTATACCATTCTACATTCATATTTTCAACATTCTTCAAAAAAAGCATTGCTTTCTCTTTTGTACATTGAAGGAAACAAAAATGGAGACAATAAATGGCTTGCACAAGGCCACAATAAATTAGCAGAATGCCTAGAAATGTTCCTGATACTAACAAAAATGAGCAAACATGCTCTAACACTATAAAATCTTTATGTAGTTGACATATTGTAAGAACAAGCATATAATTAAAAATATGTAACAACTTTGCAACGTTCAAGCATGTGTGCATCCCAGCATCTAGTAATAAATGATGAAAGTTTAGAATGAAATGTCATTTGAAGATGGAAGATGCACTTAATATTCCAAAAATAGCTTTACTGGTATTTTAATTCTTCCTAAGATTTTAATCTTTCCAATTTCCCTTTTGTCAATATCATCTCCCATCCTCAGAGTTTGAAAACACATTCTACCTATGGACTACCAAACAGGTAGCAAAGAGGAAATTAAATGAGAGATCCCTCTCCTCCATAGACAAAAGCAGCTTCATGGCTGCTAGCATTTAGCATGAATTGTTAAGACAGAAGTTTGAATTATTTCCTTTACCTGTGATCTCAGGTAGGTAAGTGGACACTGAAGTATTTGGGCTTACTAGATCAAAGTGCTACTAATTCCTCAGTTTACTTCTAAGGACAATTCCAGCAAATTACTATGAAACTATAAATAGTGCAAACAACAAAAGGAATTAATTAAAAACCAACTACTTATCTTTGACTTTAGAAGAGCCGATGATGTTACCAATTCAAAACTTAAGAGAATTGTTCTAGTGTTCTATGACCCTGCTCCAGGCCAAAATGGAAGGCCCCTCCTCTGGGCTCTTCTAGCACCCACAGGTTCCTTTACCTGGACACATTTGCCTGTGAACTTTTGTTCTGCACCCAAAACACCTGGAGAGATATCTACCAGACTCTCCCGTAGGCAGGAAGCATTTTGAGGGCAGGGTTTCTGATTTAGTTAATTTTGCATGGCCTGGGCGTGGTTCATATGAGTTGCTCATCCCAGTTGTCTTTCTCCAAAGGGCTGAAGTCAAATGTGAGTACTTAAGCAATGTATGCCTGGAGTTATATTTTGCTACCTGAGCCTAGGGAAAGCTGGCCCCTTATCTTACAGATAAGAGAAAAGAAACCCACAGGGCATATGTCTTTTGTTCCAGTCCTGCAGCTGGTTAGTGGTAATGCCAGAATGAATAACCATGTTTCCTGACTGTAAATTCCAGCACTCTTTCCATACTTTGTACACTATATATAGATCTGTCCTTCCTGGCTTTGTACTTATATAACACTTGATAATTCATTGCCACAAGTCAGTAATTACATGGGCTTCACATCCTGGGAATTAGCAGATCTCACAGGCTAATTCCAGGAGGGGTATTCCAGCAGAATTCCTCCCTAAACCTTTGCTTTAGTAGCTGCACGTTCCATAACGCCCTCTGCAGGTGGGAAAAGGACAGCTATGGCCTGGTAAGTCAATGGGCTAAGTCCAGGCAGGCCATAGGTTGAGCCTACCTTGAGGTGTTTGGAATAACTGAACACCCGTGCAGGTCTCTCTCAGGCCCCTAGCCCACTGGCAGAGATTTTACCTGGAGCCTGTGCATGCATGCTGTGCAGCACCTTCACCCAAACTAAAGCCCCAGTGGAGCTGGGCTTTTGGTTCAAGTAGAGTATAAGGGTTAAAAACCTAAGCTATGGAGTAGAACTGCTTAGTTTGACATATGAATCTGTTTCTTAATAGCTGTTCTGCCTTCAACACATTATTTAAATATTCTGTGTCTGTTTCCTCTTCTCCATAACATGGAGACAATGGATAATAATCCACCTCCTAGCATGGTATGAGATTTAACTAACGTACATGAAAAACAGCGGGATCCTGACGCACAGTAGGCATTAGAGAGATGGCCGGTATTATTAACATTACTACTACTCATCTGAAACAAAACAATTTTTAACCATTAACTGCACTTGTTGGTTTCACCATCCACTATGATTTGGCACCCAGTGAGCAAATATTTTCTTTTTCTTTTAATTTTTAGAACATTTGCATGATACCCTAAACACATAATCTAGGGAAATGGCTTTTTATATGAATAGTCTCCCTTAATTAGCTATTAGTTGAAGAATATATCCCAAATGGTACCGTAAATTACCCTGTGTTTGAAAGCAGGTTAAGCATTTCACCGACAACATTCCCAAATTAGGAGCAGTACATTAATGTTGAAAGTCCCTCCGATACCTGTTGGGACCCTTCCCTTCAGTGCCATAGGCTTCATCCTCATGAAGCCCTTTTAAAGTGAACACCGAAGGAATCCCTATGGATTGGCCACAGTGCTCTGGGAAGGATTACCTCTGCCCTGAAAAAGAGAGGTCATGTCAAAGGGACGTGAGCACAGTGCTCTCCACCTCTCAGAACCAGAGAGCACCTCTTCTTCAAAGTGGGGGACCACAGAACCAAAGCTGTTCCACCCCTTCCTGGAAGGTGCAAAGTCGCCCGGCGGGCGTTCGCATCTTACCACGAACTCCTCCAAAGTCTGATAGGTCTTGCCCCGGAACTCGCAGTAGTTCTTCCTTTCCTTGCACTGCGGACAGCACTGGCTCGTGTCGACGTGGATGCAGCGCGGGTGCAGCCTCGGGCACTCGGGCTGCGCGCACAGCGGCCCCTCCTCGGTGCACAGGCACGGGCAGGCCGAGGGGCCCGGCGCGAACTTCTCCCCGATCGCGTACACGAAGCCGCTCTCGTCCACGCAGCCCTTGCCACGGTAGTCCGGGTACACGTACTCCTCGGGTGGCTCGGGCGTGGGCGCGAGTTCCGGGCCAATCGCGTCCTGGGCGGCTGCGGCCAGGGCTTCCCCCTGCGGGGTGTCCCCGCGGGGCCGGACCTGCAGATCCCCGGCCTTGGCGCCCCCGCCCTGGGAGACCCAGGCCTGCTTCAGCTTGCTCCACGGCTCACGGCCGGCGAGCCCACGGCCGCTCTTGCTCTTCCAGTCCCGGCCGCTGCCGCCCTCGTCCCTCGCCGGGCGCCCGAGCTCGTTCACCCGCCCCGGGCCGTCCCGAGAGGCGTGCTCACGCTTCTCCTGGCCCGGCTGCTCTGGTGCCTGGGCCAGCTTCTCCAGCGGGATGCTCGGACTGCACAGAGCCACCATCAGGCAGCAGGTGACCAGGAGGGAACTGGAGAGCGCGCCAACTGCCATCGCAGTGGAGCTGGGCATCCCCTACCACGTCCCGGCGGGCGGGCGGGCGGGGAGCGCGGCCGAGGGGCGAGTCGCATTCACAGCCCGGGGGCGCACCGCCGCCAGCCGGGAGCCGCCGTCCCTGCGGAGAGAACAGCAGTACAACTGAGCCCCGCGGCCCGCGCGCGCCCCGGCCCGCCGCGGCCCCCACCCGGGCTCCGGCATAGCTCTAGATGAACGAGCTGGGCGACGGGGGCGGGGGCAGCATGCCCAGCGTCGGTGCACGGCCGGGGTTCTTAGACATCACAAATTGTGGAGCGATACATTGGAAGCGAAATCCAAGAACGACACCGGCCGGCGTGTTTCTGATGTAGTCGTGATTAGTGTTGGAGATGGCCAAGGGCGGCTTGCGGAGCCCAGGGAACGCAGCGAGCCAGGCCCGCGCCCCCCTGCAAAGCTCTGCCTTGAACCACGTAATTCAGGCACCCAGGGTGTCCCTCCCTAGGTCCTGGCCACATTTCCCGAAGGTTATTAAATGGAGAATTCAGCAGTGGAGTTAGAGACGGACGAATGTACAGGAAGGTAAGAGGGAAACTCTTCCTCATTTGCTTTAGGGGGTTGTGCTGGGAAAATGCGGGGAGGTTAAACAAAGCTTCTCCTAGGACTCCACGATTCATTTCTAACAACTTCTTAAAAGACTCCCGTCTCGGGAGCAGACGCCCCCTCCCCGCTCTCTAAGCCCCGCTGCATGAAAGGATGCCCTCGGCCCCTTGCCAGAGGGCCGGGTCGGGGATTGCCGGGGCTTCAGCTCCTCTGCCGGCCCGCCCCTCCGAGCCTTGGGAGCCAGGTCGCCGGCCGCAGCGCTCAGTCTTGTAGTGTCCTGGCTGCGGAGCAGAAGCGCCCGGGCAGCACCAAGGTGTGCAGTGCGGGAGGCTGGGGCCCCAGGGCGCAGAGTGGGCGCGAGACCCTCCTACTCGCTGGATCCCGGCCAGCCTTTCTGGATTCCAAAGTTTCTGCCGCCCAAAGGGGCTGGGAGAGCCCGAGACGCCGCAGGACACCGGCAATCCAGCCTCTCTCCGCCTCACTCCCCGAACGCCCCCACTCTGCGCACTCCGGTGCGTCTGTCCCCTCCCCCTCAGCCCTCCTCCCTGAGGGCTCCGGACGTGCCCGGCCCTGCTCACCCCCTGCCCGGTCCCTGCCGACCTCAACACTGGGCGAAGCGCCCATATTCACAAACTTGGGCGGGGGAGGGGGTTCCTCCGGAGCAGCTGAGCGGCTGAACACAGCTGGAGCGCGTCCGGCCGCGCGGGGACACCCAGCATGCACCCTCAGCCCTGAAGACCGGCGCCAAACCTACATACATGAGCGCAGGGCGCGGGCCGGACGCCGGGCTCGCGGCGGGCGCAGGGGTAGCAGCGGCGGGCGCGGGCCCGGGTTGCCAGCGCCCATCCTGGGCCGGCCGGCGACCCGCGTGGGGCGGACCACTGAGAGCCCAGCCCCACCTGCGCGCTCCGCCTGGCGCGCACACCGGGCTAGGGCGTCTCTGGGGACTCGCTCATCGCGCTGTCAGCTGCCGGTAGTCGCGGCCCCAACTCGCGTCAGTGCCCGCGTCGCCCTCAGTCGCTCATCCTCCGGCCTCGTCCCCGCTTCTCCGAGACCAAGCGCGCCCCGGGGGCCACCCTGGCGCCGCCTCGCTCCTCTCCGCGGAGGGGTTCGGGGAGCTCTCCAGACCCGGCAGCCGGAATGTCTGGGCAGCCGTGGCGCGTCGGAGGGAAAAGAGAAGCCCGGAGCGCGGCTGGCGCGCGAGTGGCACCGAGGCCAGCATGGGAGCTAGCGCGCCCGCCTCCCGCCTCCCCCCGCCGCAGCCGCCTCCGCCCGGCTCCCGCTCCGCTCCCTCCTCTGCTGCCCCCGCTCTGGAGGCCCCGCCTCGGCCCGCGCTGCCCCGGGGGAGGCCCTCGCGCTGCCCCCGGAGAGGCCCTACCGCCGCACCCGCTCCCTTTGCTGCGCCGGACCAACCTGTCACTCGTCCGCGCGGCCGCGTCCCTACCTCCGCAGCCGGCCGCAGACCCTGCCAGGGCTGCCATTCTCCAGTCGAGTCATTCACTTTGCGCTGGACCTTTCATCTTGGCTTTTCTCTTTTCTTTAATTTCTTCCTTCCTAATTGGCCCCCTCTGGCTTTCCTCTTTGTGGACAGCTTGTTTCAGCTACTGTGTTCAGTTTGGGATTCGAAGGCCGTGTTAGTTTAGCAGACTGTTGAGACTTTCTCGTCTTTGTATTCAGAAACCCAGAGAAATAGACGTTTACGAGTAAGAAACGTAAAAATCTCAAGCGCGAACTTTCTGAATCTCTGCCAATCTCTCCCCGCTCCCATCTTCCTCTTTCTGCCTGCTCTCTCTTCTACTACAAATAGAAACCTGTTTCCTAACTTTGCTAGAATCCTCAACTGTTAAGCAGAGGCCCGGTTGTTTTTACTCTTTGATCTTGTGTAAACGAGAAAACGTCAATAGTACCTGTTCAAATTAATCCCCGAAACTGAATTTTCATGGAAATGGCCCATGGCAGTGGTTCCCACTCACGGCATTTTAGAATCCCTGAAAGTGCTCGGACGGTAAACAGATAAGCTTCCCTGCAAGGTCAGGCGCTCTGGCTGGTGGGAACTGGGGAGGCTGGTTTGGGACACAGTTATTTCTATCTTTTAATAGTATAGACAAACAAATCTTAGCTGAGGTGCTAGGGAGCCCTCCTTGAAAGCCTGAGAAGGTTGCCCCTCCACCCCCTCCAACACATACACAGCCAACAGGGCTGGATGGAGGATTTCTTTCTCTCTCTCTCTCTCTTTTTTTTTTTTTTTTCAGACGGAGTCTCGCTCTGTGGCCTAGCCTGGAGCGCAGTGGCGCGATCTCCACTTACTGCAAGCTCCGATTCCCGGGTTCATGCCTTTCTGCCGCCTCAGCCTCCTGAGTAGCTGGGACTACAGTCGTCCGCCGTCACCCCCGGCTAATTTTGTTTTTGTATTTTTAGTGAGACGGGGTTTCACCATGTTGGACATGATGGTCTCGATCTCTGGACCTCGTGATCCTCCTGCCTCGGTCTCCCAAAATGCTGGTGAGCCACCGCGCCTGGCCTGGATGGAGGATTTCTATGTACAGGATGATTTGAGCCCTTCTGCTGTTTCAGTTCTCACTCTCATTTTTCCTTTTTTTTTTTTTTTTAATGTTTTAGAGACACGATCTCACTTTGTCACCCAGGCTTCAGTGCAGTGGCATGATCACGGCCCACTGCAGCCTCAAACTCCTGCCTCAGACTCCGGAGGAGCTGGGTGTACAGGTCACCACACAGGGCTAATTTTTTGTTTGTTTGTTTTGTTTTGTTTCGTTTAGTTGGTTTTTTTGTTTGTTTTTTTTTTTGTTTTTTGGTAGAGATGGGATCTTGCTTTGTTGCCCAGGCTTGTCTTGAACTCCTGGCCTCAAATGATCCACCCGGCCTCTCAAAGTGCTGGGATTACAGGTGTGAGCCACCACACTCGGCCCTTTCGTTTCTTGTTACCCTCAGAAAAGAGACAGGCCACATTTGCTGTGGCTGCAGCTGCCTACCCACCCACCTGCCTCTCATCACATGCTCTAATCAGTTATGGCTTCTGTGTCTTTATGATGCTCTAATCCAAATATCACACCTTTCACAACACCACCAAAATAAAAACACGGCTCGAGGTGTGATCATATGTAATGTGCAAAATGGGCCCTCAGTTCTAATAAAATCAAGCGCTTTCATAGCATGGGTTAGGCTACAAATTTTGTTATTTGACTTATTAGCTAATTCTGTTCTTGTCATTAAACATCCTGTTTGTTTTGTTTTGCCAACAGTACTCTCATGTGGTTACAATGGGGTAGCCCCAAACACATGTGACTAATAAGAACAAAACAGTAACATTATGTGTCCAGGATTCTAATTGAAAAATTGATTGGGGGCTCAGCTGAGGAAATAATGATGTCCCTTTATTAATCCCACCTCAATCACCGGTCTCTCTGAATCAGAAACTTCTTGTCCCAGCCAGCTGCTTCCAGGAGAGAGCCATGAATATGAGATAGCCAAGTTTTCAAGAAGAGGCCTGACAAAACTGAGGATGAATTAAGTGACCAAGTGTCCAAATGGCTTTGTTCTGTTAGATGTTCTCAGAGATAGTGTTACAGGCCTGATAGAATGAGGGAGGAAAGCAGTTTCCAAGGGATTGCTGTCCTTTGTGAAGAAGAACAATACCCATGCAGCTCGATGAGCTGAGTAATTCCAGAAAATATAGGGGACTTTGCAGGCGTTGAAGGAATATACAATTTATTTATTGCCAGTGCAATGAATTGTTGCGATTAACTTTTCTTCTTTCCTTCCTTCCTTGTTCCTTTCTTTCCTTCCTTCCTTCCCTTTGCCCTCCTTCTCCCCTTTCTCCCTCCCTCCTCCATCTCTCTCCTTTTCCTCTTTCTCTCCCTCATTTCTTTCCTTCTTTCCTTTATTCCCTCCCTCCCTCTTTCCTTTATTCCCTCCCTCCCTCTTTCCTTTCTTCCTTTCCACTTATTTTCCTTTCCCTTGCTTTCCTTTCCCTTCTCTTCCCTTCCCCCCTTTTCCCCTTCCCTTCCTCTCCCCTCCCCTCCCTTCCCCTCCCCTCCCCTCCCTTCCCCTCTCCTTCCCTTCCCTTTCCCCTCTCTTTCTCTCCACTTCCCCTTCTTCTTCCCCTTCCCTTTTGCCTTTCCCTTCCTCTTTACTTTTCCATCCTTTCCTTTTTTCCAGGCTAGAGTGCAAGGCAGGAGCAGAAAGATCTCTGGTCAGGGACTGAAGTGACATAAGTGTAATCCAAGTTCCACCAGGGGCCAGTTTTGCAACTTTGAACAAGTCGCTCAGTGTTACAGGCTGTTTGTTTTCTCACCTTTAAAAGGGAAGAGAGAGGATCTCTGAATGAGTAGGAAGCCCAAAGCACTCTAGGAATATAGCACATTTCTGCTTTCATGCCCCGTTTTAACTGAGTTCGTTGCTTCCATTTTCTTCCTGTGTGCAAGAGTTAAATCCATCTGCTGAGGTACAGTCATATTTAGTAGCCGGTGTGAGAGTCTGAGCTTGGCCACAGGGCCAACCCTGAGCAATGCAGAGCAAGTGGGTTCCAGACAGGATTCTAGGCCAGTCACCTTTCCTGTCCCTTTTGGCAGAATTAATCTTACCTTTATTTTCTCCCCAGAGAGTGGTTTATGTCTCTTTTAACAGTTAACTTTTTATGTCAACTTTTTTTTATGTCCCTTAAACTTTTTTTTAATGTCAACTTTTTTTGTGTCAACTGTTTTTTTAATGTCCCTTATAACAGTCAACTTTTTCATAGCTCTGGATTATCTGTACTCACCTCTGAAATGGTTGCTTATTTAAGGGCAGTGGCTATGCTTTATTCATCCTTCTATTCTTAGAGCCAATAGGACCAATTGAGGAGGGAAAGGGAAAAGGAGGGAAGGAAGCAGCAATAGAAGGAGGGAAGGAAAGAAGGAGGGAGGGAGGGGAGAAAGAAAGGGAAGGCGATTCAGAGGGAGGGAGAGAAGAAATGTGAGGGAGGGAGAGAAGAAGAGCAAGGGAGGGAAGAAGGGAGAGAGGAAGGAAGGAAAGAGGGAAGGGAGGGAGGAAGAAAGGAAGTAAAGAAAGAGAAGAAGGTAGTGAGGGATGGAAAGAGGTAGAGAGGGAATGGGGGAAGGAAAGAAGGATGAAGGAAAGGGAAAAAATGTAGGAAGGAAGGAAAGAAAGAATGAGGGAAGAGAAGAAGAAAGGAAGGAGGGAAAGAAGGAAGGAATGAAGAGAGGGCAGGAGGAAGAGAAGAATTGAGGAAAAGAGGAAGGAAGGGAGAAAGTAAGAAGAGAGGGAAGAAGGAAAGGAAGGGAGGAAGGGAAAGAGGGAAGGAACAAAGAAGATAGGGAAAAAGAAGGAAGAAAAGAAATATGAGAAGAAGAAGGATTGAAGAAAGGGAAGAAGGAAGGAAGGAGGGAAAGAAGGAGGATGGAAGAGGGAGGGAGGGAAGGAAGGAAAGCCAGAACTAGGAGAAATTCACTTATTATTTATACAATATTGGGCAAGTTCACAACCATCTCATTCAATTTCTTACAATACTACTAGTCTTAGCAACCATTACTGTTTTTCATTTTGCCCATGGGGAACCATGCCTGAAAGAGGTTGAGACTGGACTAAGGTTACCCAGCTAATAAGGCAAGTGCCTGGTTGACAGTGACACCTGTGACTGCACTCCCAGTGTCCTGTCCCAGTACAGCTCCACTGCTGTCTCCTCCAAGTGGGCTGTGGCTCTATGACTTACTATTCTGGATTAACTGGCTCTCCCCAGCTTCTCTATCCAGCCAGAACTGCACGACCTCATGCACTAGGCCTTATATTCATCACAGCAGAGAAGCAACAGGTCATGCAAGGACCAGAGTGGGTTGTAGGGGCCTCGGGGGCAGTCCTGAGATGCCACTCCATCTTCATGTCCTCAGGTCAGGACCCCCTCTAACAGGGACTCATGTTTGCCCACAAATGAGAGAACACATTAACACATGCATGGCTGAGAAAGGATCCCTTGATGGATATTATACCAGACCCTGAGGAAGAAGAGTCAAGGAGTAGGTTTGCCTGGGAGGAAAACACAAGGGACCATGCCCCAGGAGGAGAGGCACCTCAGGGCACCCATTTGCAAATGAAATAGAAGAGAGGTAAGGAGCTCAGGTGTGCTCACAGAAGGATGAGACAAGGTCATCTGCTGCAACTGAGGGTGCCAGCTGCTTGTGGTTTGAAAGTGGAAAAGAGACTGTGTGGAATAAAACATAAACGAAGTTAGGATGATCGCAGACCTGACCAGGAAACCAAGAAGGCCTTAATGGAACGCAGATCCAGCGAGGGAACCTTGCATATTTGCTCTATGGGGAGAACTGCTTGGGATGCCAAGGTGAGCCAGCTTTACAGGTGGCAGTGGAGAGAACTGGCAGACTGCTGCCACACCTCACCTTTACAGGTGAGGAGACAGCGTGGCTGCCCTGGGGAAGGAGGGCCTCCTGGGGACTGTGTGTTCCAGGCACAGCAGCTGCAGCAGTGTCTGCCGAAAACACAAAGGGCTCCCCACTCCTGCTCATGCACTCACTCCTCCCGCTGACTACAGATTGCCTGAGCCCAAGGAGAAGAACTTTCCTTCATTTAGTTCACACCTTTGGCAAAGCCATTTAACTTGAATTCTGGGCTTGGGCCAGTAAAGGAAATGTTTTGAAACCATCTTTGAGGGTTAGAGGGAATAAAAGCCACTTCCACCTGAAATCAAGGGTCAGCAGGATTGTTGTGGTTTAGGCAGAAAGGTGACCATTAATGAGTGGGAGAGGCCACTTTGGTGCTCAGATGGCTTTTTATGGATGTACACAGAGCAGGCCTGGCTGTTAAGGGAGCCACTAATTAAAGTTCTGTCCTGGAACGAGCTACCAGTCGGCAGGGCAACAGCTCCATTACTGCTTCCCCTTTTGATACATGTCTGCGGCTGAGAGTTACTGTTCCCTGGGCTGACCACCGCACATGCTGCCTGATTACAACACACCTTGGGGACTCATGCCTTCTGCTACGATGCCAAAAGTCAGCAGCATCTGTTCAGATATTCAAATGGATGACTCACAGATATTCTTCTGAAATCAGTGGCAAAATCTTACTCCTTGAAAAGAGGTTTCCAGGGATCCATTTTTCATAGACTATAAAGTCATCCACTGTACTGGTATCACAGACCCCATAGATACGGACTAAAAAGAAGTTTCAGAAACAATTGTTGTGAAACAAAGGCCTATCAAAGTTTACTACTCTAAGAAGTACAATAAGCAGTTGGTTTAGAATGGTTGGAATTGCAGATGGCATAGCACTGTGCAATAGTGGGAAAGGATCTAGGTCCATAAGGCAGAGGTAAGAAGCTTCGGGTTGCATTTTTAAAGCTGTTTCCTCCTCTTACCTTTGGAGAGTTCCAAAGGAGGAAATCTCTGGCTAGTGCTGCATGCCATGTGGCCCTATTTGGACAGGATTTTTCCTTGGAGTCAATAAAGGGAACCTGAAATCCACTCTGGAGCCCTTCTGAGTTGGGATGTGTTTTCTCCTGACTTCTCTGGCCCATGGTCTTCCTAGGAGCCAGACACTGGACCTGGCTGTGATACCACAAGAGATGGAGTATTATTTATACCCTGTAGTCTATGTAGGGGATGCTTTGCTTGGCTGAGCACAGCAGAAAGCAGTGCAGGAAGGGGAGGGTGTTTCCAGGTGGGCTCATAATGAGTCAGTGGCTAAGAGAAAAAAAACAAACTCTATTTTTAATTTGCTTTCACACCATGACAATCAACACAGAAAACTTCTGTGGCCAAATGTTTGGGGATTACCCCCAACCATAAAGCAAGCAATCAGTTTTGCAGTAGACACCAGCTGGGTGTCCTTCAGTTCAATTCTGACTCCGTCTATCTGGAGATAGCCTCAGATCCCACAGGTTGGGAAATCAGTCCCCAAGACTGCTCCCACTTCTGATGCCAATCTCAAGGCCCAGGTTGTTTTACCTGTGCTTCTGAATGACTGGCTATAAATTGCGGATCCCATAAGCCCCCTTCTTTGGTTTCATTAATTTACTAGAGTGGCTCACAGAACTCAGGGAAAGACTTTGTTTACCAGTTTATTATAAAGGATATCACAAAGGATACAGATGAAGAAATGCATAGGGCAAGGTGTGGGGGAAAAGGCATGGAACTTCCATGCCCTCTCCAGGTGCCCCACCCTCATAGGAACCACTGCACATTCAGCTATGCTGAAGCTCTTCAAATGCTTTCCTTTTGGGTTTTTATGGAGGCTTCGTTAGGCAGGCATGTAGGTTAAATCATGACAGACTCATTAAAATACAAAAAGACATTACTTTGGAGACTCTAAAGATTTTAGCAGATATATGCCAGGAAGCAGAGTTGAAGACCAAATATGTATTTCATAATATCACAGGGGCACATGCATCTTTGGTGGAGAGTCAGGAAAGTGGGTCTCCCAGGATGGCTTATCTCCTTGGTCCCAAGCTGGTTGAGCTCTAGAATATTCCCTGGTGTGCCAAGGGGACTTTGAAATTATCTGGGGCCCCTCAATTCTTTCCCAAGTATCACTAGCTATATGGGATAATGGCAGAACCTGAGGATGAGAGGTACAAGGGATTCCCTCTGTAAACAGATGGTCAGGAACCTGACTTCTCCCTGACGCTGCTTGAAGCTCTGACACTGGGCCTCATACTTGGGCTGAGACAGTGGGTGTGTGCTTCAGAAGAATCCTGGGCTCATTGTCACAAGGAGGTAAGTCCTTGTTCCAAACGACTTCTTCATGGGATCTAAACATGAGAACATATAGATATCTAGGACTTACGGGACAAGGACAATGACAGTGACCACCCCTACTCTATCTCACTTCTGTATTTCTAGCATCTAGAGCATGTAGCATCTATAGCATGCAGCAGGGGCACAATAAATGTTTACCGGATGAATTAACAAAGAATCACAAAACGACATGACACAAAGTGCTTTTTCCTACATCTCCGGTTACCAACTACCTCCACTCCCTCACCCCTCTCCCTAAGCTCCCCACCTCCTCAACACCAACCCACTAGGACTGTACTTAATCATGCAAAACAGCTCTGCAAATACACTGAGCCCTAGGACACTGAGGGAGCACAGGCCTCCGGACTTCTCTGCCATTTTCTAGGCTTTTCCAGGCACCACATCACGCCCTCACTCAGGAACATGCTAGCTAAGTTTTATCTCCAGCTATTGAAAGAAACTCCTTCCTTTCAGCACCAGGCATAAATAAGCCTGAAATTTCTCTGTGGTTCTGGGCCAAGAATTCTTGTTATATCACTTTTCTCCTACCTTATGCATCCTAATTATTCCATACTCCCTAGTGATATTCAAGAAAACAATC
The DNA here is from genome assembly GCF_029289425.2 of Pan paniscus. NCBI lineage: Eukaryota > Metazoa > Chordata > Mammalia > Primates > Hominidae > Pan > Pan paniscus. Next base: position 54,642,100 of record NC_073255.2, on the reverse strand, counting down.
CTTTGGAGGGCTATTGAGGAATTCAGCACCTGGTTTCCACCACTGGCCAATGAAGAGATGCTCAGGAATCCATGGAATTTGAGAATGGAGAGGTCTTCTCTATTTTATTCCTCTGGAGTTGGTATTATATACTTAGTCATTGGCCTTTAACTTCATTCTTTACATCACATTATTCAATTTGGTCTATTATTCTAATAATTGATATTCTGTCTTCCAGCAAATTAAATAACCAGTCCCTGCTTGGGGTTCTCTGAGTTTCCTGGATCTGTGGTTTGATATCTGACATTAACTTGAGGAAATTCTCAGTCATTATTGTTTCACATATTTCTTCCATTCCTTTTTCTCTTTGTTCTCCTTCGGGAATTCCATTGCACATATACTGTTTCTTTTGCAGTTGTCGCAGATAATTGTCTCAATTCCATTCTATTGTTTTCAGTCATTTTTCTCTTTGCTTTTTAATTTTGGAAGTTTCTTCTGATATCCTCAAATTCAGGGATTCTTTTTTCAGCTATGTCCAGTCTACTATTTAATAATAATAAGCTCATCAAAGGCATTCTGCATTTCTCTAACAGTGGTTTTCTTCACTAGTGTTTCTTTTTGGTTAACCAAAATTTCTTAGAATTTCTATTTCTCTGCTTACATTGTTCAATTGTTCTTGAATGGTATTTACTTTATCCATTAGTGCCCTTTGCATATTAATTATAGTTGTTTTAAATTTCTGGTATTGAAATTCCAACATCCCTTCCATATCTGGTTCTGATATCTGTTCTGTCTCTTCAAACTGTTTTGTTTTGTTTTGTTTTGTTTTGTTTGCCTTTCAGTGTGCCTTGTAATTTTTTCTTGATAGCAGGGCATGATTTAATGCATGAAAGGAACAGTGTCAATTGGGCTTTAGTGCTGTGGTGGTAAGGTGTGGGGAGGGGAAACAAGGTATAGTCCTGTGAGTAGGTCTCAGTATGTGGCAAGCCTGTGCTTCTGGACTGTAAACTTCATCAAGTACTTCTCAATTTTTTATCCCCCTTTAGGTGGCACAGGATGGCTGGAGTGGGCTAGAGTTGGATATTCCCCTCACTCAAGGTAGTTAGACTCCAAGAAAACCCTGGCAGGCTAGGCTCTGGTTAACTAGTTTCTTCTGAAGGCAGGCCTTCTTCTTCCTGTTAAGAAGAGAATGCTTTGGTGTATTCAAAATAGTTCCTTTTCCCCTCCCCTTGCGGGAAGCAGGATCCTGTTTGATCTCTAGGAGGCAAAACTCACAGAAGTGTGCCCATTTCCCCCCCGTGCCTGGTGACTGGGTCTAGCCAGAGTTTTTACCTCCAGACTTGTCCACAATGAACCCCCGGCACTTCGTCAATTACAGTTCAGATGTTTCTACCCTGGCACTGGTTCCATGGGGGTTGCTCCTCCATGGATTACTGCTCTGGTAAATTGTTATTCACTTGTCTGTCTAATTTAGAGGCAGTGGTGTGGCCTGTGATCTCACTTCCCTGACAGATCTAAGAAGAGCTGTTTGTTGCTTTTTCAGTTCACTCAGCTTTTGACTTGTGAGAGTGTTGAGACGACTTCTTTGCTCCTTATGTGCTGGACCAGAAACCAGAAGTTCACCAGTATCCTTTGAGTAAAATTTTTCAAATAGTTTCAAAGCCACCTTCTATACTTGTATTTAAATCATATTTCTGCCATGTGCCTCAAAGATATTGTTGCTGTTAATTCAGCATAGATTTATTTTTTATGCTAATACCTATTTTGTTGGAGATTGTGCACTGAAAGACAGATATTGATATCTATTTGACAAAAGATATATAAATGTTTGCCACCCGATATCCATTCTCTTTCTTCTGATAACACACACTGACCTGTTTTCCTCTAGAGAACCAACTCCTGCCCCAGTCTCAACACACCTGATTCTCAGTTGGAGCCGCCGGCTGCAGCAGGGGACCCCACCTTGCCAGCATTGTCATCCTTTGGTCATGCTGGATGTTCAAGGATGCTCCTGTGATCAATCCCATTGAGACTGCAAAGGCTGGGTCCATCTTGAACCATATGAAAATAAAATATGTCTTTTATTTTTCCTGCTAGACTTGAATCTTGTAAAAATTAAGGCTTCACCTGCTAGGGTCACTGTAAGTTGTTGGTAGGTTCTACCTGAAAGGGAGACAGCACAGAAGAAAACTGAAGCAAGAAAAGAAGACAAATCAACTCCCGATAATGTGATGTGAGGTGTGAGGTCCTTGCAGGCTCAAAGAAGTTTCTAACTGGTTCTCTTTGTAATCACCAGAGCCAATTCACATCTTTTTTTTTCCCCCAAGCTTATTTGAATTGAAGTCTTCTGTCACTTGGAATTTCAGAAGCCCTGACAAATAAAATGGTTCATTAATTGAATCGGCTATATCACAATTCAAATGGTGGCCTGACAACATATCTGCAGATATCAAAATTCTACCATAATAATTAGACTATAAATGGTGTTTAGTCCTATTTTCAGTATTCTCAAAAGTGCTGTCTTAGAAATTAAGCCACCGCTTTTTCTGCACAAGAATTCCTTTCATGCCATCCCAGCAAATCTGCCTCTATGCGCTCAGATGCAGAACTGGTTCTGAATTGTGCAAAGAGCCACCATTGCCAGCTCTGCTCCATTTTTTTCTGGCAGCCCCAGCATCCAATCAAGATTTCTGGATCTTTTCCAATTATAACACCATTTGGAAATACTCAGCATTTTCCAGCCTTGAATAATGTATTGATCTCTTTAAAGTAGAAAATATTCTCACAGGCCCCCAATGTTGACTTAAATTCTTTTTATTGTAATTTTACTTAAATATATATGTAAACATAAAACACTACAAACTGTTAGGCTTATAGCTTTTAGACAACTATAAAAATAAACTTACAGAACAGATATAATATAAACTACAAAACCAATGAAATGGAAACGAGCTACATTAGCTTACCAGGACAGAGCAGAGAGTATTCCCGAAGCCCCATGCCTGCTCAGCTTGGGAGGCCAATGTTTCTAATTACTCTTGAGTTCTGAGCTCAGCATTGTCAGAGGATTCCTGCCTAGCGGGGCCTGGATTCTCCAACATTTTTCTGTATTTAGATTATTTCAATGCTTCATTAGCATGGCTTCCCATAAAGTCACTGGCCTCTACTTAACATAACTGTAGCTGTTATTTATGAAGACTCTCTGCTGTGTCTTACTGAATCTGTGACTACTAAAATTGTACCAAAAGCAGTATCAGCATAATAATAAACATTTGAACTGTGAGAAACAAAATCACATGATGGCCCTCAGCAAGGTGATCATCTAAAGATCTAAAAGATGCTTATGTAATTTTTAACCAACTTTATTGAGGAATAGTTTACATACAATAAAATGTACAGACTTTATATGCTTGGATGAATTTTGACAAATATATACATTTGTAACAAACACACCAATCAAAATATACATTGTTACCCCTCAGTAACTTTCCTGTTGTCGATTTCAGTCAATATCCTATCTGACTGCCATGAAAGTTGTCAGAATCAAAATAGAGTCACTAATGTTAAGAAACCACTGACAAATAGAGCTGGGAAAGGCTATGAATAGAGACTTCTCATGCTTGTATGCCTGATAACAAAAAGGGCTACAAAAACCAAAACTTTGCACAAAGGCTATCACAACCCTACACAAAAAATCTTCCAGGACATCTGTCCAGCAACTGCCTGTCCAGCCTCTGGCTGGTGTCACCCTTGCTATTGATCTTTGTAGTCAAAGATAATTATTTAAAAGCAATTATGAAATTCTTCTCATTTTCCCTTTAAAATCCTTAGTTTTCCCTTACCTCCCTGAATACACACATAGTTTAGTATGACATGTCTATTCCCACTGCAATGCCCTATTCCTGGATAAATATCTTTTCTTTTAGAGAGCCTGACTCTGCTTGTTTTTTAGGTTGATACTGCCAAACCAACACTTCACACACCCAATATCAGAAAATCACTTCCATTTTGCTCAAGGACTTCCTGTACATGGAATCACATAGCATCATATAGTCTCTTGTGTGTCTTCTTTCACTCAATACTATGTTTTTGAGATCTATTCATGTGATTATGTACATTAGGAAACTGTTCATTTTTCTTGCTAAGTAGTGTCACATTGTATGGCTCTTCAAAAGTTTGTTTCTCCATTCACCTGTTAATGACATTTGGGTTGTTTTTGGGCTCTGGTTATTGGGAATAAACTGATATGTCTTCTTGTGGGTTTATGCTCTCTGAGAAGTGTAATTGCTGTATGTATGGTATATATATATATATAACCCTATAAGAAATTACTGAATTACTTTCCAAAATGTCTGGCCATGTGTTGTACTTCTACCAGCAGTATTTGAGAATTCCCATTGTTCTACTTCCTTGCCAATATTGATGTTATTAATCTTTTTGAATTTTAGCCAACCTAGTACATGTGAAGTAGCATCTCAGCTTAGTTTTAATTTGCCTTTGCCTTCTAACTAGCCAATGTCAGACACTTTTTCATGTGCTTTTGGCCTTTTGTATATATTATGTTGTAAGGAGTCTATTTATAATTGCCTGTTTTTGAATAAAAACAAATTGATTATTTGTCTTTTTTCTTGAGTTTCTGGAGTTTATGCATTTTTTGGAGAGACATCCTTAGATATAAAAATTATAAATATTTTCCCCCATTTTCATTGTTTTTAATTTTTATTTTGCTTATTTCTTTAATTATTTATTTATTTAGTTTGAGACAGAGTCTCGCTCTGTCATACAGTCTGAAGTGCAGTGGTACAATCTCGGCTCATTGCAACTCCATTTCCCAGGCTCAAGTGATTCTCCTGCCTCAGCCTCCCGAGTAGCTGGGATTACACATCTGCACCACCACGCCTAGCTAATTTTTGTATTTTTGGTAGAGACAGGGTTTCACCATGTTGGCAAGGCTGGTCTCAAACTCCTGACCTCGTGATCCACCCACCTCGGCCTCCCCAAGTGCTGGGCCACCGTGCCCGGAACTTCATTGTTTTTAAAAAGTTTTAAAATCTTGTTCTTTCATTTTTTAACAATGAAGTGAAAACAAAGTTTAAAAACACCTGCATTTTTAAAGCATCTTAAAAAGCAATAATTTATTTAACAAATTCCAACTTAAGAATTTTGTTTGCTTCATTATTCCTCGTTTCTTTTTGTCTTTTCTAGGATATTTTTGCCTGCTCTGAGGTCGAGAACAATTCTCTCCATGTTTTCTTCTGGATGCTGTATTGTTTTAGATTTTGTATTTAGGTCTATGATCTAGTTCAAGGTAATTTTGTGATGTATCCAGAGTTAGAAGTCAAGGTTTCTTTCTTCCATACAGATACCTACCCTTTCCATTATCATTTGTTGAGGACTGTCCTCATCCTCAGAGTAGACAGAAATATCCTAGAAAAGATAACTTTCTTTTCAATATTTTTCAAAATTCCATTAACTATCAAGTGAATTTGTCAGATACCTGTTCTGTTCCACAGCTTTAAAGATAGATTTGTATGCCAATGCCATTAGTTCCTTAATTAAATACCTTTATAATAAGCCTCGAAATCAGGTAGTGTCAGTCCTTTTGATTAAAAAAAAGTATTAGCTTTGAATTTATTAAGTATATTGCTTTGAATTTCCTTATGAGTAGCTGAAGCAATGTGTCAGCCTCTAGAGACATACTTGCTGGGTGGTATTGAGTCCACAGATCCACTGGGAGAGACCTGACATCGTAATAACATTGAATCTCTAATCTATGAACATAGTACATGTCTCTACATGTTAACTTGATTTTCTCTGTGAATTTTTTAACACAAAGTTCTAACACACAATTTTAAAAATTTATTACAAAGTATTTTCTGTTTTTAGATGTTATTATAAATACCTTAACGTTTTATTTTCCAATTGTTTCTTGCTAGTGTATAGTAATGAAATTGGTTTTAGCATATTGACCTTATGTCCTATCACCTGGGTTAATTCATTTATTAATTCTAGTAATTGCTTTGCATATGCTTTGTATTTTTTTTAAGAAAAAAACTGTATTGGCATCAGATAAAGACAAGTTTAATTCTTTCTTTCAATTTTTATTTCTTTTTATTTTTAAATACTTCATTTCATTCTTTAGGGACCTGTAACACAATGTGGAATAAAAGGACTCGGAGCCTCACATTCATACATGGAAAATATTCAAAATGGATGATTAAATATAATAATGGCTGTAGGTTTTATTTGTGGATGTCCTTTTTAGATTGAGGAAATTTCTTTCTTTTTTCCTTTGCGATTGTTTTTATAATAACTAAGTGTTGAATTTTGTCCAGTGCATTTTTTTGTATCTAATAAACTTATCATAGGAATTTTTTTCTTAATGTATAAATTATATTGATTTTTGAATGTTGAACACATGTTGCATTCCTGAGATAAACCCCACTTGGTCATAATGCTGCATTCAGTTTGCTAATATTTAATGAGGATTTTCATGTTTATGTTCATGAGAAATATTGGTCTATAATTTCTTGTAAGATTTCAGTTAGCTTTTGCTTTTAAGGTAATTCTGGCTTCACAATGGAAATTGGGAAGCATTTTCTTATCCTGTCTTTTCTGAAAGAGTTTGTATATGACTGATACTATTCATTCTTTAAATGTTTGATAGAATTCACCAGTCAAGGCATCTGAGCCTGGAGGTCTCCTTATAAGTAGATGTTTAATTATAAATTCCATTTTTGAAATGACATATAACTATTCAGAATTTCTAATATTTTGGTAAATTGCTTTTTAAAGAAATTCAGTCAGTTTATCTAAGTTGTCAAGTTGTTTTGGCATAATATTCAAAATAAACCTTTGTTATCCTTTCAATATCTGAAAAATCTGTAGCTATCTTTCTAATTTCATCCTCTTGTTTTTAATTATTTTCTCTCACTTTTCTTAAAATTTCATTATTATTTTTAAAAAATCTTAGCTGGGCTCTGTTGATGTGTTCTGTAGTTTGTTTTTTATTTCATTGATATTTTGGGGGTAAATCTTGCTGTCTTTTTTGTAGATTTTTATATTGGAAGCTTAGGTAACTGGTTTTGTACTCTCTTCTTCTATTGAAATGTAACCATTTAAAGCTATTGGTTTTAAGGACCACCATATCTGCATCCCATAAATGTCGATATTTGTCTTCCCAACACTCAGTTGAAAATATTTTTAAATTATTCTGGAGAAGTTTTTTCTTCAACCTATTTCTCATTTAATGTCTGCTGCATAATCTCCAAATATTTGGAGAGTTTCTACATAATTTCTAGATAATTTTATAATTACTGACATTTATTTTTAATTTAATTTAAATGTGGCTAGAGAATATAATATTTACTATTTTCGTCCTTCCAAATGTGTTAAGACTGGTTTCAGGGTCCATCACATGTTTCATCTTGGTCTGTATTCCCTGAGCCCTGGGAAGGATTGTGCACTCTGTACATGTTAGGTGTGGTGTTCTGCAAGTGGCAATCAGAGCTGGTTGGTTGATGATATTATTCCCATCTTTTATATTCCTACTGATTTTTTGTTTATATTTTTTATCACTTATACAAGCTAGCCATTGAAATCTCAAACTATGACTGTGGGGTTGCTTTTAATACCTTTAGTTCTGTCAATTTTGCTTCATGCATTTTGAAACTACTTGTACATATGTAGGATTGTTAATACTTTCAATTATTTGAGTTCTAGTTGTTATAAAATGGTTCTTTTTATATCTGCTTATACTCCTTTTATAAAACCCTATTTTGTTTGTTATTAACACACTCACACCATTTTTCTTGTGCTTCCTCTTTGTATTACATATCTTTTTCCATTCCTTCAATCTTTCTGTATATCTTTGTATTTTATATACCTTTGTATTTAAAATTCATCTGGTAAACAGCATAAAGTGAGAAAGGCCAACTAGGCCATCCTGTGGCCTAAACATCTGTGCCCCTTCTTTCTTGTGTTTAAATAAAAATCTCTGGCCTTTATTTAAAGTGTTCAGTCCACTGTAATTATCAGTATAATTGGTTTTATGTCTATCACCTTGCTACTTGTTTTCTCTTTGTCCCCACATTCTTTGTTCCTTTGTTCTTCCCTTTTTGTGTTCTTGTGAGTTAATTTTTTAAAAGTGTTTTACTGTATCTCTTCTATTGGCTTTTTAGCTATATGTGCTTGTTCTACTTTTTTTATGGTTGCCATATGAATTACAGTATTATCCTTATCACACTATACCTTGATTAATGTTATTGTACTTTGTGAATAATGTAGGGACTTCACAATAATGTAACTTAATACATACCCTATCCCATTGTTCAGGCTATTAGTGCACTGTGCTAGATCTTACATCGACATGTTATAAGCACCACAACACATAGTTAATATTATTTTTTCTTTGAACAGTCAATTAAATTTTTCTTGAATGGGAAAAAAAGAAAAATAACATGTCTATTTACTCACATATTTTCTCTTTCCAGTTTTCTTCATTTTTTTTCTGTAGAACCAAGTCTCCATCTAGAATCCCATTTTAGTCCATTTTCAACTTGAAAAACTTCCTTTAGCATGTCTTATACTATAAGTCCTCTAGAAACAAAATCTCTCAGCTTTTATTTATCCGAACATTTTACTTTCATTGCTGAAAATATCTATCACTGGAAATTAAATTCTAGGTTGACAGGTTTTTATTTTCCTTAGAACTCTGAAGATGTTGTTTCAGTGTTTTTATCTTTCATTGCTTTGAACGAGAAGTTCAGCAGTTTCCTAAATATTGGTTCCCTGTGTCTACTCTGCCTCCGTCTTTGGCCTGTTTTAAGATTTTCTTTATATCATTATTGTTAAGTTAACCACTTAACTATGCTGCTCCTAAGAGTCATTTCTTATGTATTTATTTATTTTGAGACAGAGTCTCACTCTATAGTTCAGGCTGGAGTACAGCGGCACCATCTTGCCTCCCGAATAGCTGGGATTACAGGCACCCACCACTATGCCCAGCTATTTTTTGTACTTTTAGTAGAAACGGGGTTTTGCCATGTTGGCCAGGCTGGTCTGGAACTCCTGGCCTCAAGTGATCCACTGTGTCGGCCTCCCAAAGTGCTGGGATTACAGGCGTGAGCAACTGTACCTGGCCTATTCGTTTTTATTTTATTTTATTTTATTTTATTATTTTATTTTTGCCATGGAGTTTGCTCTTGTCACCCAGGCTGGAGTGCAGTGGCACAATCTCAGTTCACTGCAACCTCTGCCTCCTGGGTTCAAGCGATTCTCCTGCCTCAGCCTCCCAAGTAGCTGGGATTACAGCCATCCACTACCATGCCCAGCTAATTTTTATATTTTTAGTAGAGATGGGGTTTCGCCATGTTGGGCAGGCTGGTCTCAAACTCCTGACGGGATCCACTGGCCTCGGCCTCCCGAAGTGCTGGGATTACAGGTGTGAGCCACCGAGCCTGGCCCATTTTTATTTATCTTATTTAAAGTTTGCTGAGCTTACAGTGTGTCTAGATTGCTGTTTTTGATCCAATTTTTAAAAGTTTTGGCCAACATTTTGTTTTGCAATCTTTCCTTCTACTTGGGCTCCAACTACACGTATTTCAGAATGCTCAACACTGTCCCCATGTCACTGAGGCTTTATTCATTTTTAAAAGAACAAATTTTTTTTCAGCCAGTAGTTCAATTTCAATGATTTCTATTGACTTATCTTCAGATTTACTTAATCCTCATTTCTCTGCGTCCAATCTGCTACTAATCCCATACAGTAAAATTTTATTTCAGATATTGTATGTTTTAGTTTTAATATGCTATTCTGTATAGTTTCCATGTCTCCTAAATTATTTGTCTGTTTATCCACCTTTCTTTATAGTTTTTTAAAAAATCATCTCATTGCTATTTTAAATAACTTATCTGCTGATTCTAAAATCTGAGCCATCTGTTGGCTTGTTTCTATTGATTGACTGGATGTAATATATATATATCCATATATCCTCCTTATTTCAGGAAATACCCTTTCCTCTGTTTGGCATCTATAAGTTAGGACTGACCAGTTTGAGCTGATCTGGAGTTGAGCTGGTTAAATAAAGTTTTATGGCTTTAATATATATAGCAGGGCCTTGAAATTCAAGCACCAAAAATTGCTTTCTTTGTTTATCTTCAGTTTTCCCAGAAGTTTAATTGGGTTGGGGTTTGGTTGCATCTTTGCTTAAACTCAGCTCACCTGGCACTTCAAATGCTTTGAGGGTGAGCTCAGGCTCTTCCTCATGAAGGACTCTAGAGTTCCAGAGTCAAACAGAAGGAGATTGCTACACCTCAAAAGTGGGAGACCCAGAGACCACTGGGTTGCAAATCTGATGACTCAGAGATGTCCAGCTATGGAAACTGGGAAACCTTAAGGCTGAGATCTGGAAGCTGCAGGACTGTGAGACTCGGACAGTGAGAACTCATGATTTCTTTCTGTTCTCCAGCCCTCCTCCACCCTCTGTTAAATCCTTGGGTTAAAGAATTACTGGGTGGAAGGGATTATCCTTGCCTCTGTGTTTTCTCCAGAGTCGGAGCTGACCTGCCTGTCCATAGGGGTGTCAGTAATTTGGATGGTTTTGCCTCACCCCAGCAGCTGTCTTTCCCTGGCCAGCCCATGCCTCTCCCATGCCTGCAGCTACCCTCAGTCATGATGAGAAAGTGCACCGTGCCCCTTGCTCACCTGGTCCATGCTTGCCTTCAGGAGTTTTAGCTCTTGCTGGTTTCTTTGCTTCCAAAGCTCCACGATGACTTAAAAAATTTTTTTTAAAAAACATTTCCTGTGCTTTTTGGTTAAGATGAGAGTGATTTTTTTTTTACATCCTTCAAAATACTAACTGGAAGTGGAACTTGATTATACAATTTTAAAATTATTAGAAAAATGAAATTAAGACACTTATAATCAATGAAACAAATAAGACGTCAAAATCTGTACCCCCAAATTCTCAGGGTCCTCAGGTCCCAGTTTTGGAAAAAATAGCTAATCATGACCCTCTAGGAGATGAAGTTCATAGGAATACTTCCTCACCCTCCAAGACTTTAAATAGAATGTCAGGACAGACAGTAGCCAGCCCTCCTGGTTAGTGCAGCTAGATCCTTAGGGCCAGGGCTGGAGTCTGAGACAATAAGTAAGTGGCTAGGTTTCTTATCTTGGACTCTCTCCATTTGACATTGCCAGATAAAATATGTAAAATACTGCATGAGGCATAATTATACTAAAAATATTGTTTGTTGTTTATTGGAAATTCAAATTTAACAGGACATCCTGTACTTTTCCTTGAAAAATCTGATAACCCTATTTCCATTGCATAATGCTGACTGTTTTATTCTAAGGATTTCTATAACAAGACATTAAAATGATGGGTTTTCCTTTTTTTCCCAAATCAAAAGGTAAAAAATGTGTATTTTAACTTTCTGCTCTTACATGTGACCAGAGCTTTGCTGATAGAGTTTTGTTTTATAGTGGAATTAGTGGAATCACTTTATGTTCCTGGGTTCTAGAGAAAGGCCATAAGCAAATGTAATGATTTATGGAACTAAAATTTCTCTTATTGAACTGTAATCTCATTGAGAAAAGAAATGCACTATTCTTACTGATATTAAAATTTACATGAAGGACATTTAATAAAAATAAAATATGCTCATTTAAGGACATTTGAGTAATTATAAAAATGTATAAGAAAATAATCAATAATAATCTGACTACCTGAGAGAAACTCCTTCACATTTTAATGTATTCCTTTGATTCTACATTTTGATATAAGAAGGGCATCTGTGTGTGTGTGTGCACGTGTATGTAAAATATTTGTAGAATCACTATGTCTCAGACTCAAGCAGCCAGCCTATGACCACATGTAGTCATATTTAAAGAAGCAGGTATTTGTAATATCCTGCAAAGCAACTTTTAAATACTGACTCCGTACATATGTTTACACTCACATTTGCCTAAAGATGCAAAGCCTAAGATGTCGCTCTGCTCTGTCTTAGTAATTGTTACACTAGACTCCTTGTTTCTTGGAACGATATATGCAATTGCAAACCTCCAGGATATAATCTCCCTAGTATCCCCCTACAGAATGCCCATCTGTTACAGTAACAGCAGTTAATTGCTTGCATTTTTGCAGCTTTGAGCCAAGCCAATAATTGGCTTTAGTGTCCACAGTCATTTGCTGTCACTTGGAAGAGCTGTTAAGGCCATCTTGAGTGTCAGCCATCCATCACTGAAGAATATATAAAACTGACCTAGCAAGGAAGACACTGGAATCCTTAGAGCTAAGGATAGGCCATCGTAGTAGTTCAGAAACAGCCTTTGATTTATTGATTTATTGGAAGGTTAATTCTCTTCTACAACAATTTGCCACAGTGACAAATAGGGACTGTTAGAGACAATCTGGTGATACGTGCAGTTAGTATCTGTAGCCTTATCTTTGACTGATGCATGAAGATTTTCTGTTTTACTAATCAATATTGTTAGGTGACAGGTGACTGGACATATTTCTTTGCTTTGGAAAAACCCATCAAAAGAAAAGAAATCAATCTACAGATTACATAGGTTAGAGAACCACAGGACAAAAATTAAGGAGACCTATGCTCTTAAAGACAGAGGTACTTCCATAGGCAAAAATAGAGTTTATATTTTGAAAGTCTTGATTAGCAGGAAGTCCTTTCTTATGTTCTAAACATTTTCTACCAAAATAATTTCAAAATTTTCAGGGATGCTTGCACGTCTCACAGATCCAACTGCCATGGGAACTGGCAAAGTCATTACTACAGTTGATTTCAAATTCACTGGGTAAAATTTATCCACCTAACAAGGCTCTGAGACTGAGCCATCCTCCTTCTTCTCTCCTGCTGTGACTCTTTTCCAGCCTTCAGAAATGGCTCTTCCCTCTACATGTCCAGCTTCTTGAGGGAAGCAGTTCATAGCAGAACTCTTTGGGCTACAATGATGCAGGGGCTTTAGTTGTACCTTTTCTTTCCCAGAACCAAAAGACCCCACAGAGCTCCAGAGGAAGTTAGGCCAGGGGTATTCAGGAGCCACACGTGTGACCTGGAATCTCCCTGCTGGAGCAATTGGGGTTCTGCTGCAGAGGCTGGCTCCCCTTCCTCATTCATTTGTTGGGTCTTGGAACTCATAATTTTCCCCAGGCCTGGCTTCCCTTAGATCAGCCCTGGCATGAGCTGTGAAGTGGGAAGTGCTCCACCTTTCACCCCTGGATATCCCAGGTCTTTCCCAATCAGGGGTGGGAGCTCTATTGTGTAGGAAGGGTGGCAAGCATTCTAAGACAAGATATTGTACTAATACCCTGTGTCTCCTAAGAGGCCTCTTTTCCAGACAGTAGAGTTGAGAAGCAGCATCATTTAATGTTCCATGCCTGTCAAGCTCTGATCTCCACCCTCCTATTTTACCTCTCTTTCCCTCACCTTTGCTTTTATTTTCTTGCACAAATTCAGGGCCTTCATTTCATTAAAAATTTCATTTCCAGTTCCTGCCTGCATTTGATCACTTTCAGAGTGGCAATGACATGATTGAAGGGGATAGTCTTTGAAAACAAATTTGCCTGAATTTCCACCCGATTCCATCATTTATTACCTGTGTTATTAGGGGACAAATTTGGTGCTCTTGAGTCTTAGTTTTCAGCATTTACAAAATGGAGTCAGTCATGTCCACTTCAAACAGATAGGTGTGAAGATTATGTGATTTAATGCATATATTTTTTCATGCAAGGAAGGAATCTGCAGAGGATTTATATTCCTACTCTTCCTCTATTTTCTCCAGTTAATCTTTTGTAAGCAGTTGGGATTTTGGTGTGTGGAACATCTGATTAATTTACTACCAGCTCTGATCTAGTTGCAATGTTTTCTTCCACCTTGAGTTTTGAGAAGCCAGACTCAGTCGTTTGACTCAGGGTCCAAACCGTTCCTGCCTCTATGAGGCTGTAGCTGGCACTTGTCCTGGGAATTCTCAGACTCTACCATGGTCTGTCCTGGGCTGTATTCTGCATGGACTGTTCTTTCCTTTTCTTGGCCCTTTCTACAGATTGTGACCTGAGAGTCATCCATTAGAAGCCCTCAATTAAATGCCATCTTTTCCACAAAACCTTTTCCAAATCACCCAGTTGGAGAAAGCACCATCTCAATATAAACATGACACTTTTCCTACACCATCTTCTTCCACGCATAAAATTCTTTCTCACATTTTATATAGCTGTTAAATAACTGTGTATTTGAGGAGTTGGTCTCTTTCCCCATTGCATAGTAAACCTGTGAGATCGGAATCTTCATCTGATCCATCTTTATTTTTTCGCAGAGCTTAGAAAATTGTCATATATGCAGAAGATACACTGTAAATGGTTTTAAGTAAATTGATTCATTTATTAAAATATAATGTACTTGCCCTCACAGTCTCCCAGGATCTTTTGCCATCTTATAGCCCTAAAAGTCTGTTTTTATTGATAAAGTTCTTTCTCTAGCCTCTAGCTAAAAATGTTCAAATAAGTTACGGCATACTCAAAGCAGCAGCTATTAAAAATAATAATGCTATTTTATTTATTACACAGAAGGTCTTGCATTCTAAAAGAAAAAGTAGAGTATTAAAGGTATAGAATTATTATATATGCATATGTGTATAAGCCTGGAAGGCTACAAACTAATATATGAATAGTGGTTCTTTCTGGTAAATGGAATTTTATGTGACTTTCTTCACGTTTGTTTATCTGTTTCCTGTTCTCTTACAATGACTATATTACTTGAGGTTACGGAAAAAAAAGGAAAGGAATAAAATGAAATGCCACTGCTAATATGAATAAGAAAATAGAAATAGTATAATTTGGGGACATTCATATTTTTTCAAGGTGTAAGGAGCTGCTGCTTTTCAGTCCTGGTGACCAGTAGGGATTCCCTCCTAGAGCAGGGGCCATAAGTTTTCAAAGCTGTACCTTCTCCATGACAGCTTCAACCCTGCAAGGCTTTTCTAAATTTTTTTTTGTTTTTGAGATGGAGTCTTGCTCTGTTGCTCAGACTGGAGTGCAGTGGCACAATCTCAGCTCACTGTAACCTCTGCCTCCCGGGTTCAAGTGATTCTCCTGCCTCAGCCTTCCTAGTAGCTGGGATTACAGGCATGTGCCATCACACACAGCTAATTTTTGTATTTTTAGTAGAGATGGGGTTTCACCATGTTGTCCAGGATGATCTCGAACTCCTAACTTCAAGAGATCCATTTGCCCCAGCCTCCCAAAGTGCTGGGATTACAGGTGTGAGCCACTGCACCCAGCCGGCTTTTCCAAATTGGAGTAAAGCTCTACAGAGGGGGCCTGATGTCTGCCTAATGCTGCACCCATATATACAGAAACAATACCAATAGCTATCTATACTATATTTAATAGCACAAGCAAGGAAAACTCTGATCTTTGAAAACTCATAGAAGTCTACAATTTATGAGCTGGACACGTTTATCAATATAGAACAAAGTTGGCATGAGACATAAAGTAGAGTTACATTTTCCAAGCAGAAAATACCCAAGAACTACTAGACTGTTGCTTACCTGAATGCCGTTTTGCGAATTCTTGACCATTTTATTGCCATCTCTTACTGCCACCTATAACACTTCCTCCTATGGGGGCTTTGTGCAGAGTGGAACAACCTTTGCTATTCAGGTCAGAAATCAAGAGATGTTTGTACCATTTTTATCCTCTATAATTTGTGTAACCAGGGGGGAAAACCACTATTTTGCAGCCACATATAAACACTTGGTTTTAATTAAAAACCGTATGCTGGGCTTTCTTAGTTCTTACCAAAATAGTAGAAGCTTTGGAAGCCTCGTTAAGACACAATTTTGGGAGGTCTGTGCTCCTGGTCATTGATTTTCCTGGAAAAGAATGTGTGCATGCAGAAACATCTTAGCATATTCTGTTATATATTATAAAATGCCATGCTATTTGTGATGCCCTTTTAAATTTTAAATTAGGAGCTAAATGCTCGCCTGTTTCTTCTCATCCTTTTAAATTCCTGTAATTATTCTTACTCAGCCTATTGATGTGGCATATTAAAGCAACAGTGCCTCCCTTGGTTTAAATGCCGATTGCACAGATGAGGACATTAACACAGGAGACTGCGGTGACTTATCCCCGGTCCCACAGACATCATGATCAGACAGCTATTCATCACCGAGTTGTCCGTGAAAGCCTTTCACCTTGCAGTGGCTTTTCCCACTTTCTCTTCCAACAACACTAGTAATAGGCCTTCTGGAATTTCCAGACTCAACACTCTTAAAGAATCACATTCCATCCAGTGCACTATAGTAATCATCATGTTTTACCCATTACAGTAATACTCCAGTTGACAGAATCAAAGCCACAACCCTCTCAGTGGGCCCAAGATACAAAATTGCAGCCTGATGGGGTGATTCACCTGCTCTTCTGTCCCATAAACCTCCTGTCCCCCCCTGGAGGCCACAGGTCCTTCTGGTGTCCTTCTTTTCTTATATGCCCTTGATGGAGGATTGTAGATGAAAGAGGGAGGTGGTGAAGAAGAGGGCATTTGGGGAACCTCTCTAATTTCAAGTTACTTTAAGACCTGGAATGCAAAAGTTGTTAGAATGAACATCTTGCCTTTTGACTGAACTAAGGGCAAAACTGGGCAGCCTTTCCTCCATAAGTATTCTGTTGTAGCGGTTTGTTTTTTAGAGTCCCTTTTCTTTTCTTTCTTTCTTTCTTTCTTTCTTTCTTTCTTTCTTTCTTTCTTTCTTTCTTTCTTTCTTTTTTTTTTTTTTTTTTTGACAGGGTCTTGCTCTGTCGCCCAGGCTGGAGTGCAGTGGCACCATCTCATCTCACTGCAAGCTCCACCTCCCAGGTTCACGCCATTCTCCTGCCTCAGCCTCCCGAGTAGCTGGGACTGCAGGTGCCCGCCACCATGCCTGGCTAATTTTTTCTATTTTTAGTAGAGACGGGGTTTCACCATGTTAGCTAGGATAGTCTCGATCTTCTGACCTCGTGATCCGCCTGCCTCAGCCTCCCAAAGTGCTGGGATTACAGGCATGAGCCACCACGCCTGGCCTAGAGTCCCTTTTCAGACTGGAGAAGTTCTCTTCAATTTTTAATTTGCTTTGCATTTTTATCATGAATATATGTTTAATTTAGTTGGGTGTTCTATCTGTATCCATGAGATGATCCATTTTCTCTTCTTTAGTCTATTAATAAGATGAATTACATTGACTGACTTTCAGATTTCGAACCAGCCAAACATACTTGATCATGACATATTAGCATTTTTACATATTGCTGGATTTTATTTGTAAGAATTTATTGAGGATTTATGCACCTATGTGCACAAATGCTATTGTTCTGTGGTTTTCTTATAGTATCCATTGTCTTTCATACTTTGAATGAGTTTGCATAGATTCGGTATGATAGTCATCCACCACATAAGGACATACTGGTCAATGATGGACCTTATACACTATGGTGTCCCCATAAGATTATAATGGAGCTGACAAATTCCTGTCGTCTAGTGGCATCATAGCCCTCATAATGTAGCATTACTCATGTGTTTGTAGTGATACTGATGTAAGCAAACCTACTGCACTGCCAGTTGTATAAAAGTATACCAAATACCATTAAGTAAAGTACCTAATACTTGATAATCATAATAAATGACTATGTTAACTGGTTTATGCATTTACTATACAACACTTTTAATCATTATTTTACAGTTTACTCCTTCTACTTATAAAAAAACAGCCTAATCAGGTCCTTCAGGAGGCATCCAGAAGTAGGCATTGTTTTCATAGATGACAGCTCCCTGCCTGTCATTGCCCCTGAAGGGCTTCCAGTGAGACAAGATGTGGAGGTGGAAGATGTGATACTGATGCTCCTGACTCTGTGTAGGCCTAGACTAATGTGTAGGCCTAGTGTGTTTGTGTCTGATAGAGTTTGTATATTTGCCCCCGCCTAAATCTCATGTAAATGTCATGTTGAATTGTCATCTTCAGTGCTAGAGGTGGGGCCTGGTGGGAGGTGCTTGGATCATGGAGGCGGGTTTCTTATGAATGGTTTAGTGCCATCCTCTTGGTGCTGTCCTGGTGATAGTGAGTGACTTCTGAGATCTGGCTGTTTACAAGTGCATGGTGCCTACTCCCACCTTACACTAGCTCCCATTCTCCTTATGTAATGTGCCTGCTTCGGCCATGAGTAAAAGCTTCCTGAGGCCTCCTTGGAGGTAGATGCCACTATCCTTCCTGTACAGCCTGCAGAACCATAAGCCAATTAAACCTCTTTTCTTATAAATTACCCAGTCTCAGATATTTCTTTATAACAATGCAAGAATGGCCTAACACAGTGTCTTAGTTAACAAAAAAGTTAAAAAAAATTAAAAAATAGAAAAAGCTTACAGAATAAGGATATAAAGAAAGAAGAAGATATTTTTATATAGCTGTGCAATGTGTTTTGAGCTGTTATTATAAAAGAGGAACAAAGTTTAAAGTTAAAAAGTTTATAATGTAAAAAAGTTAAGGTAAGCTAAAATTAATTTATTATTGAAGAAGAAAAATATGTTATAAATTCAGAATAGCCTAGGTGTACAGTGTCTGTGAGGTCTACAGCAATAAATTGTAACGTCCCAGGCCTTCACATTCATTCACCACTCAGTCACTGGCTCGCCCAGAGCAACCTTCAGTCCTGTAAACTCCATTCATGGTAAGTGCCCGATATAGGTGTACCATTTTTTATATTTTATATTTATATATTTTATATTTTATACAATATCTTTACTGTTCCTTCTCTATGTTTAGGTATGTTTGGAAACATAAATACTTATCATTGTGTTACACTTGCCTATAGTATTCCATACAGTAAAATGCTGTACAGGTTTATAACCTAGAAGCAATAGGCCATATCCTATAGCCTAACTGTGTAGTAAGCTATACCTTCTAGATTTATATAGGTGCATTCTATGATGTTAACGAAATGATGAAATTGTCTACTGACACATTTTTCAGAACGGTGTCCCCCATCATTAAGCAACACATGACTGTATTTTGTTCTTAAATATGTGTCAGGATGCGACAGTAAAGGCATTTGTTCCTGGAGTTCCTTTGCTGGAAGTCTGTTAATTATTAATTAATTAATTTAAATAGATATAAAGGAATTCAGGTTATCTATTTGTTCTTGACAGAGTATGGCAGTCGGTTTCTTTAAAAAATTTAATTTCATTTAAACAGTTGAATTCATGAGTGTGGCATTTATAGTTTTATTATTAGTCTAATGTGTGTAGTCTGTAGTGATGTCACTACCTGTTTCTGATGTTTATAATTTTTTTCTTCCCTACTTTTTAGGTGGGCACTCTGATTAGAGGTTTTACAATTTTAGTTTATTAAAGAATCAGTTTTTTGTTTTATTGATTTTTCTCCATTGCTTTTCTATTTCAGTGTAATTGATTTCTGTGCTTATCTTTATTTTTCTTCCTCCTGCCTGCTTTGAATTTGATTTGTTATTTGTTTTCCAATTTTTCAAAGTGAAAAGTTAGAGAACTGATTTACTTTTCTTCTTTTGTGATATAAACATTTGATGCTATCAATTTTTCTTTAAGCACTGGTTTTGTATCCCACAAATTTCAATGTGTTGTGATTTTGTTTTCATTAAACTTAAGGTATTTCATGTTATCTTGTGTAACTGCTTCTTTGTGCTATGGGTTATGTAAAAGTATTTTTCACATATTTGGGGATTCCTATGTATATATTTTTCTGTTCATTTCTACTTTTTTCTTACTATGGTCCAAGAACACTGTTAGTATAATTTTAATATTTTGTATTTGTTAAAGGTTGTTTTTTGGCCAAGAATAAATTCTATTCTGGTGATCATTTCATGTGCACTTAAAAAATATGTATTTGCTATTGTTGGAATTGTTCTGTGCTTCTAATTCAAAAAGTAGATAAAATTGGTTGATACTGTTGTTCAAGTCATCTAAATATTCATGTATTTTCTGTCTATTTGTTTTACTAGTTACTAAGAAAGGAGTATTAAAGTCTGTAACTGCAACTGTGGATTTCTTTATCTATTTTTTCAGTTCATGTATATTGAAGCACCACTGTTAGGAGGAAAATTATGCAATGACCCTCCTGATCTCTGGCAGTACTACTTGTTTCAATGTCTATTTTCTCTGATAATTTGTATAGGTGCTTTACCTTTCTTTTGATTTATATAGTAATCTTTTTATATCTTTAAACTTTTAATTCGTTTATATATTTAGATTTAAAAGTGAGTGTTTTGTATATATAATATATTTAGGTTTTATTATTTCATCTGCTTTTATGGTCTCTGTCTTTTAAATGGAATATTTAGACCACCTATATTCTATATAGTTTTGATATAGTTGAATTATGATTTATTTTGCTAATTATTTTAAAATTTGTTACATCTCTTCACTTTATCATTTTGTACTTTTACTCTTTGCCTTAATTCAGTATATTTTCAATGATGCTCTTTTGCTTCTACTACTGGGTTATCATTTAGTGCTTTTAAAAAATGATTTTTAGTTATTTCTCCAGGGTTTAGAATACACATTTTGAATTAATTATATCCAATCATCAAATATTATATAATTTTCTATAGTGTAAAGAGCTCCCAACTGAATTCCCCATTTCTTTCTCCCAGTTTTTCTGATATCTTTCTGTATACTGTATATTTACATGTACTATAACACACAATGCATTTTTACTCTAGCGGTTTTACACAAGTAATTACATTTTAGAACAACTAAAAATTTAAAAAAAGATTGAGTATTTACCACCATTTATATCACTTCTTGCACTCTTTATTTCTTTGTTTAGATCGAAGTTTCTATATGATATTCTATTCTTTTGTTCTGAATAATTTATTTTACCATTTCTTGGAGTGCAAGTCAGCTGTTAATGGATTTCCTAAGCTTTTGGTTGTCTGAAAAACTCTTTCATATTTTTTTAGAAAGATTTTCACTCGGTGTAGAATTCTAGGTTCATTGTTTTTGCAATTAGCACTTTAATAATATCATTTCATGTTCTCTCACTTTAAACGTCCTGATGATAAGTCTGCCGTCAAGATGTTCTCGTTATCTTTAGTTTATGCCAGTTTGTATATCACATATTTAGGAGTGTTTTGTTTGTTTACTTATTTGTGTTTATCTTGTTTAATATTTTCTGAGCTTCTGTCATATGTGATTTTGTGTCTTTTATGCTTTTTGACAGTTTTCAATTATTATCCCTTTAAATATGTCTTTTGCCCCATTCTCTTTCTCTCTCTTTTATGACTCCAATCATATACACATACATGATAGCTTGATATTGTTCCTTACCTCTTGAATACTCTAGTCTGTATTATTTTTTCCCACTGTTTTATTCTCTTTGTATTTCAGTTTGGATAATTTCTTTTGAAGTATCTTCAGTTTTACTGAGTCTTTACCGTGTCAATTTTACAGATGTGCCTGTTGAATCCATGTATTTTTCATTTTTGATTCAATGTTGAGGTTTATTTCTGGCATTTCTGGTTAATTCTTTTTGGTAGTTTCCATGTGTCTGCTAAAATTCCCCATCTGTCCATGCATGTGTCTACCTTTTCCATGCAATCTTTTGACCTATTATAGTAGTTACTTTATTTCTTTGATCATTTCTACTCCTGGGTCATATATGTTTCCCTTTATTTTCTCTTTTTAGGAATTTATCTTATTTTTTTTGCTTCTTTATGTGTCTCTTAATTTTTGGTTGAAAGCTAGGCATCCTATGTGGGACAGAAGAGATGGAAGTAAATACTATTTGTGGCACAAACTGAGCATGCCTTCTGTTTTGCTAGGCTTTTAGTATGAGGCATTTAGTCTATGTAGTCAGGAATTGAGCTGGGTTTGGGGTTTGTTGTTACTATGATTACCCTCAGTTCACCCCGGACTGTTTGATTTCTCTATATTACGTTGAGTTTAGGGTGGGGGCTAGGTTGCCAGGGGATTTTTCTTCATAATCCTTATCTACTACCAGCTTTCTTCTTTCAATGTATGCCTACATCTTAGAGAGGACCAGTTTTTGTTATGTGTTTTGTATTTCGCTCTCCTGGCTTTGGAATCCTCTTATTTGTGACTTGTTGCTTGCTAGCCTGGTGGGACATGGGCAGAGGTGCTTTCTTCTATCCTGGCCTAGCCCTCATATTAGGCAATGCTTAGTCCCTGGTTTCTCTGTGATTTTTCTTCCACTGTGTTAGGGGGGTTTCTACTAGTCTGGGCCCAAGATTTTTTCAGCCTCTACTCTAGGTTTTTTCTTCTTGTTCCCTTTTCATAGCTGCAGTGGGTCTTCATCTATGTTCTGAGGATGACAGAGCTTGCTGCCCTTCCCCCAGCAGCTTAAGGCTTTTGTTCTGCAGAGAAGGTGGGGACAAGGCTTTAGGTG
Organism: Pan paniscus; assembly: GCF_029289425.2. Taxonomy (NCBI): domain Eukaryota; kingdom Metazoa; phylum Chordata; class Mammalia; order Primates; family Hominidae; genus Pan; species Pan paniscus. Next base: position 54,619,698 of record NC_073255.2, on the reverse strand, counting down.
GAACTCTGTGTCTTTCGTGCAGCAGCTACTGCTCTTCCCCGCAGGCCGGCAGCATGAGGCAGGCTTTCTTCTGTTTCTTGCTCTATCCCTCATTTTCTTTGAGTTTCTAGTGAAATTTCCAGAGAAGAGCCTGTGAGTGGGTAAAAAGTTTCTTTTTTTCTCCAGGTTCTGGGATTCTATGTTCTCGTGCTAGCCTACGCTCAGCATTTAGCCAGTGGTCATACCCTAACCTTTGGTTTCAGCTATTTGGTTGCCCTGCTATCTCAGCTCTCTAATGGATTGAAGAAAAAGTTTGATTTTGTAGATTATCCTTCTTTTCTTATTGTTGTAAGATTTGGATTAACATTTTTCAACTTCTTACATCTTAATTGAAAGTCAGAAAAAAGATCACTCAATTAATCCTTCATATTCTTCAGTTCTTGGAAGGTTTCTTGAATTATTTCACTGATGATTTTCTTGACTTTCTCTTAGTTATCTCTTTTTGGAAATCCTATTATTTGGCTTTTGGATTTTCTGAACTGAAACTTAATTTATTACCTTTTAAATGTCAGTTTCTTAATACTTTTTTAAAAACTACAGATTTTCTTAACTTTACTCTGAAATGCTTCTATTCAGTTATATATTCATACAATCATGTCTTCAGTCTTAAGAACTCTTTGCTCTTTGTTGAATTTCGTATATGTGACATAAATGCTATATGTCAAATATATATTTATGAATGCATATGTAATTCTTATTTATTAGAATAATATAATTAATAAAATATTATGTATCTCTTTATAAGTGAGATAGATACAATATATGACATATATCCTAATTATATATAATTACTTATTTAATTGCTGGGGTTTTTTTGTTTTTGTTTTTGTGTTTTTTTTTTTTTGAGATGGAGTCTGCTCTATTGCCCAGTCTGGAGAGCAGTGGCAGGATGTCGGCTCGCTGCAACCTCTGCCTCCCAGGTTCAAGCGATTCTTGTGCCTCAGCCTCCTAAGTAGCTGGGATTACATTTGCCTGCCACCAAGCCCAGCTAATTTTTGCATATTTAGTAGAGATGGAGTTTTGCCATGTTGGCCAGTCTCAAACTCCTGACCTCAGGTGATCTGCCTGCCTCAGCCTCCCAAAGTGCTAGGATTATAGGCGTGAGTCCCTGTGTTCGGCCAACAGAATGGTTTAGAGAACATTAATTTTTGTTTTGTTTTCATTTTCCTCTTCCGGTGCTTTTTTTTTCTCTATCTCCTCCAATCTTTCCTTTTTTCCAGGAAGCGTCTTTCTTCCTTAAGACTTTCTTTAGTTATATAATAGATAATACATGGCTGTCTTCTCATAATTAAAAGTAGGGTACTGAAAAGCTGATTGTAAGCTCTGAATGTGTGCTCATTAATTTTGACCTTAACTGTCATATAAGCTACTTGTGAAGGCAAGTAATGAGAATATCTTTTAGAACTTTCCCATTAGGTTTCTTGAATTACCCACAGCAGGGCCTTAACAACTCCCACATAGTGGTAAGGGTGTTCCTTCCATTCATCATTCTGGGAGCTCACTGTATGCATGGGTTGGGGACTCTCAGCATTCAGTATGCACAGTTGCTAAATCCTCCCTTGATGGTGAATACAAGCCTGTGCCCTCAGTTGAGCTTTGTGTTCTCACAAGTTTCCAGGATTCTATCTGCGAGGAAAAAGCTGTGGCCAGGCCATGTGGAGTGCAGCAGTATTTCTCATCTCACATTCACTATCCCACAACATACTCTATGTAAGCCCCATTCCGACAGTAGCTCTAGTTACAGAGGTACTAAAGTTGCCAGTTCATGTGCATTTTTAGGATTTTGCAGGGTAAATCATGTTAGTTCTCAGCTTATCCCACTGCTTGGGATTCACCTTTCTGGGATTCTGCAAAGTCAGTTACCACCTCATCCATCTACATCTCAGCTTTTGGCATTTTCTATTCTTATCTCCTCTCCTGGTTTCACTGTTGCTTTGAGTTTATATCTTTTCAAGTTAACCTTTATTGTAAAGATATATCTAAAAGGACCAAATTTGGATGCCTGTGTTTGATCTTCTGTCAAAATCCAGAAGCTGAATGTATCATGCTTGATTTTTCTCCACTTCTCCACCAGTTGCAAAGTACATTTGAAAATGAAGACAACAAAAGGCAACTCATCTCACTCTTTATTAAAACAAATAAATGTATAGCAATTGAGAAATCCCAGATAATCAGTGAGAAAGGGGTTCTTTGAAATGGATTTCAGTACCCACATGAACTTAATATATTTACAAGGAAGAATTATAAATCAGCAAAGCAGGAGAGAATAAAATCTTAGAAATAAAATCATATTAATTAAAGTTGTATATTTAAAATAAAATAATTATAAATTAGAAAAAGTAAGTGAATAACTGATATGATGAGAATAACTTTTCAGAATAAAAGCAGTAGATAAATTTATGAAAAATATATAATTGTTTTCAAAAACATTCTATACCTTCTGTATTTCCAGGTATTCTCAGTATGCTTGATTTTTAAAAATTTATATTTTTCTGTAATTTCAAAATATGTTACATAAGCATGAATTATATAATAGTAAAATTTTGCATATTAATTTAGATAGCTTAAAGACTTCAATTACATGAACGTTTAAGAACAATGTGAATGCAGGCTGGGCGCGGTGGCTCACACCTGTCATCCCAGCACTTTGGGAGGCCGAGGCGGGCAGATCACAAGGTCAGGAGATTGAGACCATTCTGGCTAACACGGTGAAACCCCGTCTCTACTAAAAAAAAAAAAAAAAAAAAAAAAAAAAAAATTAGCCAGGTGTGGTGGTGGGTACCTGTAGTCCCAGCTACTCGGGAGGCTGAGGCAAGAGAATGGCGTGAACCCGGGAGGTGGAGCTGGCAGTGAGCCGAGATCACGCCACTGCACTCCAGCCTGGGCGACAGAGCGATACTCCGTATCGAAGAAAAAAAAGGTTTACAATTTCAAAACTTAAGTTACTTAATCTATACCATAATTTTTTTCCCTGTAAGAGTATCTTACGTCCACCAAAGTTATCTGACAAGCACCATTTTTCTAGATGGACTAACAGGAACTGTAAATTGTTTTCCTTCTGCAGCTAAGATGAGAAATGTCTACACAATTGCCACTTTAGCCGCACTATAAAATGTCCGTTCTCTCTTAATTGTTTCCCTGTCAAAGAAAAGATAAAAGAAAGACATCAAGCACAGATCATCCTTAAATACCTTAAGTGCTTGTGGGGAATAGAAGGTTATTCTTATTTTTATCAGTGTGATACCAAAGTTTATTAGTATGTCGCATTTATTCTAGGCACTATGATTGATGCTAGGAATAAAGACAAAAATACCACACAGTCCTTGCTCTGGGATGATGTACATACTGAATGGGGGTGGGACCACAAGAAGAAGGTAATTGTGTTAGGTGATATGGTGAATGGTTTGACTTAGTATGGTGTCAAATCTGTGGTCTCACGTGGATGGAGGTGGAGTGGGAGTGGGTGGGGGGATGGGGAGTGCTTAGGGCATGGCTTGAGAACAGCCAGATTTGTACATATTCATTACAGCATATGATGTTCTCCTTGACATCACTCCACTGCAACCACTGCACACAGCACATAGCTAGGAAGTCTGGTTGTCAGGCTGAACTCGTTTACTACCTAAGTGATTTGCTGCTTGCTTCTACTTAGCCTGAATCGAGCAGCAGGTAGAAGTTCCCTTTGCTTCATGTCTGCCCTCAACACTAGGGGTTGTAAATAATTTAACATGGCTTAGTTAATACTTAATTGCTAATGAAGCAGAGAAATGTTTATCTATTTATATGTCATTCATGATTCATCTTCATTATTTGTTTAATTTGCTTGCCCATTTTTTTAGATTGTTTTTCTTATTGTTATTGTGATAATATCTATTTCATATCTTTACCAAAGTTTTAGTTTGCCTTTTCACTCTTCATGAACTTTTATTCTGATGAACAGAAGCTCTTAATTTTAATATAGTCAATAAAGAAGATATTAATTTTAATGTAGTCAATGTCTCCATCATTTTATTTTTTAAAAATTTGAAATAATTATAGAATCGGGCTCATGTGATCCTCCCACCTCAGCTTACCAAGTAGCTGAGACTACAGGTGCATGCCACCATGTCTGGCTAATTTGTTTTTTAATTTATTTATTTTTTTTTTGTAGAGCCAGAATTTCACTATTTTGCCTAGGCTGGTCTCAAATTCCTGGGTTCAAGCAATCCTTGCACCTCAGCCTCCTAAAGTGCTGGGATTACAGAGGTGAGCCACCACACCTGGCCCCAGTGGTTACATTTCACTCAACTGTAGTAAATTATCAAAACCAGGAAGATGACTTTGGTGTAATGCACGTGCACGGTTCTCTGGCATTTTATTGTGTAAGCCCATGCGTGTAACCACTACCACAATCAAGATACAGAACAATTCCATGAGCACATGAATAGCACTCCTGCTGCCCCTTTATTGTCATACCCCTCAACTAATCTCAACCCTTGGCAGCTACTAGTCTTTTTTCCCCTTTGTGTGTGCGCATGTGTGTGTAGGTGTATTTGGTATTTTTTATTGAGTTGAAATTCAAATAACATAAATTTAGCCATTTGAAAGTGTATAATTCTGTGGCATTTAGTGTATTCACTGTTGTACAACCACCATCTCTATGTAGTTCCAAAACCTTCTCATCACCCTCAAAGGAAAGCCTGTACCCCATAAGCACTTGCTCTCTATTCTCTCCTCTCCCCAGTTTCTCTGAACCCCTAACCTGCTATCTGTCTCTAGGGTTCACCTACTCTATATTATATAAATGGAATCACACGATTGTGAACTTTTATGTCTGGCTTTTCCTCACTTAGCATAAAGTTTTGTTGTTGTTGTTGTTGTTTGTTTGTGTTTTTTTTGGTTTGTTTGTTTGTTTGTTTTTTTGAGACAGAGTCTCGCTCCATCACCCAGGCTGGAGTACCGTGGCACGATCTTGGCTCACTGCAACCTCCACCTCCTGAGTATAAGCGATTCTCCTGCCTCAGCCTCCCGAGTAGCTGGGACTACAGGTGTGTGCCACCACAGTCAGCTGATTTTGTATTTTTAGTAGAGATGGGGTTTCACCATGTTGGCCAGGCTGGTCTTGAACTCCTGACTCTGTGATCTGCCTGCCTCGGCCTCCCAAAGTGTTGGGATTACAGGCGTGAGCCACCATGCCAGGCCTAGCATAAAGTTTTTGAGGGTCATCCACATTATAGTATGTATCAATACTTTGTTCTTTTTATGGTAGTATAATATTCCATAGTATCTATATACCACAATCTGTTTAGTCATTTTTCCATTGATGGATATTTGGACTGCTTCTGCCTTCTGGCTATTGTGAGGAGTGCTGCTATGAGAATATGTGCACATGTATTTGTTTGAATACCAGTTTTTAATTATTTTGGATATATAAGAGCAGAATTGCAGGATCACATGGTAATTACTGCTTAACTTTGTTAGGAACAAATTGCTTAGTTCAGCGACTGAACCATTTTACATTCCCATCAGCAATGTTACAGAGTCTAATTTCCTTAAATCCTTATCATCATTTATTTTTCATTTTTTAAAACAATTATAGGCTTCCCAGGCGGTATGAAGTAGTATTGCACTATTGCTTTAATTTGTGTTTGCCTAATGACAAAGGATTTTTCTTTCATATGCTTGTTGTTCACTTGTGTATCTCCTTTGGAGTAGTGTCTATTCAAATTCTTTGCATATTTTAAGATAGGGCTGTTTGTATTTTTGTTGTTGACTTGTTATGTATTCTGGACATTAAGCCCTTATTAGATATATGCTTTGCAAATATTTTCTTCTATCCTATAGGTTGTATTTTCACTTTCTTAATGATACCTTTTGATGCACAAAAAATTTAATTTTGGTGAATTCTAGTTTATCTAATGTTTTCTGTGTTGTTTGTGCTCTTGGCATCCTGTCTAATTATCTAAGGCCATATCATGAACATTTAGCCTTATGTTTTCTTCAAAGATTTTTATGGTTTCAACTCTTTTATTTATGTCATTGATCCATTTTAAGTTAAATTTTGAATATTATGTGAGGTAAGAATTGAACTTTACTTCTTTTGCATATAGATATCTGATTGTCCTAGCACCATTTGCTGAAGAGACTGTTCTTTCTCTCCATTGAATGGACTTGGCACTTTCATTGAACATCACTTGGCTATAGATGTATGGGTTTATTTCTGGACTCAATTCCATTCTCTTGGTCTTTATGTCTATCATTATGCTAATACCATATTGTTTTGATTACTAAGCTCTGTAACGTTGGAAAGTGCATTAGTCAGGGTTCTCTAGTGGGACAGAGCTAATAGGTTCTATCTATCTATCTATCTATCTATCTATCTATCTATCTATCTATCTATCTATCTATGAAAGGGGAGTTTATTAAAGAATATTGATTTACATGATCACAAGGTGAAGTCCCACAATAATCCATCTGCAAGCTGAGAAGCAAGGAAGCCAGTCCAAGTTCCAAAACCTCATAAGTAGGGAAGCCGACAGTGTAGCCTTCAGTCCATGGCCAAAGGCCATAGAGCCCCTGGCTAACCATTGGTGTAAGTCCAAGAGTCCAAAAGCTGAAAAACTTGGAGTCTAGTGTTCGGGGGTAGGAAGCATCCCACACGAGAGAGAGAGATGAAGGGGGGAAGACTCAGCAAGTCAAGTCCTTCCACCTTCTTCTGCCTGCTTTATTCTAGCTGCACTGGCAGTTGATTAGACGGCGCCCACCCAGATTGAAGGTGGGTCTGCCTCTCCCAGTCCACTGACTCAAATGTTAATCTCCTTTGGCAACAGCCTCACAGACACACCCAGGAACAATACTTTGCATTCTTCAATCCAATTAAGTTGACACTTAGTATTAACCATCATAGAAAGTGTGAGACTTTCAGCTTTTTAAAAAAATCTTTTTAAGATTGTTTTGCCTATTCTGGGTCCCTTGCAATTCCATATGAATGTAAGAATCAGCTTTTCCATTTCTGCCAAAAAATAAAAAAAGGCCAATTAAATCTTGATAGGAATTGCAATGAATTTGTAGATTGCTTTGGGTAGTATTATCCTCTTCACAATGTTAAGTCTTCCAGTTCATGAGCACAGGATGTCTTTCCATTTATTTAGGTCTTCCTTATTGTTTTCAACAATGATTTGTAGTTTTCATTGTATAAGATTTTATATCTTTGGTTAAATTTATTCCCAGTTTTTTTTTTTTTTATTTTGAATGCCATTGTACATGAAAGTGTTTACTTAATTTCCTGGTTAGGAGAGTTACTGTCGACAGGTCTTCCCACTGATTCTTCTTGCTGGTTTTGCTAGCCTTGGTGATACTGTAAATGAATTATTACTCAGTCTCTGGGAGGAATGAGCTTACTTGGGCCACCTTTAGTTGCTGGGCTGGGGATCAGGAAATGTTGGGCCTGGTAAGTTCCAACAGTGGTATGAACCTGTGGCAACAAAAATCTCTGTCAATATACAGAACATGACCATGGCTGTAATGCCTCTTCCTAGTAAATCCCTGCTAACCCCAGGCAACAACTTTTCTGATTTTTTTTTCTACTATAGGTTAGTTTTTCCTATTTTCGAACTTCATATAAATGGAATTACATTGTACATACTCCTTTTTCAAAGGCTTCTTTCACACAGTATAATTATTTTGAGATTTTGTGTGTTTCTTCATTTTAATTGTTGAATAGGATTTCATTGTATATATGGATGTACCACTATTGTTTTGTTCATTTCTCCATTAATGGATGTTTCTAGCTTTGGGCTAATGTGAATAAATCTGCTTCATTCTAGTATAATCTTTTCCTTTTGTAGACACATCTGGGGATAGAATTGTTGGATGCATGTTTGGTATTTTAAAAATAGCCAGTTCTTTTCCCAGAGTAGTTGCATCAGCAATAGGTGAGAATTCTAGGGTTCCATGTCATTGCCAGCATTAGGTATTTTCAGTCTTTTAAATTTCAGTCATTGTAGTGGGTATGCAGTGATGAGTAACTTTAGTTTTAATTATTATGTCTTTGATGACTAATGATGGTGAGCAAAGTTTCATGTGTTTATGGGCCATGCATGTATCTTCCTTTATGAAACGTCTGCTCAAACCTTTTGCCCATCTTTTCTTGGAAGTCTTCCTTTTATTAGTGAGCTGTAAGATTTATTTATATAGGCTGTATACTAGTCCTTTGTGAAATATATTGTTTGCTAATATTTTCTCTTAGCTAATATTTTCTGCTCATTCTTTTTAAAAATTATATCCCCTTATCAATAGAATTTTGAAATTTTGGTGAAGTTCATTGTTTTCCTGTTATTGATTTGTTAGATTAACATTTGATTTATATAATTTGAGGTTATATTATTAGGTGACTTCACAATTTATTATTTTATTAGTCTTGTTGGATTTCACTTTTAAATTAATATTTGATACTAATCAGTATCTTATGATCTTCATGAACAAAATATGACCTGTGAATGCTTTAACTTGGGTCATTTCCTTTTCAACTTTTATGCTATTTTTGCTGAATATTTTGGTTTTATCTTTTTTTTTAAACCCCACAAACTGGATAGAAATATTATTGCTTTATGTAATAAATTAGGTTACTAATTCATTTCTAACATAATTTTTAATCGTATTTTCTTGCTTTTCTGACTTTTCAGTTTGGATCATTAATCCCTAATGAAAATGTAATCTTCAGAAGTTACTTATTTGTTGGTGGAAAAATCTCTCTTTTTTTCAGTAAAATATTTTTATTTCTGTTTTCGATTTTAGGATTCACTGTGATCCTGATTCTGAGAACCAATTTTTTCAACCATTCTAAAACATCCTCTATTATTATTATAACATATATTGCCTCACCTAATTCTTCTATGACCTTTCTAGAACTGTTATTAATAACTCTCCAAATAGATTAACCTCTTTTTTTATATTGTTTTAATTCTTTATATTTGATATGGTTTGGCATTGTGTCCCTCCCCAAATCTCATCTTGTAGCTCTGACAATTCTCACAGGTTGTGGGAGGGACTCAGTGGGAGATGATTGAATTATGGGGGCAGGTCTTTTCTGTGCTGTTCTCATGATAGTGAATAGGTCTCATAAGATCTGATGGTTTTAAAAATGGGAGTTGCCCTGCACAAGCTCTCTTTTTGCCTGCTGCCATCCATGTAAGATATAACTTCTCCTCTTTGCCTTCTGCCATGATTGTGAGGCCTTCCCAGCCATGTGGAACTGTGAGGCCAATTAAACCTCTTTCTTTTTTAAATTGCCCAGTCTCGGGTATGTCTTTATCAGCAATGTGAAAACAGACTAATACAATATTCTTCTTGTGCTGTGTTCTGAATAATTTTTGATGATCTGTATTCTTTTTTACTAATTTACTAATTTTATGTCCAATTTCAATAATTTAAAAAAATTTTAAACTTTGAGAATGAAATGTATGAATTTTTTCCAAATCTACCAGATCCCTTGCCCCTTAGTTATATTTCAAAACACCACTTTTGTTTTGGGACACAAGTTATATGTATTTAGTTTCTGTCTCCATTCCTTTTAATAACTGCATTATAAGTCTTTGCTTTTATGCACAATGCATTGTTTTCTGGCATGTTTTGTAATTTTTTTCTTTGAGTGATTGAATTTTTTAGAACAGTTTGGAAATTTATCTGTGGGTTGAAATACATATACCTTAAGGACATTTACTTCTGTCAATTACCTCTAACACCACCAACCCAAGACTATGTCCAGCTAAATTCTTCATCTAAGGGTTTTCAGGCACTCAAGTAGCACGAATTCTGTCTATGTACTCTGGTTAGGTTTGATGGGACATTTAAAAAAGGTTCTCCATGCAGCCTTCAGCTTAAAACAGACATGTTTCCTGTTGTCTTATTCTGTGTTTCAGGATTGCTTTGTGTTTTGGTGAATCAACATTTAACCTGCTGGTGTGATGTTCATGTCCCTCCTGTAAACATAGGTCACCTTTTAGACTCCCAACCTTGCTCCCACCCTAGCTTTCACCACCTGTTTCTTGCAGAAATATTTTAAGGACAATACTGTTTAAATTGAAATTCTTCATGTTGCTAAGATGTGAGCCTCTCTGCCCTTCCTAAGAAGTCTTCAGTCAAGTTGGTTTAGTAGCTATTCTAGTTTTTTTGTGTGTGATATTCTGTTCATATGTATAAGCTGAGACTCTATGCATGTAAGACAGATGGAGAGGACATTTGTAGGATTTCCAGACATCAACTATTAATTAATTATGTCAGTGAAAACAGGAGTTCAGAGCCAGAGATAACCTTAACAATGTAAGGCCTTTGAGAAATTTTCAAAAATGTTATGGAGAGCTTTGATTGCTATAGGCTGTAAACTATGTAGTATAAAATGTTTTATTTTATTTTAAACTATTTTAAGGTATAGGGAACCCATTGAACTTTAATAAAAAATCATTTCCCAATATGGATTGTAGTTTTTGCTGTTTTTAAAAAATTTTTTGCCTCAATCTAATAATCTATTGCAAATGTTATATTCTGTTCTAAACTACTTGTCTATTAAAACCAGCTGCATCAGTTTGGAAGACACTATTTTTCTTTAACCCCTTGTTTTTGTTTGTCCAGTGGCTATCAAAATTGGTGATAATGATCAACAAATAAAAAACCCTGGAAGTTATTGTTGGATTGATTGCAATTGAGTTTAGTTATATAAATTATCTTTCTTTCTTCTGTGAATTTGAATGAGGACGATCTCTTTACACAATTTAGTATAATCACATTTCAAAATAATTTTTTAAACGTGAGCATATAATGGATTATAATTCCTGCAGTACAGAATAATTAAAGGAAATAATTACTTTTATGAATGAAAACATTACCATAGGAATTATAATCTATTGACAAATAGTTCATATAATCCAGTGACAAACAGCTCATGTTCTAACATTTGTTTGGATCTTTGTAAGTTGTAAAGTGTTACAGAAATGCTAGATTTTATTTAATTCAGACACTAATTTGGCCTTTTTTTCAAGCCTGTTGTTAATTTCTTTAGAAGAACCAAATGCCTGTCATCAAAAAGAAAATATAAGCAATCAGGCCTTGTGTAAGCATAGCAGGTGCAGAAAACAAAAAGTACTGGATGATGCCTAGCCACCAGCTTCTCTCTTAAAAAGACAATATTAGAATTCAGTTTGTGATGGTACAGTATATTGAATGGATCTGCTTTGATTCGTTTGTACCTAGTTCAGGAGCCAATTTGCTTAATTGGGGTCATGTGTCTATTGTCTTAAAAAACCTATAAGGAGAAATAGTTAATTTCTGAGGCAAATGGTATAATGTATGTGAACGTTATTTAAAAACCAGTCATATGAATATAAATTATTATTATAAATATTTCCATCAAAATATCTTTTGGTTCCTGAATTCTATCTGCAATTATTTTTCTTGATATCCAAATTTAAAATTCAACTATCAGAATTGAATGGTTTAACCTTGTTATATTTTCTGATCAATGACTGCATCTCAATTTCTTGATTGAAATGTTCATGATAATAGAATTATCACTTATTGCAATAATAGTTATTTTCAACTGCAGAAAATTCTTTTATTCTCTGCTCTATCCTAAGGAAAGTCAGCCTATAGATTAATGTTAGAAGCAGCACTTCCTCTCGTTTCTCCTTGTACACTCCAAGGCCACAGCCTGGGTTCTGTACTCAGACTCAACATCATGTAATTGATTATGAGGATATGAAAAGACACATGAAGATTAGTGTATTAAATGTTTAACACCAAACTATTTATAGTAGCAGAATATTGTAAACAACCTCTTTGTCAGTTTATATGGATTAAATAAAAGTTGATATATCCATATGTTAGAATATTATGTAGTGATCCAAATATTTAGGAGGGATTTTAAAGAGATTATACGCATGACATAATTTTCATTGAAAAAGTAGTAGCCAGGATCATTTGTACATTAGAATTTCAATGTTATATAAAAGATTGGCAAGAATGCTGAATGGAATATACATAAAATGTTTCAATAGGTCTCTGAGGGGTGATATGTAGGTGATTTAAAATATTTTTTATACTTTTCTATTTTTTCTATTTTCAACAACGATCACCTACTGTTTTTATTAACAAGACAAAAGAATAAAATTTCATTACAAAATGTAAAGGATCTCTTCTGAGATGGACATCAGCTAATTATAGGCAAATCCAGCTGGCCACTTGAATTTCTAAATAAAATTTGATTGGAACACAGCCACTCCAATTTGTTTCTGTATTGTCTGTGGCTGCCTTTGGACCACAGTTGTAGAGTTGAGTAGCTGCAATGGAGACTGTGTGGCCCACAAAGCCTAAAATATTTACTATCTTGATTTTTACACAAAAAATTTTCTGATCCTAATTCTACAATATCACCTTGCCACTAATCTCATCCAGCAATTCCTATTGCCATACCTGAGAAGCCCTCAGCCAATGTTGCTCCTCCCTAAATGCTTGCTTATTTAAGACAGGTTCTTCTCCATGCAGACACTCACTGTAACTTTTGGGATCTTAGAGTCCACTCCTGCTCAGTCAGCCACTTCCAAGAGCCTCTGAGAGCCTGTTCACCAATTGCGCTCTGCTTGTAGCCATTGCTATCATCTGAGGACTCACATTCAGGCTCTTTGTGGTTGATGCTGTGCCTGGAATTCTTGTCCAGGCTTCTGCTGTTATGGAAGCTGGTGCAGACCCACTTACCTTTCCTGGGTTACCTGGATGCAGCCACTGCATGGACTTCTCTGTGTCCTGCTGAGTTGTGTCAACCTCTTCATTTCTCTTCAAATGTTTACTCACTCTTTTTGGAGCCTAGTCTGTCTACCTTGAGACAACCCCATTTTTCTTGGCTGCCCTCTGCTATCCTCAATGAGGGTTTTGCTACAGGATATCCTGTACCCAGGCACTAGAGCAATGAAAAAGATTCCTGGAAGTACATTAGGCACTATGGACTCATTGGCAGTGGGGAAAAAAATTGATTTTCCTATTCACAAGGAATGTACATGGGTATTCACTATTTAATTTAAAAACAAAAACAAAACAAAACAGTAAGTTAACACACTAAAAAGGAAATATTGTGTTTCTGCTTGACTCACTCACCTACATAATTCAAATGTGCTCCAGGTACTTTCTATACATTTTTCCTTTTAATTCTCCTAAGCACTCTGAGTATTATGATCTATTATGATATTTTATGGATTTCCTGGTGATAAATCAAACCTCTGAATGTTAATGCCATGAATTTAAGAACTTGCTATGCTGACTGATGTCAGGTCTTACATAAATGAGCTTTTGGGTTGTGGCCTTCCTTTAGAGATCCTCTCTGGACATTTTCTTGCTAATAGGACCATCTTTCTCGGTCTGTGGAGTTAGGATTTTTAGGCTTTATATGTGAATCCAGCTTAGTCTTTAATGACTAGGAATCTTTCTCATCTGATTTATGGAAGGTATTTTGTATTGTTTCTAGTATCTCTCATTTCATTTTTTCACAGCTTTATTAAGGTATAATTGATGTATAAAAATCTGCACATATTTAATGTATACAATTTAATGAGTTTGCACACGTGCATACACCTGTGATACTATCACCACAACCAAAGTAATAAATACGTCCATGACCTTCAGAAGTTTCCTTATGTTCCTTTGCTTTTTTTGTATGTGGTAAGTACACTTAATGTGAGATCTAGCCTTGTTTTATTCTGTTTGTCTTGCTATAAAGGAATACCTGAGGCTGGGTAATTAATGAAGAAAAGAGGTTTATTTGGCTCGTGGTACAGCAAGCTGTACAAGAAGCACGGTGCCAGCATCTGCATCTGGTGAGGGCCTCAGGTTGTTTCCACTCATGGTGGAAAGGGAAGGGGAGCTGCCATGTGCAGAGATCACATGACAAGAGAAGAAGCAAAAGAGAGAGGGGAAGAAGATGCCAGACTCTTTAACAACCAATTCACAAGGAAACTAATAAGAGTGAGAACTCACTTATCCCCTCCCATGAAAAAAGGGCATTTGTCAGTTCATGAGGGATCTGTTCTTATGACCCAAACACCTTCCATTAGGCCCCACCTCTAACATTAGGATCAAATTTTAGCATGAGGTGGGCAGGGACAAACATCCAAACTGTTGCAACCCTCTTAAAATTTTGAGTGTGCAACACTGCATTGTTAACTATAGGCACCAAGTTGTATGGCAGACACTAGACCTTATTCATTTGTTTATCTGGGACTTTATACCCATTGTGCAACTTCCCATTTTCCCCAAACCCCCATCTCCTGGCAATTATCATTCTGTTTTTCTTAAAGAAATATCTGCACTCTTTAATTTATAACAGCATTATTCACAATAGTGGAATATCCTTCAACTCAACTGTCCATCAACAGATAAATGGTAAATAAAATGTGGTGTATTCCTTAATGAAATATTTTTCAGCCTTAAAAAGGAAGGAAATCCTTCCATTTGTGACAACATGGATAGACCTGGAAGACACATTCTTAGTGAAATAAGTCTGTCACAAATTCTGCATGATCCCACTTACATGAGGTATCTAAAATATCAAACACATGGAAGCTCTTCTTTGATTTTGCATAAAGCTTTCTGTGTTTTTTATATTCACAAGTCCCTATTATTTGGTTGTCCTGACATCATATGGTGTCTATAAAGGAATACCTGAGGCTGGATAATTTATGAAGAAAAATTTATGACACCATGTGGTGTCAGGACAACCAAATAATAGGGATTTATGGATATAAATCCATAATAATAATCAATAGATATTGACTCATTGATTAGTATCTGATGGAATTGTCGCTGTCCTTCAGATTTGGTTTTGGAATATTGTGTCCTTACCACCCATTTCCATATGCCCTGGGAAGAAAGGTCATTGATGTGGCCTTAGTTTTCTCTTGCATCCATCAGTTCTCAAGGTTTTCTTTACTCTCTAAGAATGAGCTCCTCCCACCAATCCACAATTTGATTTGAATTTTGCATATGTACTCAAAATTCTGTAACACATTGTATTATCATTATGATTCAAGAAATAAAATGGAACTCAGAAACATTTTGAGCTTTGTCAATGTCATTAGAAGAAAATACACAGGAAAATAGAAAATGTTCAGAGAAGCTCAATATTACCTTAGCATTCAGCCTCCCTGAAATCCCCCATGCTCAAGTAAGGTCTATGCTGAGTTATAACTGCTGAGCCTTGTAGACTCTCTTTTGGTAGCTGCTCCTTCCACACCATCTTTTATGTATCAGAAAAGATACCTTTTCCAACAATAGTAGACTTTTTAAGCACCCAAACCACACACAAGTTTATCACAATTCTCCCTTGAGAAGGAGAATGGAAGCATTGCTGAATATGTATTTTATTTTATTTCTTGACTTTCCTTTTATTTTCCCAGATTGACTGCAATTCACTCACCTACGCTCTTAAGCCATTAATCATCCTTATGTGATATTTTTTCGCAAGAAGTGATGTCATGCCTGCATCCATTATTTAAAGTTGCCCTTCATATATCTGATTATGGACATCACATTCAGAAACAAATGCAAGATGGAGGTGTCATTTAGCTGAAGTCAGGAGAACACCAGATGTCCTGATGTTTGCTGCTCCTGCAATGGGTGTGAATTAAACTACACTTTCTTCTCTAGCACTGAGCTTAGGTAATGTTTTTACCATACCGGTCACTCACTCAGTCTGTTTTCTGTTTATGCCTCTGTAGGCATTGTCTTCTTTAGGAAGAGACTGGAGGATTTCTTTTGACTGAACTATCCAACAGCCTCCTCAGCACTTACTTCTATTGCAATGAGTAGCTAACCATGAGACCTTCCCTGAGACTCAGGCCAGGAGGTGTTGCGTGGTCTACTTAGCATAAGATGAAAAAGATGGAGAAGTCTGGGTGCAGTGGCTTACACTTGTAATCCCAGCACTTTGGGAGGCCGAGGTGACTGAATTGCTTGAGGCCAGGAGTTCAAGACCTGCCTAGACAACATGGCAAAACCCCATTTCTACTAAAAATACAAAAATTAGCCAGGGTTGGTGGCACATATCTACAATCCCAGTACTTGGGAGGCTGAGGCATGAGAATTGCTTGAACTGGGAGGTGGAGGTTGCAGTGAGCCCAGATCGTGCCACTGCACTCCAGCCTGGGTGACAGAGCAAGACTCTTGTCTTAAAAACAAAAACAAAAAACAAAATAAAACAAAAGGTGGAGAAGCATGGTACCTGGAAAACCTGGTAATTGCTTTAGGAGAAGGCTCATTCTTCACTAGGAACTGGTCCAGGGTAACTTTTCTTATCTCTTACTTTGTCATATTAAGGTTTTTGGAACAGAATTATTGTCATTGGGATTAGTGATATTTTAAGGAAAGTTTTGTGGTTGGTTCTCAACAAGGAAGGCTAGCTGAAAACAGTCATATTGTAAACAAAATGATATATGACTTGGAGTGCTCACTGAGTCCAGGGCTTGCCTCTTAGCCCCTGGGCACTCAGCGTTGTCAGAATCCTAAAACTAAGCAAGCTTGAGGAATGCAGAATCATGTAAACCAAACTCCAGAGAGAAAGAATTTTATACAATAGATACCAGTTATTCATCTGGAATTTGGAATAAAATAATGCCCAAGGACCGGATTTCCCTGTGGCATACATTGCTGGAGCCTCTACTCCCTGAGATCAATAAGTGGCATGGGAAGCCTTGTAAGTCAGAAGGTTACTTCTTGAGCTCAGAACTGAGATGATTTTATTGGCTAGGCTATCTTCATGCCTCCACGTTCGCAGAAGGGGTTTATCTTTTTCCATTAGCAGAGTGCGCTCAACTCCATGGCCGGACACCTCCTTCTATGGGGAGGATACGTGAGTCCTACAAAGTCTGCTTCCCTGGTTCTTCATTTCTAATGCTTTCATTGCTGACCAAACTTTTTGCAGGAAATTTTCCCCCTCTGAATTCAATAACATCTCAGTCAATTGTTTTCTTCACGTTCAGTCTCATTATATGAATGTATATCTTGCTATCCTCATTTCTTATATTTTTGTCTGTAGTAATTCTCAAAAGACAGTCTTAGTATAAGTTCAAGATCACAGAGTTAGGGTGATGGCAGGGAGAAGATTTATTGCTGCCTCAGATTAGAGAACACCTTCCTCAGGAGGGGAAAAGAAAGATGCAAACGTGGGTTACACAGCCCTTCAACCCAAACAAAATTTAAAGTATATGCATCATGCATTTGCTGTTATTTCATTTTCCTTCTATATTATGCCTCACTTCCTAGTCCCTAAATTCATCCTGTTCAAATCAGCTCTCTTTAATTCCAGTTACCCTGGCTATCCCTTACATGCCCAGTGTCTTTCTTGATATCAATCACCACCATTGAAATCTTTTATTTTCTTAAGTGAGAATTAGAAAACAAGGTCCATTTGGTCATGATAATGTACGATGAGTTCAGGTTGATTACATTAGCTATATTCAATCCAGGATTTCATAGGAAAGACACAAAGATGATTGGCCAATGCAGGATCTGAAAAGGTGAGCTTTAAAAGTGTGCTTCTTAGATTACCTTGTGGATGTCATTTTTTTTACTTTGGCATCCCAGAATGAGGGTGATGAAATACAGAGTATGAAAAATCTAAAAGAGTATCATCGCTCATATTCAACATCATACTAGTCCTACCTAGTGCAATAAGACAAGAATAGGAAAGAAAATATACAGAAATTAGAAAGGAAGAAAGAACTGTCTTTATTCTTAGATTATATGATTTTCTATGTAGAATCGACGAGAAAATTCCTGGAATATAGATGATTATAGCAAGATTTAAGGATTCAGTGCTAATACATAAAAATCAAGTAATTTTCTATATATCAGCAATGAAGAATTATAATTTGAAATAGAAAATACAATAGTATCAAAAAATAAAATATTTAGGCCTACGTCTGGCAAAATATGTACAGGATCTTTATGGAGAATATTACAAAACCCTGATGAAAGAAATCAAACAAAATCTAAGTAAGTGGATAGATATTCCAGGCTTATGAACTGGATGTTAACATGCCAGTCATCCCTAAATTGATCTATAGATGCAATGCAATCCCAATTAAAATCCCAGCAAGCAGTTGTGTAGACATTCGCAAACTGATTCTAATGTTTGTAGATGTAAGTGGTCTCTTACAGCCAACACAATATTGAGTAAAAACAAAGAGGACTGATACTCATTGACTTAAAGACTTACCATAAAGCTACAATAATTAAGACAGTGTGATATTGATGAGAGAATAGACAAATAGACAATAGGAATAGAGAGCCCAGAAACAGACCCAAATAAATATAGTCAACTGATCTTTGAAAAAGGAGCAAAGACAATACCATGGAGAAAAGATAGTCTTTCAAACAAATAATGTTGGAACAACTAAACAGCCACATGCAAATACAAATGAATCTAGGCATAGACCTCACATCTTTCAAAAAATTAACTTAAAATGCGTCATAGACATAAATGCAAAATGCAGAACCGTAAACTATCTTCAAGGAAGTAGAAAACAAAAATCTAAATGAGCTTGAGTTTTTGTGATTTTAAAAATATATTGTGAAAAGTACAATCCTTTAAGAAAATATTGTTTATTTAAATATTATTAAAATTACAAAATTCAGCTTTGTGGAAGACCATTAATAGAATAAAAATACAAGCCACAGTTTGGGAGAAAATATTTCCAAATGTCTTATATCCAACCTGTATGAAAATCAAGAAAAACAAAGCAGCAAATCAAACATCACGATTAAATAATAAGCAAAAGATCTGAACAAACACCTCACCAAAGAAAAATACAATGGCAGATAGGCATAAGAAAAGATGTTCAACATCATTTGTCATTAGAAAAATGCAACTTAAAATAAAAATCTGATACCATTGCACACCTATTCGAATAGCTACAATTAAAAAAAAAACCTGGCAATACCAAATGCTATTTAAGATATAGGGCAATAGAAACACTCATTCATTTCTGGTGAAAATGCAGAGAATACAGTTACTTTGGAAGACAGTTTGGCAGTTTCTTACAAAGCTAAACATAGCCTTGCCATACATACTATATTAGTCTATATTCTGTTGCTTATAAGAGAATGCCTGAAACTGGGTAATTTATAAAGAAGAGAAATTTATTTCTTACAGTTACAGAGGCTGAGAAGTCCAAGGTTGAGGGGCTGCATCTGGTGAGCGCCTTCTTGCTGGTGGGGACTCTGCAGAGTACTAAGGTAGTGGAGGGAATCCCATGGTGACAGGCTGAGTGAATTAACATGTAAGTCAGGTCTCTCTTCCTCTTCTTATAAAGCCACCAGTTTCATCCCATTATAAATCATTCATTCATTAACACATTCATGGATTAATCCATTCATGAGGGCAGAGCCCTCATAATACAATCACCTCTTAAAGTCCCAAACTTTCAATGTTGCCACATTGAAAATTAAGTTTCAACATGAATTTTGGAGGGGACATTTAAACCATAACAATTCAGCAGTTACACACCTAGGTAGCTTCCCAATTATTCTGAACACATGTTCATATAAAAACTTGCTTGAGAATGCTTATAACAACTTTATAATCACCCCAAACTGGAAGCAATCTAGGTGTCCTTCAACAGGTGAAGGGATAAAATACTTCTTTACATCCATGCAATAGAATATTATTTGGCATAAAAGGAGAGAAAAAATGAGCTCTTAAGTTATAAAAAGACACAAATGAATTGTAAATTCACATTGCTAAGTAAAAGAAAAACTTCATACTAAATGATCTCAATTATATGACATTATGGAGTGCAAAATTATATACAGAGTAAACAGATCAGTCATTTTCAGAGGTTTGGGGAAAGCAGGGATGGAGGGGGATGTTGAGTAGGTGAAGCCCAGGAGACTTTTGAGGGTGGTGAAACTATTCTATATTCTACCGTAATGGTGGATACATGACATTGACTTTGTGAAAACCTGTAGAAATTTACGGCACAATGAGTTAACCTTAATGGATGAAAATTACAAAGAAAAAAAAAAAAGAAAATCACTGAAGAGATCAGAGGATTCCAGGATGGAATGCAGAATGTGACAAAATCATCTAACTTGATTACAAATGCATGAAAACATCCCACTGAAGGTGATAGATGAATAAGATGCTAAGCCAAAAATGAATGAAGTCTGTAAGACTAAAGGCAAAAGTAATTTTATATAAGCATTGCACTCTAGTTGTTAAGGTGTTTGCTACTGGGATATGAGTTAATCATTCTCATACAGATGGACCCTGACTTATGATGGTTTGACTAATGATTTTTGAACTTTATAGTGTGTGAAAGCAGTACACATTGAGTACAAAGCATGCTTTGAATTTTGGTCTCTTATGTTTATTTTTACTGTTATAGAATAGGCTTTGTGTTAGATGATTTTGCTTAACTATAGGCTAATGTAAATGTTCTGAGCATGTTTAAGGTAGGCAAAAGTAAGCTATGATGTTTGGTAAGTTAGGTGTATTAAATGCATTTTTAACGTGATATTTCCAATTTATGATGGGTTTATCAGGATGTAATCCCATGGTAAGTTGAGGAGCATCTGTATTGTTATGCATGTATGCTGGAGTCAGATACCTAAGTAAATGGGTGATAGATGGTTGGATCCAGGTTTTTCATTGTTGGAGGTGGAATTACAGGTCAACAAGGGGAGGAGGAAGCTAGAGTGATTCAAGTGGTAATGGATTAAGGTTAGAGACAATAGTGTAAATTCTTTTTTTTTTTTTTTTTTTTTAGTACTGTGGCGCGATCTTGGCTCACTGCAACCTCCGCCTCCCAGGTTCAAGCAATTCTCTTGCCTCAGCCTCCTGAATATTTGGAACTATAGGCATGTGCCACCATGTCCAGCAATTTTTTTTTTTTTTTTGGTAAGCCTTAATGCAAGTGTATCTGTAGTGAGTGGGGGCTAAGACAAAAGAAATTGGAAACCTTTAAAACTCTGAAGAGATTGTTCAGGAGGCATATATACTCTAATCAGATCCCAGTCCTGGGCTCTTTGGAGATGTACTTCTCCAACCAAGCCATAGAAAAATCCACAAGCCTGCTAGTTTTGAGTGGGGCTCAGACTGAAGTAAGCTCTAGCAGTTCCAGGCTGTGATATGAACCTTCCTTCCACTTGAGCCCTAAGATCCAGTAGACTTAATGATGCTCAAGGAGAGGTCTCTAGTAAATAAGGATGGCCCTGGCCATCCCTGAAATAAAAATCATGAGGCAGACCCTGGGGGGTTTAGAACAAAGCCATGCTTTCTTCTGTTGATGATGATACCTCTTTTAATAGACAGCTTCTTGCTTGCCATTGAGTCCTGGCAGAGACTGCCACTTGCCATGAAGCGCCAAGTGACTATAAATGGGTACAAATTTCATGTATATGCCCCGAATGCTGGTCTCGACATGTACCCATCATCTAGGAGCAAGTAGTCTGATCAAGCCATGTTATGTCAACAGATAACTTGCTTATGACTGGAAGAGAACCACCTTTAAGAATGGATTGCTATTCTATCAGATGGAGCATATAATGAGTTAGGGCCTGGATATAAATAACTTTTGCAGGGGTTTTGCTTTATGTGCCTAAAATCCTGAAATCTGCTGGTCTAGAGATCCTAGTTTCCAAGAGAGGAATGCTTCCCTCTGTGGATACAACACTGGCCCCTTTCGGCCGAAAGTTGATACTGCCGCCTGGCTAATTTCGTCTCCTCTTGATTGTAAATCATTTGGCACATGAGGAAATTACTGTGCTATTTGGAATGATCAATCCCGGTTATTATATTAAATAGGGTAAATTGGATTGCTATTCACAATGACAGTAGTGATTAGATCTGGAAACTAGGGAATTCTCTAGAGTGCCTCTCAGTAATTCCAGGTTCAATGGTAAAAATCAATGGAAGACTTCATGACTCAGTAAAGTGAGGACCATTAAGGGACCCTACCAGGTGAAGAACACAAATCAGGGAAGTGCTAATTGAGGGCAAGAGTAACCTGGAATGGGTGTGGGTGACAGAAGTAATAAATATTAATCACTCCCTCTTTACTAGTTACAGAAAAGGGGACTGAAACAATTACATATTTCTGTTGTATATGCAATAGCCAAACATTTCCTTTGCACTCCTGCATATGAGGAGTGTTGCTGCTATTTAGTTCAAAGATTATCAGACCACATAGAGTCATATCCACACCTCAAGCGGGGAATTGTAGATCCGTGGGACACTGGGTGTGAAGTGGATACAATGAGCAAGGGGGCTTGTCTTGTTTGGGGAAGGTGTGAACGTGTCTTCATTTATGCAACTGTTCGTTTGTGACACAGAGAAGAACAATTTTAAGTACAGGCAAATTGGCGAGAGCAAGAAGTGAGTAGCAAAGTATATGGGCTGTGCTGAGCTTGCCTCGTTCAGACCACTCTTCATCTTTCTCCTCCTCTGCTTGGTCTTGCAGAAGGGCTGATTCCTACAGGCTGAGTGTGAAGGATTCTGTGTCAACTGCCTCCTGTCTGAGTCAGTCAGTTAGGAGGCATTGGGGGATACTAGAGGACAGGAGGAAGGAAGAGAGAGCAGTATCATAGGCAATAGCAATATCTTGTCTATGTTTGCAGCTTCCGGCAGACAGACACATTGGAATTCCGGTTTTTGTGGGATGACTCTAGCTGCTGGGCTTCAGAAAAGCCTACTGCTTGTGTCCTTCTGATCTAAGGGTTGAAAATGATGGCTTCCTGATATTGCCCATTTCTGGAATGCTTCACTGTGTTTCTTAGTCTTCTCAGCATTTTCATAACCTGAGTAACCAACTCCCTGAATTCAGTTCTCTTCATTTCAAGTACTTAAGGTGGCTTCTGGTTTCCTGGTTGGGCCCTAACTGACAGGGCTGGGTTCATGGGTGTGTAACCTAGGCAATTGCTCAGGGACCTGGCCTAGGAAGGGCTCGTGCTTGCTTTACTGCTCAGCTATTGCAGTATTGAAAAAAGAACCTTCAATTTCATTTTGCACTAGGCCTCATAGATTGTGCAGCTATTCTTGCTGATGAACACACTTGGAAAATCTTAGAATTGCTTGCTGTAATAGAACACGTCTAGAAGGGGTTTGTTCTTGACAGGTCACTTGCCAAGGCCTCTAGACATGGGATGGGTTGTTCACTCTGACATGTAGACAGAAGGGTCACCTAAAGCTTCTGTTAAGGACAGAAGCAATGAAAGTGACCAGGAAAGTGTCATAGAGCATAATGACTGAGGTGGTGAGGTCAGATTATAAACAAGATTGTAAATAACAGAGTGAGAAGCTGGAAGAATGGGCAATTGCTTGCTATGGGTGTCAGTGGTTTTGCTAGACCATGAGCAATGCAAGAATATTGCTAGACCATGAGCAATGCAAGGATACTGCAGATCCAGTGTTCATGGTGTTGAACGTCTTAAAATTCACACATTTTTTGCTCAGCCTATTTTCTTTTCTAGAGACACTATAGTATGAAAGACTTGGGTTTTTTCACACATATATTAATGCTGTTATTGGCTCGTCTGAGAAATATGGACAGTTTCTTCAATCTGTAGCCCAGCAGGCCAAGATGTTCCAAAATAATGTTTGTACCTATACCAGGAATGAGTCCTTAAAAAAATCAATCTTCTGCAATTGAGCCAGAAAAAGTCCAGCACTGCTGTCGTCTCCAAAGACAACATATTCTAAACCTAGAGCTCCTGCCTCCATCATCTTGATCCATTCACTCTATGAAGGAGATTTCTATCCAGAACATTATGAGGCTTACAAACCCTCAATGGAGAGAAGAAATT
Organism: Pan paniscus; assembly: GCF_029289425.2. Lineage (NCBI taxonomy): Eukaryota > Metazoa > Chordata > Mammalia > Primates > Hominidae > Pan > Pan paniscus. The sequence goes on along the minus strand of NC_073255.2, from coordinate 54,595,839 downwards.
CAAGTCTTAGTGTCTAATAGTTATGGCACAGATGTTTGTCCCCTCCAAATCTCATGTTGAAATTTGATCTCCAGTGTAGGTGTTGGAGACGTAGGGACAGATTTGTCATGAATGGCTTGGTGCCATCTTCACAAAATGAGTTATCAACTATTAGGTCCGTTAGCTCTTGTGAGAGCTGGTTGTTAAATAGGGCCTTTCACCCCACTCCCTCTCTCTTGCTTCCTCTCTTGACATGTGATCTCTCAGCATGCCAGCTCCCCTTCACCTTCTATCATGAGTGGAAGCAGCCTGAGGCCCTCACTGACACAGATGCTGGCACCATGCTTCTTGTACAGCCTGCAGAACTGTGAGCCAAAGAAACATCTTTTCTCCATAAATTACCCAGCCTTAGATATTCCTTTATAAAACACAATCAGACTAAGACAATAATTTATAATGAAAATAATTGCCAACATTCATATAAGGCATGATATATTTCAGGTACTATGCTAAACATGTTCCTTTTGTTGTCTTCATAAAAATTTCATGAGGTAAGACTATTGATATGCCCCTTTCACTGTTGAGAAAACTGAGGATCAGAGAATTTAAATAGTTTGTGCAAGGTTCCATAGACAGTAAATGTTGGAGTTGAGATTCCCACCCAGGCAGTATGCCTGCAGAAACAATTTCCTTAGCTAAGGGACTTAGTCCCTTGTTCGATGTAAAATGTAATTCTGGCCCCATTAACATAATTGTTTTTACTGAATATGGCTAAGAAGGTTAACATTATGGGATTAATTGCTTGGTTAATACAAACTCTTTATTTTAACCCCTGACCCACCACATGAGGAGCTCAGACCCTTCTCCTTACTCCTGTATCACCCTATGTAGTATCCCACTGTTGCATTGCTTAGAACACTGGGTTTGTCCGTCTGCTAATCAGCCTGCCCTCTTCTTCAGTCCTGGGTCTCTTGAAGACAACAGTGTTGTAAATCTGATACCAGCCTTTAGAACAATGTCTAACACATAAAATCACATCACACACATCAACTGAAAAGGTGGCTAAAAGACTATGTATAATTCTAGACTGGAATTTGGAGATCAAAAATGAGGTTCTGTCCCACTGCTCTCCTGAAGTTTGACTTCTGTCAGCCTCACCTTCTGTGCCCTCTGTCTTCGCAACTGTTGACCACCCTCTTTGCAGTCTCCTCATTCCTAATGGTTGGCATTTTTTTAATGACAGTAGCTAAAAGGAGATTATTGTCTAGCTTAGATCTTTTTTTTTCCTTTGTTACTTTATTTTTTCTCTTCATTCTTGATTCCTCCAGAAATCAAGAACATCATAGGGAAGATTTAGGGAATCTTTAAAGCCTTTCCAAGCAACATAGTAACAGCATACTTCTAAGAAAGTTAAGTTCTGTCTTCAGGTAAGCCAGGGAATTTGAAGAGTTGAGTAGAGATACTTCGTTGATTCTGGGGAATCTAGATTTTTGGCAATCTTCCGTACTCCCCACCCCTGCTTCCCTTTATTTCTCACATTTCTCATCTCAACCCGTCAAGCTACCATTTTCTTGACTGAAAAAGATTTGGGAGCCAGGAAAAAATACCATTCCTGTTTAGGAGTGTATTTTTTATTTCCACCTTCAAAGCTGTTTTTATAGCTTTTGCTTTTTCTCATTCCCCTCCAGCCCAGCTCCTGGGATGAGATGATTCCACAGAAACTGTTTCCTCATTTGCTGTGCCTTCTGAATCATAGGGTGATGTGATTAGTCACTCGTGAAAAAGGCCAAAGTAAATCAAATTCGTATTCTGATCATGTGGAATCATTTCTCATGTACGAGGGCTGTAAGGTAGTATTGCGTAATGAAGCAAAACAAACAAACCCTCCTATGAAATATAATAAAAATCCTGACTGGCTGTGGTTAAATCCCAGGACATTCTTTAGATATGGAATCTCAGAAAAGTTTCTTTTTCTTTCTGAATCTTCTTTCTTTTTCCTGTAAAATGGAGGCACTATTGAATTGTGTCATTATTTAATTAAAACCTCCACCACCACCATTTGCCTGGGTAAAGTATCTCTAATAGTGTCTAGCAAATACTAGGTGTTCCAGCCATGCTAATGTGCTTGCCAGTTGTCTACATTAGAAATGAGACATCAAAAATTCACATAGTATAAGCACTTCATCCTTTTCCAGTATGCTAAACAGCTAGCTGTTCTGCCTTTGCTTGAAACTTCCAGTAATGAGTAACCCTCTGCCCCCCATGGCAGTCTATTCTTTTTTTTTCATAAACCTATAACATAATCGCTTATTATTGTCAAGTATTATGTACTGTACATAATTGTATGTGCTATTCTTTTTTATTTATTTATTTTATTATACTTTAAGTTATAATAAATCTGCACAACATGCAGATTTGATACATATGTATACCTGTGCCATGTTGGTTTGCTGCAGCCATCAACTCATCATTTACATATTTCTCCTAATGCTATCTCTCCCCCAGCTCCCCACCTCCTGACAGGCACCAGTGTGTGATGTTCCCCGCACTGCGTCCAAGTGATCTCATTGTTCAATTCCCACCTATGAGTAAGAACATGTGGTGTTTGGTTTTCTGTCCTTGTGACAGTTTGCTCAGAATGATGGTTTCCAGCTGGATCCACGTCCCTGCAAAGGACATGAACTCATCTTTTTATGGCTGCATAGTATTCCATGGTGTATATGTGCCACATTTTCTTAATCCAGTCTATCATTGAGGGACATATGGGTTCGTTCCAAGTCTTTGCTATTGTGAATAGTGCTGCAATAAACATATGTGTGCTTGTGTCTTTATAGTAGCATGATTTATAATCCTTTGGGTATATACCCAGTAATGGGATTGCTGGGTCTAAGTCATAATAGTAGAGAGATCTTTTTTAGCATGAACTGAATAGACAGAGTAGCATTGGCCAGAGATTGCAGGCATGTGCCTCAGCCTCCTGTTTTCATACCCTGATGGCCCAGGGTAAAGTCTTGATGTTTCTGTTTACGTCACCCACCATCCCTGAAAAAGGAAAGATTATAAACTCTCTTATGCCTGAGAGTTTTGTAATAAAGTTTGAAACAGGCAAGAGATTAAATTAGCCTCATAAATCATGAAGCACAAGTTATAGCTGTGAAACAAGTTAATGGTTAAGAAGAACGTAGCTAGAATTTTGGTTTTTGTTTGACTGTTTGTTTTAACATTTCCTTTCCTACTTCTTTCTAAGAAAGACCAGTGTGGCTGTCGAAGTCTGAGATAGTACGCAAGGATCCCTGCCTCTTAGGGCTCACATACTTTGGTGAGATTTTCCTCTTGAGCATGGACTTTTATCCAATAGAATAAGGCCAAAGGAGATGTTATCTCCATGACTGAAGTTGGTACACTTGTAATGTGTGTCTTTCTAGAAGACTTTATGGTTCTATTAGATGATGGTTCCCAAACTAATTGGCTTGCTTGTAATCACTCAGGAGAACAAAGCATCTTTTGAATTTGTCCTCGGTTTGGTGCAAGGCCCACATACACAGGCACTGTACTATGGAGGCTGTGTTTGCAAGTGTGGCCTTGGGCCTGCCATGCCTTCCTACAGGCCTACCTGCACCTGCCACCTGCCCTGAGCCACAGCTTCACTGTGATGCCCTCTCATTAGTTTCCTCCCTGTCTCCAGCTTTGGCACCACAGTTTATTGAGGCTTTTGTGGCTATCTTTTTTGTTGTTGTTTTTTGAGACGAGTTTCGTTCTTGTTGCCCAGGCTGGAGTACAATGGTGCAATCTCAGCTCACTGCAACCCCCACCTCCCAGGTTCAAGTGATTCTCCTGCCTCAGCCTCCCAAGTAGCTGGGATTACAGGCACCCACCACCACACCTGGCTAGTTTTTTGTATTTTTAGTAGAGACGGGGTTTCACTATGTTGGTCAGGCTGGTCTCGAACTCCTGACCTCAAGTGATCCACCTGCCTCAGCCTCCTAAAGTTTTGTGACTATCTTACTGCTCTACCTGCAGGCTCCTGGCACATTCCTTGACTTCCTGTTGAACATATCTTGGACACACTATGCATGCGTTAGATCCCCTTGGCCTGCTACCCTAAAGCCCTCTAGCAATGTGTCACATGGGCAGCCTCCAGTGATCCTGGCCCAGGGTTGCCTGTATCTAATCCCTTTCTTGTGTCCTTTATTGTAGGTCTAGGTGTGAGAAACTTAAAAATAGTTTTTTCAAATAGGTACAAGGAAGAAAAAAAAAAAAAAACAACTAGTTCTCCGCACCTACCAAACTAGTGGAGGAAATTTTGTCCTTGTTAGTTTTCATTCTGCTGTCTTTGTCACTGCTTCTTAGGTCGGTTGAGACGCTGGCATTCAATAAATTTGCTAATCATCCTGGCTTTTGTCCACTTGAAAAAATGATAAACATATTGCCCAAATATTCACATCCATAATACTTTTTTAGGACAAATCTGGACAACATATTGTGTTTTTCTCCAATGTAGTTTACAAATTTGACATATTTTTCCCACATAGTTTTAAAGCATATACAACTAGAAGATTTGCCTTAACATTTAATGCAAGAGCTTGGGAGAAATATAAGACTCTTGTGCTTAAGAAATTACATCCAAATTACATCCAAATACACTGATTCTGCTTCTTTATGCTTAATGGATGATTAGGTGTTTTAGGCTTTAATTTTGGAAGGAATATAAAAGGTTATAACATACACAGCATGAAAATGTATGTGACAAAATCTTTGTCAGATGTGAGCTGCATTTATTAGCATGGACTCTTCTTAAGCATAATACGAATCTAATGCCAAGTTTATGTTTACCTAAACTGATGATGTTCTGGATGGAGATGCTTAATCTACTCTATTACAAGAAGGGGGTGAAGCAGAAAAGTAGATGTGTGGCCTCTCCCTTCTTTCTCCCCTCCTTCTTCCTCAATGCCCTGCAAGAAGCAGCCAGGGATCTCACATCATACAGTCAGCGGCTTCTTAACCTGTCTCAGGGTATGTGAAGATGGATGGCAATTAAGAACATTCATCTGACTGGGCTAGACACATGTCTCCACAGCACTGATCAGGGCTCCCAGCTTCTTTATTGCAGGTCATCAGGTAGTAATAACTTTCAGTCTTCACAGTGCAGAGCTATATACAAACTGAACAAGGAGAAAACGCTGTAGCTTTTAAAAAACCTATTCCTTGAGTCACTGATTCTTAAGAAACAATCCAATTTTCTTCCTGATTGTTGTGTTTTCAAAAGGATTGATAGTGGCTCATGCCTATGTGGAGAAGCCTTCGATGTGTCGTAACTGTGTGCCCACTTTAACAAGGTGGTGCCATACAATAGTAATATTCATGGTTCCCACGTATTGGAAGGCATGATGCCTACTATACTCTTTCTTTAGAACCCACAACTTCCTTATTATGTAGGTATTAGTATTTTTCTCTTAAAAGCAAAAAAATAAAAAATAAAAAAAAGGAAGCTCAGAAGAGATACATGTTCCGATCTACATAACTACAAAGTCCTGTTATACAATGATAACAGCCCATTTTCCAACAGGCAAACTCAAACATAGTTTGGTAATGAAGCATGCTACAATGTGAGACAAGCTTGGTACAGAGCTGTAAAAATACTTGTGTCAGTTTAAGAACAACAATAGGATTTCACATTTTTATTGAATGAAAATGTACATGTTAAATAAAAATTAGGCAGGTGGTTATTTAAACAGTTGTTCATTTGATTACAGTGAAAAAACATTTACAAAGATATAATCATATTGATTAACTTTGAGCAAGTTTGAAATCTGATCCTAGTGCCTTTTGGTTTCTTTTTCTTTGAACACACATGTATAAAAACTACAGGAACATTTATAGACTCACAAATTTCCCGGAGTTTGACAAATCTTCAGTACCAAATCACAGAAGTCATCTGCTTGAGTCAAGTATATGGATTCTATTTATTCTTCTCAGCCAGAATGGAAACTTTCTATTTCATAAATTTTTTTAGGAAAGGAAAAAAGTTATTCCCTAACTATGCATCCCAAAAGCTTACTTCTTCTAAATCTATCCTCCCATCAAAACTAATCTGACGGTTTTGATCCCCTGAGTAAAAGCTGTCAGTGGTTCCCCAGAAGCTACCTGTTGTTAAATTCTTTTAATGCTGTGGTAAGTTGGATGATTGGCCCCTGTTCTTCACCCCTCACTGTATCATACCCTCTGCCTCTTTGCTGCGGTATTCCTACCACAAAAGCAAAGTGTACTCACTCACCCCTTGACACTGGGCTGTGCCTTGTGACTTGTTTTGGCCGTTGGGTTAACAGCTGACTTGGCACAAGCAGGGGCTTCCCTTGTGCTTGTGCAGTTGGGAGAACTCCCTCATGCTTCTGCCACTGCCATGGGAAGGACATTCTGCAGTAGCAGCTGGTCCTGCATGAAGGTTGAAGGACACATGGAGGAGAGTCATCCTGGCTTATCCACTAATATGCAAACAAGACATAATTACTGAGTTTTGTGTGCCAGTGACATTTGAGATTGTTTGCTATGCAGCGACCTTAGACTGTTAGAAATTCTTTGCAGCACTTTCCAGGGTCTTGTCTCTTCTGATCCTTTACTTCCCCTCTCCCCACTGGTGATTTCTCCGCAGTGACTCCCACAGGCTGGTGGCTCCTGAGCATGCCTCATCAGCTCATGTTGTTTCCCTGCCAGCCTGCGTTCCTGCTGTGATTTTCCTGAGCCTTGAGTCCCCCTACTCCTTTCAGAGAAGATGATAACCACAGGGCTTAGGGGATTGGCTTTGCGTGTCAAATGGCCCTTCACGGTAGACACAGACCTAAGCTTCGGGCACATAACTGCTCCAACCTCAGTGCTCTTATCTGGAAAATATGGGCAATCATATCTCATAGGGTTTTTATGAAGATTATGTGTATTTAAATCACTGGTTGCTCTAGTTTAACGTGCTTAATAAGATTTGCGAATGTTAAGTGTTTTTACATAAGATCCATGTAAAGGTCATCTTATCTTGACAATTACTTCTTCCGTTTCCCACTTTCCTGTATCCTTTCTCTCCAAATGTAGAAATCTTTGTACTGCATTGGGATTGGTGTGAGACCTTAAACACCGTAAGGCAGGAATATATTTCTTATTCGATGCTGGTTGGCACAGAGTAGGGGTTATATCTTTCTTGTATTGAATTGAACTTTGCACTTGGATTATTGTCTCCTGGGGGGCCCTACCAGCAGATCGAAATTTCCTAGAGCAAATTCCATTACTTGTGTTCCATTTCAAGCCTCCCTCCCTCCTTACCTCTGACTGTGCATTCTGTTTACTTCTTATAACCAGGAACATTAATCATTTTTGTATGTTTTCCTCCAATGGGACATGATGGACATGATTATTCATATGTAGGAGTAAACAAACCCAGCTTGTTTCCTTCTGGGAACCAATAAACATAGAAGCTATTAATTTATACTGGAGAACAGGAGTTTAAAAAGCTTTTCCCTTTTTAATGATGCATTCCCTGTAATTCTATAGTATTACATTCGGGAAGTAACATGAGAGTTTTCTTGTGGCTAATTTAACACCTGTTCTTGTATGGACAGGTCTTTGAATTTATTTTTAAATGCTGTTTTTTTTTTTTTTTGCTTTTATACCATCAGTGTGTTTGTCTTATTGCATTTCTACTGAAGAAAAGATAAGATTAAATATCTTTCACAAGAATTAAATGAAACCAAATTAAATGTAAGTTCTAGGTAGTGCTGTATCATTTAAACACTTTCATGAATACTGGATTGAGAACTGAATGAGCATCATCATTGATACACATAGTACTTTTGACAATTTTTGCAATCTTTTGGTACCTGTTTCTCTGTACAAATTATGAAGAAACAATTGAATTTTTTATAGCTTTTTGACATCTCAGAAGCGAATAGGTTTTAGGGATTTAAATTTCTGCGGAAGGAAGCATGGTGTATACAGTAGGAAAGAGTCCCCATTTAAAAGCCAAAGAAAAGTGCACCTGGGGAATTTGCTCATTAATTGTGTGAGAAAAATGTAAAAACATCTCCTCTGAGCCTTTTCTCAACCACAAGATGGAAATAATAGTATGGACGTCACAAACTGATTGTGGGACTAAATATAAAATTTTCTAAACATATCGGGTTCCTTCATTTGAATATTTGTTTGTTGAGAAACATGATAGAACTTATTTATCTGTGACTGGAGGGACAGATGCACCTGGGATTGCTGCCTTCAGCTTAGGTCAAATTGTGTCCGGAATTGGTGGGTTCTTGGTCTCAAGTGGTGGGTTCTTGGTCTCACTGACTTCAAGAATGAAGCCGCCAACCCTCGCGGTGAGTGTTACAGTTCTTAAAGGTGGCGTGTCCGGAGTTTGTTCCTTCTGATGTTCGGATGTGTTCCGAGTTTCTTCCTTCTGGTGGGTTCGTGGTCTGGCTGGCTCAGGAGTGAAGCTGCAGACCTTCACGGTGAGTGTTACAGCTCATAAAGGCAGTGTGGACCCGGAGAGTGACAGCAGCAAGACTTTTTGCAAAGAGCGAAAGAACAAAGCTTCCACAGTGCAGAAGGGGATCCGAGGGGGTTGCCACTGCTAGCTCGGGCAGCCTGCTTTTATTCTCTTATCTGGCCCCACCCACATCCTGCTGATTGGTCCATTTTACAGAGAGCCGAGTGGTCTGTTTTGACAGGGCGCTGATTGGTGCGTTTACAATCCCTGAGCTGGACACAAAGGTTCTCCACATCCCCACTACAGTAGCTAGATACAGAGTGTCCACACAAAGGTTCTCCAAGTCCCCACCAGAGTAGCTAGATACAGAGTGTCCACACAAAGGTTCTCCAAGTCCCCACCAGAGTAGCTAGATACAGAGTGTGGATTTGTGCATTCACAAACCCTGAGCTAGACACAGGGTGCTGATTGGTGTGTTCACAAACCTTGAGCTAGATACATAGTGCCCATTGGTGTATTTACAATCCCTTAGCTAGACATAAAGGTTCTCCAAGTCCCCACCAGACTCAGGAGCCCAGCTGGCTTCACCCAGTGGATCCCACACTGGGGCTGCAGGTGGAGCTGCCTGCCAGTCCCGCGCTGTGCACCCGCACTCCTCAGCCCTTGGGTGGGTGGTTGATGGGACTGGGCACCGTGGAGCAGGGGGTGGCACTCACTGGGGAGGCTGGGGCAGCACAGGAGCCCACGGAGGGTGGGGGAGGCTCAGGCATGGTGGGCTGTAGGTCCTGAGCCCTGCCCCGCGGGAAGGCAGCTAAGGCCCAGTGAGACATCTAGCGCAGTGCTGGTGGGCCGGCACTGCTGGGGGACCCAGCACTCCCTCTGCAGCCGCTGGCCCGGTTGCTAAGCCCCTCATTGCCTGGGACCGGCAGAGCTGGCCGGCCGCTCCAAGTGCGGGCCCGTGGAGCCCACAGCCACCCAGAACTCATGCTGGCCCGCAAGCCCCACCCGCAGCCCCGGTTCCCGCCAGCGCCTCTCCCTCCACACCTACCCACAAGCTGAGGGAGCCAGCTCCGGCCGTGGCCAGCCCAGGAAGGGGCTCCCACAGTGCAGTGGCGGGCTGAAGGGCTCCTCAAGTGCTGTCAAAGTGGGAGCCCAGGCAGAGGAGGCACCTAGAGCGAGCGAGGGCTGTGAGGGCTGCCAGCACGCTGTCACCTCTCAAAATTAAATATTTTTCATTCACTGTGTTACCTTGAGGAAGTCACTTAACTTTGTAACCTCAGGTTGGTCAGCTATAAAGAAAGTCAGTTATAAAACAAACTTTAAAGAGTTGAGTAGGAAATACGTCAGATGGTATAATTATCAATTAAATTAATAGCATTCCTTTTTTTGCACAGCTTTATTTAGATACAATTTATACACTGTAAAGTTCACCTGTGTAAAGTGTATGATACTATTGATACAAAATTGTGAAATCATCACCATAATCTAATTTTAGAACATTTTCATTACTCGGTAAAAGTATTTTATTTTTCTTCTAGCAAAGCATTGAATACCAGTTTGTCCACATCCTTGCTAACCCTTGTTTTTCTGTTTATCTACTTTAGTCATTCTAGTAGGGATGAGGTGCGATCTCATTGAGGCTTTGATTTGCATCATCTCAATGTCTAATGAGGATGAATATCTTTTTAGGTGCTTATTGGCCATTTGTATATCTTTTGGAGAAATGTCTATTTGAATACTTGTCTTCTTAATTCAACATTTGTCATCCTGCCCTGCCTTTTTCATACGCTGTTAAATGGCATTTATCACAGGTTACTAAAATTCCCTGACTCTAGTTTAACTGTGGCTTGGTGAAATAGAGTAGGGTTTGGAAGTTAGGCACATATATTCTTGATTCTATGTTGTTTGCAAATCACCTGACATTTTCTGAGCCTCAGTTTCTTTTTCTGTAAACATAAATAATAATACTTTTCTTACAAAGAGAATGATTAGATGAGATAATGTATGTAAAGGGGATATATATATATACACACACCCACACCCACACACACACACATATGCACAAGGCCCTGAACATAGAAGGAGATAAATAAATGGTTGTTCATTTTTCTTTCTCTTTCTTACTTGGGCCATGGGGTATAAATATAGAAAAAAATAATCATAACAATTATTGGGCAACTTTCAGTTTCCCTTCTGTTCTGTTGAAACTTAGGAGTGCTTCATAGCACCCCAACAGTCTGGCACTGGGTGAACGCCAGGACAGTGCGGGACATTAATTGTAGGGCTGGAATCAAGAGAACACAATGGAGCAACAGGGCTGATCTATCCCAGACACCTCCAGGTTCAGGATGGAAAGGTGTGTAGTGTAGTCGGTGTTCTTGGTTGTAAATTGAAACAGAAAATACATGTATTCAGTAGGTATTGGGAGTTTTCAGGGTCCTCTTGAGGTGTTGTGGTCCAGGCTGGGAGAATGGCCAGGACTAGAACCCGGGAGGTCCGGCAGCTGAGGTAGTGCCTGGCTGGGATGGCACCACTGGCATGACCACACCATTTATGCTCTGCAGCCACCCCCTAGAATCTCCACCTGCCCTGGGCCTCTGCCTCACTCCCCTACCCCTATGTTCATAGTCTTGGCTATGTCTGGAGTGAGATGGTGACTGGGCCCAGGTTACCTCCCATTTCCTGGCTGCTTAATGTGGGAGGGATGATCTGCTCTCTGATGGCTTCCTTAGGAAAAGGTGGGGAACTGCCTCTGCCAAGGGCAAACAATGAGAGGCTCCTCAGACAAGAAAAGGGTTCATTTCCTAGGAGTCCCCAAATGACAAATAACTAGTGAAGGGTCCTAGGTTTTTGATCTGTTTGTCAGGTGGGCAGGTGAAGAAATGAGTGAATGATTATATCCCCCTACAGATACTTGCAAAAGTGAATATTCGCTATGTAAGGCAATCAAGGTATTTGGCTTCCTTAGACTTGTACATCTAATAGCATACACCTGACATGTTTATATTCTTTTTACTTTGTCATGGCTTTTCTTTTCTTAGGGTCCACTGAAAAGAGAAATTTCAGTGACTAAGAGAAGCGACTTCCAATTCCCTCATTTGTGTAGGTTCTGGTTTTCAAGGAGATAGTGCACTAACAGGTTGGTATCAGAGCCTTCCCCAGGCTACATCCCCACCTCTCCTGCCATCATCTCCTGCCTGGCTGCCTGTCTCTCATCCTGTGCTTTCTGTCTTCAATAGAGTGGCCAGAATGACCTGCCAGCCCATTGCTCCAAAGGCCACGCTATGTGCTCTGCCCCCACCATCCCTTTCCCCACTTCTCCCTGGCTAATGTCTACTTAATTATCCAGGACCCAGCTCAGACATCACCTCCTGCTTTCTCCTAACTCTAGTTGCTTATCCATGTGTCTATTATAGCTACTTAATTGCTTGTGTGTGTAGATTCTCTTCTCTTAGATTACAAATTCCACAAAGGCTAAAAATAACTCATCAGCACTTGCTCTTAGTCTCACTCCTGCCACCAGTCATCCAACAGAGGATGTGGTTCACAACACACATTCAATCCGGGAATACCGAACACGGTATTTCATTACTGTCAAGGAAGGCCTTAGAAACCCTGGGGCCGCCCAGGTCCAATTGTGTAGACTTCTACTTGTTCTCCCCAGGGAAGGAAGCTGTCCCGAGGTCTCTCACCAACTTGTTCACTCTCACAATCCTTTTAGACTCCATAAGCAACAGATTAATTTGGCAGCCCAAAGACAATTTCCCACCAATGAGTCTTCTAATTCTTCCTTTCTGCTTTCATGTAAACATTTGCACTTGCTGACACAACTTCTACTTAGCATTTATTTCTCTTTTTACCAAATTAGGCTACTTATTGCCTCATTTGCATATAAGACTCACTACTTGAGAAGTGTTCACAAATCACAATAATTAATACTTGCACTCGATATTACCTATCTACAAGGCAATTTAAATTTATTAACTAAGTCAGCTAATTGGTAAACAAGTATAAACCATTGCCACGGTTACAGAGAGTGGGAAATTGAGATGTGGAGGCACTAAGTGATTTATTTAAGCCATTCAGCAAATGAACTGCAGAGAGGGAGTTTGCATTAGTCTGTTGTTGGCTCTCAGCCCCATATCTAGACAACTGGCACAGCCCAAGCCACACAAGCAACAGGGGGCAATTAGTTATGCAAATCAGGTAATTACAGACATAAATACTCATTGTCTCATGCCATGTCTGCTGGCCTGAGAAGGCCCATTTAGAGCCAGGTCTTGAAGGACTATGTTAACAAACTCAGCAGGACTTTGTGGCTCAACAACAACAGGAGAATAGACTATTATGTTAGTGACTCTTGTCTACCACTGCGTTGCGTGAGGAATATCTGTGCTCTCAAATTCAGTATTGTCCTTAGTGAACTTCTCTTGTCATTTTTATACCAAATGATTTATCTCTTTGAGAAAAATAAGCAAATTCATCATGTAATTGGTAATTCAAATAAAACATTTTTTAAGATCTTCCTTTGTGGGCATTTGGGGAAAAGGTAAAGAAGACTCAGGTTCCTTCCTTATGAGAATTAACAAAAAGTGCTGCTGTGTTCCAGGTGTTTTTGCATGTGTGAAAATCTCTTATTTTCCTAGGAGAGCTCTGGGGGTTGCTACTTTTCTTATTTATAAATAGAGTCCAGAACAGATAAGCACATCTGCCCAGAATCAAAGGTAGAAATGAATTCTTGAAAATTTAGGCTTAGGTTTGTGTGATTTCAGATCTCATATATATTATAAGGTATATCAGGAATACAGGAAAGTGCACAGATCAAAAGTGATACATTTTCACTGACTGAAAACACTTAAGTAACCAACATCAGATTAAATCTTCCTAACAATAAAAGTTATAGTTTCAGGCACTTGTTAGGAGATAGTCCACTCTTCTAGAGATCACACACTTTTACTCACAGTTGTAAAGTGAGGACATACAGGCCAAGGAAATGACAAAGCCAACATTTGCTGCAGTAGAGCCTTGTGTGTGCATCTCTGGCTTGGTCTGAGCTGGGGTCACATGCTACCTTCACTTTCCTGTTCCACTGCTCCACACTATTGGAGGCTCCCAGCTGCACTCAGGAGGTAACTAAGGCTTGGGGCACATTCTAGTCTTCTTGAATTCTCCAGAAAGCCAGCTACTTACTTATCCATGATGGACACAGGGGAAGAAATTACCTTGCATTTAGGAGATTTGGACACTGTTTGTTGGTAAAATACTTTCTGCTATGTCGTGGCCCCTTGTCAAGACCCAAGGCTACAAGAGCATAGACAAAGCATTAGGAGACATAGAAGGTAAAGAAAAAGAAAAACAGAGAAACTCTAAAATACAGAAAGTCTCTTCAGACATATTCATTCTACTATCTAGAGGCTGTGGGGTTCAATTAGCGTGAAACACCACCTTTGCTGTAGCTGGTTTTTAATGCAGACAGTGGTGTGAAATATAGGGACATGACACATAGTGCCTATTCTGTGATCAGCCCTCTCTGGGCTTCAGTTTCCACAAAACCTACAGTTTTGGATAAGATAATTTCTTCCCTGACTTTCAGCCCTAAAGCGATCATGTCTTGTTTAGTGAGGATGCACTGTAACAGGAATGTGGAGGATGGCAAAGACCCCTGATATAGCAGGGTCAAGAACATGGATTCTGGGGCCACTCATGCCTGTGCACAGATCCTGCCTCCAGAACTTCCTGGCCGTGCATTGTGAAGCAAATTGTTTAGACTTTCTGTGCATATCTTTTTTCATTTGTAACATAAGGACAGCAATAATAACTTCCGTAAAATATTTCTGTGGGAATTAAAAGAACTAACAAATCAGTCAGAGCAATGTCTGGCGTCTAACAAGCCCTCTCTAACAGTCTGAATTAGTGCTGGGCTCATGGATCATCTTCTCTAAGTCACCTGAGGGCAGGATTGGGACATTGTGGTTCACTGCCGGGCTCCTAGGACTTGGCATGGTGTCAGTACTTGGCAGGCACTAGTTGAATGGCTGAATCATTTTTTTTAAGGAATGATATGTAGACCAGGGCTTCGTGCTAGGGCTCTGTTAACATTTCTACCATGACCCCATTGTCGTCTTTGTTTATTCCTTTGAGCAGAATTTTATAGTTTTTTTTTTTTATGTCTCTTATCCTAACATAGGAGAAACCCTAGATTGCTGTTCTCCGATGAAATGCAGGCATGACCTCTTGGTAAGTAGAATCCTGAACATCTGATCTAATTTCTTAGCCATATGTGGGTAGCTCTATGCTCCCTTACTCTATCTGGCATCTGTGAATGAGAATGCCTTCCCATATTACACTGTAGAAAAGGAGGAGGGCAGGTGGTTGGTGTGAGAAATGAGAGAATAAGCGGCTGTTAAGAAGGGGTTGCACTGACCAGTGGGGAAGGAAGGAGTGTTTTGTAGCTCTGAGCATCTCTTTGCAACATTTGCTTTTGGTGTGGAGGTCACATCTGTGGCTCTAAAAAGGATGCTGGGGGTTGGATTAAAAGTGGAGACTGGGAGGGGCTTTTCAGTACTCCTGACTGTGGGCTGTTCTGGTCTTAGTGAGACCTGGAGTGAATCTGATGGGTGTTCTGGGAATAATGTCAAAAACATAAAGTCTAGAAAGCAATCACATTTAAATAAAATTATGACCACCCAGAAATAAATATAAGGAGTTAAATATGACTCTCAGTGAGAACATCAGACCACTTCATCTCTCACAGTGGAGAGCAGATCATCTCCTTTGATATTTCCTTTGCAGATTAATTTTTTGTTATTAAGAAGATAAATAGTACACAATCAACACTTCAATCTGGATAACATTGAAGGCAGCCGATTAATTTAAAATGAGAGAACTGCTCTCAGATGAACTTACCCTGCAAGAAGAGACTCATGTATCATGAAGAGAGAATCAGATTAAAATGGGCAAGGTTTGTAATAAAACTAAAACATCAGATGTCTGGGAATTTAGCCAGGAAGATGCTCCTAGCTTCAGTTTTTCCTGAGGAGAAAATACAATTATCGGGTATCCTGTAGTAGGTGTTTCTGTTAGGTAGGGCCCTATTCATTGATGAGAATGGTAGTTTTTCAAATAGGGATGTATTTGTATTTATTTGTGAAGTTTTAAAATTCATTATCTTGTGTGTACATGTAGCATGTTTGCTAGTTTTTTGCGGGACTATTTACATAGTGCAGGCTTGATAGGGCTAAATAAAACATTCTAAAAGTGTGTGAGATGATAACTAACACTGCATTGACCAATCACAGTCAGGACTAATATTACAGGTACCATCTTCTATATTTGAGGGATTAGGTATTGGTGTTTTATTTTTTATTTTATTTTAAGAAAACTACTAAAGAGAACAGGTATTACTCATATAAAACAGTCACATTGAGAGACTGAATATTCATTATAAGGTGACAATCTCTCTGTGGAATATGTTGACAGGATATGCTATAATCTAAAAGCTCATGTTTATTCTCCTCTTCACTAATAATAATGTATCCACTATCCCAAAGATGAACACCTCTAATTTGTTTATGTGTTCCTTTGTCTCCACCACCCACACATGGCATTTTATTTATTTATTTATTTATATATCATCCAGGCTGGAGTGCAGTGGCGCAATCTTGGCTCATTGCAACCTCCACCTCCCAGGCTCAAGCTATTTTTGTGCCTCAGCCTCCCAAGTAGCTGGAACTAGAGATGTGTGCCACCATGCCTGGCTAAGTTTTGTAGTTTTAGTAGACAGGGTTTCACCATGTGGGCCAGGCTAGTCTGAACTTCTGGTCTCAAGCAATCCACCCACCTTGGGCCTCCCAAAGTGCTGGAATTACAGATGTGAGCCATTCATTTTGTATAAGTATAATCACACTGTAAAGAGCCTTTTATATCAAAACGTACCCATTTAAATTAAATCATTAGTAAATTCCATAATACTATGCATTTGGAATGCCTTTTTGGTAGGAAGTAATGAAGTGAGTAATAAAACATAGTGTAATTAAGGAGTTTCCTCTGTTATGGGACTTTTCCCCTCAAGTATTCTCTTTTACAATGCAGTGTCATCTCACCAGTGGCAAGTCTAGTTTTGTAGATGGGTTTACTTTGGAACCAGTCAGAAGTCTTTCGTACTCATATCTGGCATATAAAGAGGCTTGTGGTTTTTTTCCCGCCACAATTTAAGCAAATTCTTTAAACATTACAGGGCAGCCAGATGGGTGGCCTTCTCTGGAAGCACAGTCACTGGTCATCTAGCAGCAGACCTGCCGTGGAATTTTCTCCAGGTGTCCACTGGGATGACACTGAGTGAGAAGGATGTAGCATCAGAATAAAAGTGATAGAACCAGGAAATGTTGAAAGAGGGGACTTGGCTGGTGAGGGAATATAGAGGAAGTTGTATTTTCCTTCATCAAATTGATGCCATTCCCGTCACTGTGTATGCCAGTCACGTGTTCTTAGGTGGGAAGACCCACCAGCCATTTAGGAGAGACCCACCTAACCTAGACCAATCAGGTAATATGGGCCCCAGCCTTAGTGATGGGTCAGGAGAAGGGTTCGTGTCTTGAGATGATCCACGCAGAGTGAAGCTGAACATGTTTTTACAATAGCTATGAGAAGAGACATATAGTTTCCCCCAGATGTGAAGCTTGAAGCCCTGATACTACTGATAGCCTCTGTCTTGGGACAAAGGCAGCACATGTGGGTGGCAGGAGGAATTGCAGAGAAACAGCTGGAGCTCTTATGGCCTCCAGCAGACAGAGCAGGAAGCCTGCAGACCTCCAGACTGCTCAATCACTCAGCCGATAAAGCTCCCTCGTGATCTAAGGTAGTTGTTACTTTTTTGTTTCTTCCGATTGAAAAGATTGTAATGATACAGAAATGCTAGGTCATGCTGGCCTAAGGAGGAGAGATTATCTGAAGAAAAATAATGGTAAGGAGAGAGAGTCACCAGGATGGAAAAGACCAGCGAGCAGAAGTCACAGAAAAACAGACGGGATCTATATGTGAAAGGGAAGCGAAAATGGTGAGAATACTCTGTGGGGCTGGTTTTGCTGTCCCTTGTAAATAACTGAAGTTCAGACCAGTTAATTTTTGAATCCAATGTAAAGCATTGATTAAGTGATGAAGGCAGGAACTGAGCCCAGATCTGGCCAATTCCATGCTTTTTCTACTAAACATTTGCCTCGTTACCATTCACAGACAGCCCAGTGCCCAGCTGTAAGGGAAGATGTAGAAGCTACTTCTGCAATAGGTGGGTTTACAAATTAGATATTCTGGAAGGACACGCTCTTTCACAGCCAACATTCAATGTGCGTAACCAGAAACAAAGAAAGTTGAAATTCATCTGTTTAGGGGACTGGTTCAGGTGGGCATTGGGAACTTTGTACATGTGTGCAAACATGGGTGTATAAACACCTTCCTAAGGATGACTGTAAGGCACAAGCATTAGACCTAAGGCAGCACAGAGTTGATAAATACTTCAGTGGGGGAAGAAGTCCCAGGATTTTGTATTCTTCTATCATTGAATATTCTAGAGCTGGGTGGACTCCTTTACATCAACCATTCAGTGGGACAGAATATTTTGGATATTGATTTAATTCTGGAAATAGATGATAGCATGTCATCTGCAGCCCCAGCATCTGGGCAGCTGGTGTTCTGTAAAGTGCTTGCCAAGTGAAGACACAAGGGAATTCTTGTGAGAAAATCATTCACTCTGCTGACTTCCACCTGTAGCGGGGTTCACTCTAGGGACTGAAAGTCAAATGCATTTTTCCAGGAAAAAAGAACTTTATTGCATGTTTCTATTGTACTATCATTTTTGACATACAATCCTTGATTTAGATGGACTCATTATGGAGGATTGAGAAATTTCAATTGGTGGGTTATTCATGAGTCAAGGGATCACAGAGACATATGGATGGTGACTGAATTCTGTAGGGGTTCAGCTACATAAACTTGAGTTATTTGTATGTATGATTAAAGGGAAGGAAAAGGAACCAAGAGTAATTTAGCATTTTTAGTGTGCCAGTCACAGTGCAAGAGGATTTATAACCATTACCTCATTTTGTCCTCACAATAATCTCATGAAGAAAGCAATGTCGCTGCCATTTTCTAGACAAGGAAAATGGGCTTTTGAGAGGACAAATAACACAGCTGAAGAAAGGACGTGTTGGGTTTAATCCCATGTTTCTGGTTTCAAAGCTACTGCTTATCCCTCTTATGTTAGAGAAATCTAAGGTTTATGTCTGGTTCTTGAGATTCCAAAACCTGTACTCTTTGGTTAAGAAATTGAAATAAAAATATACAATAGAAGAGAATGATGCACTAATATGATACTGCACTTTGGTTAAGTGGAGTTTATATTATTGTTAAAATATTCGTAATACTAAACCCTTAACATTTAAAAAATCCATCCCAATTTAGCATGAATAAATTAGACCATAGTTTTGAGTACAAAACATAATTACAAATTAATTACAAAAAAATTAGAATGAAGCTGAGAATTATAACTAGTATAAAAGTCTTTGAGTATTTAATTGTCCATTTGTAAAACAGAGGAAATTTACCTACATTTGAAATGACTTAAAGACCTAGTATATTACCTTGGATATTACTGACTGGTAGTAGGTTTTCAAGTATATTGAACATTTTTAACATCTAAATGGTGATTTGGTTTAATTGCAAGATATTAAGCTAAAACAAAAAGTTGGAGATGGGTCACACAAACTAAAGTTGTGCTAGTATTAAAAGGAAACACAAAACAATCATTTTAGCAATGCTTTTTAATTCTTTTCTCCCTTCTCCTTCTCCTCCTTCTCCTCCTTCTCCTTCTCCTCCTCCTCCTCCTCCTCCTCCCCCTCCTCCCCCTCCTCCTTCTTCTTCTTCTTCCTCTACTTCTTCCTCTTCTTCTTTTGTAAGTACTATGTCTTCTGACTAAAGTTTAGAAAATTCAGGTAAGAAAATCTCTAAAATGAAAATCACCAATAGTCAGAGCTCTTAACAATAACAAAACATATGAATGATTTTAGTGATAATATTTATGGAAACCTACCTATCGTTGACTCCCACACTTAGTCAGTGGTGCATGCTGTTCCCTCTTATCGTCCCCACGGTGGAACCCTGGCAGCAGGTGACTTCCCCTGCCCTCCGCTCCTGCACTTGGTGTTGCTGTCAGAGGCTGCTGCTCCTCTGGGGATGCGTCGCCGCAGCGCTGCCAGCTCCTTCCTTAGCTCCTCAGACAGAGCTGAGCATGGAGGGTGTCAGGCTGGGGTCCTCATCACCGCGCTCCGCCCCCCAGGGACCCGTGTTGTATGGATTTATATTTGAAGGGGAAATCACTCAATTCCGTGCCTCTTAGATTCTGAACCACAGTTGAGAAACAGGCTTGGGAGCTAGGCAGGAATGAAAACATCAAAATTACTAGTCAAAGGGTAGTGATGATGAGGAGGTTTGGCCGAACGACTGGACTTTCTTTGATGAAATCACAGGCAGCCCAAGTTGAGAACCACGAGCCCTGCTAACACACCATGCCCTCTGGGCCTGCCCAGCTTCCTCTCCTGCTTAACGTGGAGCCAGGAGTGAGAAGAGCACTGCTGTTGCTATACAGGAGAAAAGGAGGGCCGTGCACACCCTCAGCATCCTGTAAGTAAAGGCATTCGACAGCGGGCACTGAAATTTGAATTTAGCATAGTGCTGCTTCGAGAGAAAGGTAGTGTAGCGCTGCTTTTAAAAAGCAGTAGAAAAGGCCCCGCAAGCCATCATGAAAACCCGCGGAAGGCTTGCCAGGTGGAAAGTGCTCGGCTCTCTTGACTGCAGCAGCTCCCAGGGCTCGGCTGCCTACTGGAATGACCTGAGTCGTGCTGGAAACAATGGATGACTGGGCTCCCCTCCAGATGTTCTGATTGAATTTATGTTGGACATCAGTGATATTTTAGCTGTTTGAACAATTCTCCCCAGGTGATTCCAATGTGTGGCTAAGGTTGAAAAAATCCAAAAGGACCTTCAAAATTATACGAATTTTATCTATTTATAAAGTCTACTAAAAATCACGCAAAATCATGTGGCCCCCACGAAGGCAACAAGCATTGGATAGGAACACGGAGGCAATGACCCTCCATGGTGGCTGGCAGTGATTTTCAGGGCCTTCCACTAACCAGCCTACAAGGCCCCTCCTGCTGCCCTTTGGGGAAAGACCTTTACTTCTAACTTGAGTCAGAAACAGATTCAACCACAATGAGGACAAAACATGCCTATTATGGGAGCAGCAGAGGATAATCGCTGACCATGACATTTGTTAAATAACACCCTTCCTGGGACTGTACTTAATTAGTAGGAGATATTTAAGTTACACAGCAGCAGAAATCAAAACCTCCTTCACAATTCTATAGATAAGACGGAACAGGATTTATGTCGAATATTTAAGCCAAAGAACAGATCCCTGATGTAAGTGAGGCTCACAGCAGTATGGACTAACACAGAGCAAAATCACTGTTGACACAGAAGCTTTGAAAAGAGGAAAATTCAAGAATTCAGACTGGGGCAATAATGGAGGCTAAGAGGGAAACCCGAGTTTTACCCCCAAATCCATCCAGGATGAAAGGCTTTTTCATTGTTCCCTGACCCTAGTTATGTTCTTTGGAACTCTTGGGTCTAATGACAAGTACTTCTCCCTGCTATAAGCCATTCCTTTCTCAGCCAGAGCAACTCTGCTTTTCATTATTCCACATATGAGGGTTTTAAATCAGATTTTTTGTTTGTTTGTTTGTTTAGGGAAAAATGTGTCTGGTGCTTAAAAAAAGCAGCTGGGAAGCCACTAGCTTAAGGGTAAATATATATTACTCCTATTCCAGAGTGGGTCCAATGATTCAAAACAAATCCTTTACTTGTCACCTTGTACCAAATTACAAGGGACATGAACTGCCATGATTATTGCTCTAGACACAAGAATAGGCTGTGGGAGCCCCACCCTGAGTGCAGGGCTTCAAGGGCCAAACAAGTTGGGTGATGCCCCCCACCAAAGAAAAACCTTCAACCTATGTAGTTCTTTCTAGCCTAGTAGGCTTCCTGCTGCACAACAACATATTTTTATGACTCATATTGAATCCACATTCAAACATTGTTTAGTATGCTAATCATCTAGGCACCAAAATAATAGAGGAAAGTGTTAATGTAAGCATGTTAGTTCACATCATATAGCTAAAATAATTGAAATGCAAGTGTGAGCCCGTCACGTCCACAGAAGGTCATGCAAGTCAAATGAACTTGTTTATGTATACAATGAAAGACAGATGTTTGCAGCTGTTTTTTGAATATTATTTTTATAGTGACAAATTATAATTGTATTTATTTATGGGGTACAAAGTGATGTTATGATGTATGTACCCAGTGTGGAATGATTACATCAAACTAACATATCCATCATCTCAAATACTTATCATTTATTTCCCTTGTCTAACAGAAATTTTGTATCCTGTGGCCAAAATCTTCCTATTTCTCCCACGTCTCACCCTCTGGTAACCACTATTCTACTCTGCTTCTATGAGTTTGATTGTTTTCGATTTTATGCATAAGTTAGAACATACAGTATTTGTCTTTCTGTGCCTGGCTTATTTCACTTAACATAATGTCCTCCAGGTTCATGTATGTTGTCACAAATGGCAGCATTTTCTTCTTTTTAAGGCTGAATACAATTCCATTGTGCATATATACACCACATTTTCTTGATGCATTCATCCCTTAGGTTGATTCCATAACATGGCTATTGTTGATACCTCTGCAATGAACATGGAAACACAGATATCTCTTTGACATAACTGATTTTAAATCCTTCATATATACACTCAGATGTGGGATTGCTGATCGTATGGCAATTTATTTTTAGTTACTTGAGGAGCCTCCATACAGTTTTCCATATTGGCTTTACTAACTTACATTTTCACCAACGATGTACAAGAGTTTCCTTTTCTCCACATCCTCATCAACACTTGTTATCTTTCATCTCTTTGATAGTAACCATTCTGATAGGTGTAAGATGATATCTCATTGTGATTTTAATTTGTATTTCCCTGAAGATTAGTGGTGTTGGGCATTTTTTTCATGTTTCTTTTGGTATTTGTATGTCTTCTTTGGAGAAATGTCTATTCAGTCCTTTGCACTAACAACAAACTATCCAAGAAAGAAATTAAGAAAATAATTTCATCTATGATAGGTATAAAAATACTTAGGAATACATTTAACCAAGGAGGTGAAAGATCCTGTAAGTGATAACGATAAAACATTGATGAAAGAAACTGAGGAAGACAAAAATTAATTGAAAGATATTTTGTGTTCATAATTGGAAGAATTAATACTGTTAAATGTTCGTATGACCCAAAACAATCTACAGATTCAATGTAACCCCTATCAAAATTCCAATATCATATCTAATAGAAATAGAAAAAAATTCCTAAAATTCATAAACCTCTCAAATATTCAAGGAAATCTTGAACAAAAAGAACAAAGCTGGAGACATCACACAATCTCACTTCAAGCTATATCACAAAGCTATCGTAATTAGAACAGCACATGCTACTGGCATAAAAATAAACATATTGACCAATGGTGCAGATAGAAAGCCCAGAAATGAACTATGCATTTACAGTCAATGGATTTCAACCGAGATGCCAAGAATAAACAATGGGAGAAAAGACAGTTTTTTAAATCAAGTGTGTTGGAAAAACTTGATATCTGTATGCAGAAGAATGAAAGCAGACCCTTATCTCACACTATATACATTAATCAACTCAAAGTGGATAGAAGACTAAAGTGTAAGACCTAAAACTGTAAAAGTACAAAAAAAAAATGCAGGAAAAACTATGAAGTTGGTCTGGGCAATGATTTTTTTGGACCTGATCCCAAAAGCTCAGGCAACAAATGCAAAAAATGATGAATGGGGTTACATCAAATTAAAATAGCTTCCATGCAGCAAAGAAAACAATTAACATGGTGAAGAGACATTCTACAGATTGGGAGAAAATATTTATAAGCCATACAACCGGTGAGGGGTCAATATCCAAAATATAAAAGGAGCTAAAACAGCTCAATAGCAGGGAAACAAATGATTTGATTAAGAAATGAGCAGCACTGTTTGAATGGAGAGTAAAGTGAGGAAAGACGCTGGTCCGAGGGTACAGACTTTCAGTTGTTAGATGAAGAGATTCCGTGGACTTAGTGTACAGCGTGGTGACTACAATTTATAATATTTTATTGCTTACTTTAAAATAGGTGAGAAAGCAGATTTTAAGTGTCTTCACCCCCTTCCAGACAAATGGTAACTTGGGTAGTGATGAATATTTTAATTTGTTGTAATCTGCGTAACATGCATACGTATTATAAATTATCATATGGTACATCTTGAATATATACATTTTTTTCTTTGCCAATTACCTATTTTTTTTAAAGTTAAATGATCCGATTTCTTCTTGTAGTACCTCAACTTTTCTAAATTTGCATATGGGCCACAATTGGGAAGGAAGGCAAGGACTGAAGCCTCCACGCAAACCTTGAAGGGTTTAGTGACACTAAGTGTTTGAAGGAGAACGCAGGGCAGACGTCTAAGAAGTGTGCACACGCTTTCCTTTATGTATGCATGCACGTATACAAACTTGGGTTCCCTGATTCAACAACCATAGACGTTCATTGCAAACATTGGGGCATGAGCTGTGGTGCAGAAACATTACAAGGCCAAGTTTATTCCTTTCATGACCGGAATTTAATATCATCCTCTGGTCCTCAGCCAAGCCTTATACTTCCTTATTTAGATAAAATGACTGAGGATTAACCCTTACTTCATGCCTCAGATCTGATCAACAGACCTACTATTAAGTTCACTAAAGCCATTCTTGCCATTACCATTATGTATGCTGCCTCCTGTTTTAATTTTAAATAAAATATAGCTCCTAATCATCTGGTTTCTATATCCTAGAGAGGGTCCCCAGTTGGCCGAGAAGAAATTATCTTAGTCACATGTCTGTGAATCTGGATTAGTCGGTCTGGTGTGGTCTCAAGGATCTGATTACAATTTTTGATGTGTCAGCAGTTACAAAAACATAGCCTTCCAATATTCATAGCTGTGTTGAAAACGTAGGAGGTTGTGATATTTTGTTCTAATTTTATTCTACCAAATATGCTCCACTGAGTATTCCTCAAAGCCTAATGAACCTGCACAAATAAGTTATTTCACATGGGTTAATGCTGCAAACAATAGAATATGTTACATTTTTTCCCAACCTTTAACTTGAATCTCGGTTGTAGTTTCATTAATTCAAATATTCCTGTTGCTTTTATCATTGCTTTTTTGACAAGTATCTTCATGTTGCCCTAATTTAAAGAATGTGTATATTTAATCATAGAACTTTTGCTTTACAAAACACAGGTTTAGTGAAATTAGTTTAAGCAAAAATGGGAAACTTGAAAGAATAATTAATTGGCAAACTTACAGATCCCAGCATCAAAAAGTGGGCTTGGACTCATGAAATCTGACAATGAAGCACTTGTTCCTTCTTGCCTTGTTTCTCTCAGAAACCTGATCTCTCACCTGGGTTTCATTATTCACTTCTGCGTTCTCTCTCTCTCTTTTTTCTTAACTTTTTATTCTTTTCATAAATCTTGCTGCCCCAAACTCAGATTTGTGGAGCCTCTCAGTTTAAATGACTAATGGACTAGCTGTAGTTTTTGAGTCCCTATTCCAAATTATTGAAGGAGCAAACAAAGTTCTCCTGCTTGCACTCACAGTCCACTCTGGTTTCAGCCATCTCTAGCCTGGCTCAGCAGGCCTGGAGGGATGATGCTGTCGACTTGTAGGCCATGAGTTCCACTCCTTACTGGGCAGGTAGGAGCAACTATGATGACAAGCTAGGCCCAGAGAAGAGGACATGAGCCAGGCCAGCACCATAGGTAAGTAACTGTTAGACTTTTTTATATGGTCTATTCTTTTTTCACAGTATTCCACTATGTAAGAGTAGTGCAGGAAATATGGGAAGAGAAGACTTGAAGTGTGAAACTTTGGGTAGAACAGTAAAATTTATTGAGATAAAAGAAGAAACAAGATAGTAACAATGGAAGACAAAGGTCAACTGTCCATGTGACATCAGAGATATTTCACCAAATGGATATTTTCATCACAAAATATTCTACAGGCATAGTGTGGATATCTACCTAGCTAGCTAACTAACTATGTATCATCTGTCAAGAGCAAGAGGGAGAGAGAGGTAAGAGAAGATAACCCTGCCCTCTCCCACCCAACACAAAAATTGTCTGACTGAGCAGTTTGCCAATATTAACTCTAGTGAGATTTCATCCAGTCATTTTCTACACATTTCTGAAAATAGGCAAGGGTTTCTACTGAAGGTGGATAGAGGTCTGTGTGATATTAATTTTTCTTGAGGGAGGAGAGTATATGTGTAGTGATGCATGAGCATTGCACGTGTTCGAGAGTACCTGAGAAGATGGAATCTACATCTCCATCACCAACTATCTCAAAAGAGGCTGAAAAGTCTGGGAAGTGAACAGATGGAAGAAATGGGAAAGGTGATTTGTCAGCTCTTTCAGGAGTCTGGTAGTCACTGTTACATTTTAAGTAAATATAAATCTAGTATTAGCACGTTTTATCTGTGGGATACAATCATCCAAGTGATTTGCTATGGTGCCAATTCCTAGCTTAAATTTAGTAAATAATGAAAAACATTTCTGTTTCATCTTGGGTACGATATTGGGATTACATGAATGGCTAAAATTTTCTCTTCTAGACCTTGTCTAAAACCTGTTTGGCTGTGCGTATATTTTGTCTCGAAGTAAAATTTACATTTTATAGTAGCTCTTCTAATTTAGTTTTGAGTTGACAGCTGAAATATGTTTTCTAAGAAACATTTCATTGAGGAGAATTTTTGTGTCCTCTTGTTCTGGTTAAAATATCAATCTTCAAAGGTGGTTGTAAAATCACTAAGCAGGACTTCTATTGGGATCATGATTGCAAAAGCCTGCATTTTCTTTTTCCTCGTGGAATTTATTTAAAAGTAAAATGTAAAAGAACCCAGAAAGCTCAACTTTCAGTAAAGTGAAGATACATATAATTCCTGGTCTGTAACGACATACATGAGACAAACAAAATGAGGGGAGAAAAGAAAGAAGTGAGAAGGAATGAAGAAAGTACAGAGGCCTCAGTGGCATGAGATCTGTCACACAGAAGCACTGTCTCCAGGTGAGAAGCACACACTTTTAAGTGTAAACATCTTACAGCAGAAACATTGTAAACTGGCTTCTGTTCGCAGGAGCAGAGAAGGCAGCAAGAAAAAGAGCATATTTGTGTTGTGAAAACTCGAAAGCTTTAGAAACTACTTTGGCTTTCCTCAGCCAATAGGAATTTGGTTTGAGGAAAGCCTACAAATTAAATGACAAGACATATAAAAGATTCAGTATAATATTGGAAGAAGGATACTGTGTGAAAAAAATGAAGAAAAGATCAGTAAAAATAACTAATAGAGAACATTCACTATGGAAATATTGCCCTGAAGAGCTAAAAATTAGGACAAAAAATTTGGCTTAAATTAAAAAAACAAAATCAGAAACTTGGTAGACAATAGACTTTATAAAGAGAGACCACAAAATAAGAAAAATTTTAAAAATCAAGAAAGAGATGACATGGCAAAGGAGGAAATACAACATTAAGTGGGGGAAATTAGGAGAGAAGTAAAATAAAAAAATTAAGTCATCATAGAAATAAAACAGTAAAGGAGAGGACAGAACCTACTAAAATCCTAGCAGGTGATGGAGAGGACAGAAATGAGAAGAGTAAGCAAAATAAAACATTTTCAAATAAAAAGAACAAAGAGAAAAATTTTTAAAAACCATAAAACGCAGGGAAAGGAGAACCAAAATATGCACAAATTGAATTTCCAAGGAACAAAACTGAAACAGTGACATCAAAAAAACACTTAAAGACACAATTCAATGAATAAAAATGATTTGAACTTACACTCTGAAAGATTATACCAGGTGAAACGTTTCCTAAAGTGGTTGATATTGAGGCATAGAATGGAACTCATGCATAAATAATTACTTGGGCACTCTTACAAAAAAGATCAAGTCATTTATAATGGAAAAAAAATTAGTCTCTCACTTCTCTATAGCAACAGTCAACACATTCATAGTGAAAAGACAGTAAAATTGCATTAAATATTTGTGAGAAAATAAACTGTGAGTCTAGTATTTTAAATTCAGCTAAATTGTTCTGCTAGAATAAAGGTTGCAAAACAAGGGATTTCAACATGCAAGAAGTCAGGAAATATTTTTTCTTGACAAAATTTCTAGAAGACATGCTTCTAGCCAACTAAAATATTCCTAAAAAATGGTGATAAAAACACTGGCTGTAAACTTGGAATACATTTAACTAAATTAATATGACAAAAGATGGATTTTAGGGTGACAGGAGAATGGAAACGTCATATAATGATATAGGAAACTGAAATAGAAAGTAGTGAAGAGGGTGGGAAGCAAACTCAGTAGTTGCCTCACCAATAAGAGCCAGCAGTCAAAGGACAACATACGAAGTTTACAAATCCTCTAATGGAAATTTTAGCATAACTAACAATACACCAAGCAAGATAAACTTAAGATTTAATTGGGTGGTTGAGAAGAGAGTTTAGAAAGGCTAGAAGAGGGCATAAGCCAATTTCACCATGGCTCATAGTTAGAATTCACAGATACTGTCGAAATCATTAGAGATAAAGCTAACATATCGCTTGTAATTATAAAGAAATATAAAACTTGTAAATAGCAGAACTACACACAACATACACACACACATGCACACACACACGCCATGTGTAAACATGTGCACACACAACATACCCAAGGCACATAATAAAAGACTTAAGGAAAAAACAGAGAATAACATTACAAGATATAAAAAATGAAGACTTAACATATCTGTCATAAATGGGCTTAATTCACAAAAGTAAAACAAATAATATTTTCATATCGGCTCATAAAACAAAACCCAACCCTCTGCTGAGGATACCGTGTGATTCAAATGGTTAAAACTAAAATGATATGAAGGCCAAGTGCGGTGGTTCATGCCTGTAGTCCCAGCACTTTGGGAGACCGAAGTGGGCAGATCACTGGAGGTCAGTTTGAGACCTGCCTGGCCAACCTGGTGAAACCCCGTCCCTACTAAAAATACAAAAATTACCTGGGCATGGTGGCATGTGCCTGTAATCCCAGCTACTCGGGAGGCTGAGGCAGGAGAATAGCCTGAACCTGGGTGGCAGAGTTTGCAGTGAGCCGAGATCACATCATTGTGCTCCAGCCTGGGCAACAGAGCGACACTCTGTCTCAAAATAATAATAATAATAATAATAATAATAATAATAATAAAATAAAAAATGATATTCAAAGATAAAGTGGGAAAAGAAAAAGCAAAAAAAATTCATAATGGTAATGTCAGACAAAATGAAATCCAATTAACATTAAATGAGAAAAAAATATGTAATCATGCTAACTAATACAATTATGAGTAGATATAGAACATAAATACTTTTGAAGAAAGAGCAGATTATTAAGTTTTTAAAAATGAATATTCCAGGAAATAAAATGTGGAATAGAAACACACTGGAAATAGGATAATTTTATTCACTTCTCTCAGTACAAAAACAAATTAAAAGACTGAAAAATAGCGTAGCCAATTTGATATAATGAACAAGTTACATCTGATTAATATTTATTAAAATATGTGCTCTGAAAAGAATATATATATACATTTAAGTGCTCTATATTCACAAAAATTGACCATACATAAATGTAATATAACTAGAAATTAAATTTTAAAATAAGAAATGAACTTTTTTGTCCTAAAACCTTAAATATTCTTACTTATCTCCTTGTTCAAGGAGGAAACAAACACCAACAAAAAATGGAAGAACAACTGGGAAAGAAAACAATGAAAATACAAGTAAAAACCTCCAGAATATAGCTTAATGAACATTAAAAGAAAATTAGTTATAGACTTACTTACATCAATAAAACAAAGCATGAAAGTAAGTGATCAAATATCTGACTCAAAAGGTTAGACAAAGAAGAATGAAATAAACTAAAGGAAAGCAAAGGAGGGAATTAATAGGGATGAAAGGAGAAACTGACACAGAACAGATAATTCTGAATTAGGAAGTAAATTCTAAATGTGGTCTGTTATAAAAACAGTAAAAAGATAAACCATTAGCTGATGATTGCAAGAAAAATGCTCAGAATAAACAGTAAGGACGTAATAACCACAAGAAAAGAGGAATTAAAAGAGTGGTGCATGTACTTCGCTCAATTCCATGCAAATACTTTTGGAAATATGTTTGAAATGATAATCATATTACTACCTACACATTCTGAAAAAGTATTTGGAAAAATAATTTAAAAGTCTCCATGTGATTAAAATTTAAGTGAAAACAAGTTTACTATTATAGAAACTTAATAATTAAAATATCATGGCACTGATGTAAGATAATTCAAAAAGACACATGCATATGAAAATTTAGCTTAAATTAAATTTGGCATCTCAAATCAGTGGGGGAATATATGGACTATATAATATATATTATTGAGAAAATGAAGCTATCCATCTGGAAAGAAATTAATATGAACACTTCACACTGAACAGCTTGAAAAAATTCTATATGAGCCAAAGATTTAAATATAATTAATGAAAATTAGAATCTATTTATGACATTACAGTGGAAAAGGACTTTCCAATCATAATTCAGAATTCAAAAGACACCAAGGAACAAGATGAAATATTCTATTACAGAGAAGTTAGTAAGCACAACCACAAAACATATGCTTGGTAAAAACAAACAACAAACAAATGTAATCTAAGCATAGTAAAATTCAAACTACTGGAGAAATGTTCCACTTTAGATCACAAGTAAGGGGATGATTTCATTATATATCAATCGATCCTATAAGCCAATACAACTTTTAAAAATCTATTGCCCCCCATCCCTGAAATTATCATAAAGATAAGTGGCTTAAAACATCAGACAGTGTGATCAAGCTCCCTCAAGCTCATTATCAATTGACAAAAGTTAAATTTTGTTACTATTCTCTATCAGTAAGGCTGTGGGAAACAGGGGATCACATATACTGTTGGTGGAAAAGTAAATTGGTTAAACACCTATGGGAGAGGGAGTGTAATCGATCAACATTCATCAAAATTATCAATATATATGCCTTTTGGCCCATCAATTCTACTTTTAGGAATTTATGTTATGGACATATTCACACATTTAAAAAATAGTGGATGTACAGTATTATTCATTGCAACTTTGTTTTTAACAGCAAAACAGTGGAAAAAATCCTAAATTTTCATCTGTATGGGATGGTAAAATAAATTCTGTACTTTTTTTCTGATGCTCATATGAAACTATAAAAAAGGGAGCTCCCTATGTAGTAAAATGGAAATATCTTCAGGATACATGGTTAAGTTAATAAGATGCAGCATACTGTGTATCACATGCTGCCATTTGTATTAAGAAGCTTGCTGGGCTGGCTGTGGTGGCTCACTCTTAAATTCTCAGCACTTTGGGAGGCTGAGGTGAGAGAATTGCTTGAGGCCAGGAGTTCCAGACCAGCCTGGAAAACATAGTGAGACCTTGGTCTCTACAAAATAACTAAAAATTAGCTAGGTGTGGTGGCACTCCCCCTGTAGTCTTACCTACTTGGGAGGCTGAGGTGGGAGGATCACTTGAGCCCAGGAGTTCGAGGCTGCAAGGAGATATAATCACACTACTGCACTCTAGCCTGGGCAACAGAGCAAGATCCTGTCTCAAAAAAAAAAGCTGAAAAATGAGTTGTAATTTTTGCTTGTGTGTGTAACATATGTCTAGAAGGATACGCAAGAAAGTAATAATAGTAGTTGCTTGGTTGAAGATGAGATGGATGGTAATTTGATAGATGGGACAGATTTCTTACTCTATTATTTTACTGTTTGACTCTTAACCATATAATTGTAATATATTTTTCAAGAATTAAGTAACTGCTGTGAATACAAATGTTACCATATTTCTTTATGTTTCAGGAGGAGGGGGACAATTCTTAATGGATCTGAGTGAGATTCAGTGACAACTCTGAAACACATACTAAATCTTTTGACACTTACGTTTTTGCTATGGAGTTTCCTACTGCCTCATTCTAAACTTTCATTTAATGGAAATGATTACTTTTTCCCATAAGTATTTTTGACAATTTTCACCTGAGATGTCAATTATTTCTGAGATACGAGTTTTTTCTCTGTGCATTAATTGCTTCTCCAATAATTGTGTTCGACAACTTGATATCAATTGTTTTAATAGCTTAAATGGTAATAAAATTGCTCTTTTAGGTGCTATGACTATAACATATTAAATGGATGTAATCAACACAGTCATAGGTAAACTGTGGACATGTGAAATCTGAGACAGGCGAATTTATTTTCTGCTTATACTGCTAAAGTGACCCAAGAACTAGAGAAGTTCTTCTTAAGATTGAACTGAGGTTTTGGAGAAGCACCTGAAGAAATGAGAAAGGAAAGACGCACGCACACAGTTGCCTGGTTGGCCAACTCCGGGTGTCAGATGGAGACACAGGTGTGGCAGATTGATCACCAGCAACCTATGTAGAATTGCCAGCTAAGTTTAGGTAATGTTTTCTAATTTTCCTTGTGATTTCTTTTTGATGCATTGATTATTTAAGAGCATGTTTTTTTAACAGCATGTTATTTAATTTTAATTATTAAATATGAATAATTATTAAGACCATGTTATTTAAGAGCATGTTATTTAATTTGCACGTTTTTATGAATTTCTCAAACTTTCTTCTGTCATTGATTTCTATTCAACTGTGGCTGGAGAATACACTTTGTATGGCTTCAGCCCATTTACATTGACTGATGCTTGTAAGAATTCATGTGTGGTCTATGCTGGAGACTGTTCCATGCGCGCTTGAGAGGAATCTGCATTCGCTGTGGGGTGGAGGGTTCTCTAGATGTCTGTTAGGTTTACGTTGTTTATAATGTTGTTCAAATCAACTATTTTCTTACTAATTTCTGCCTAGCTATTCTACCTAATATTAGAAAGCAATAACAAGTATTATTAAGCAACTGTTCTATTACAGACATTGAACTAAATTTGTGACCATATTTCTATGTATATGTCTCAAAAATAATGACAACAAAGAATATAGCGATTCAAAAATATTTTAAAAATAAGTAACTATGTACATGGACTATATCCTATTATGAACCAATTTAAAAGACCAAAGTAAATATATCAAGGCTCTGAAAATAAGGCATAAAGTGGAAATCACAGCACCTAAATTTAGGAACATCTGGAAATCTGTCTGTTCTGCCATAGCTGTTGGATGGATGGTCACAGGTGCTGTCCATTCCCATTACAGGTTAAAAAATGAGAAGAGCCAAAGCTTCACATGTTCTGCTGCTTTTTTCCCCATCCACAAGTCTTTTCTGTATTAAACAACTCAGGACAGCTACTTTTGGTTGATGTATTACCATATCACAGATGCTTGTTACTGTTTGTTCTCTGGTATTTGTGTTCTTTTATTATACTTTAAGTTCTGAGATACACGTGCAGAACGTGCAGGTTTGTTACATTTTTTATGACTTTTTCTGATTCGTGTGTGTTTTTGTGATGTGTGTGTATTTTTGTGATTTTGTGATTTTTGTGTATTTGTGATTTTTACAAGACAGAATTCTACTTGTAAGTAGGAATTCTGTAATGTAAATGGGGGACATTATGTATTTACCAAAAACTCATGTCTGTTTCTTTCTGGTCTTATTTCTACACCAATTGTCCTCTACCTCTTGGTCTAGAGTCTCTACACTTAAAAAATTATTGATGATCCCAAAAATGTTATTGTTTATGTGTTTTCTGAGTGTTGAAATCAATTTTATTAAAAATTAAAGTAAATTTGAAAATATTTATTAATTAATTTAAAAATAATAAATCTACAATGTTAACATATTTTTTCATGAAAAATGAATATATTTACCAAAACAGAAAAATATGAGAAAAGTGACATTATATGTTTGCAGATTTCTTTACTGCCTGAATTAACAGAAGATAGCTGGATTTATGTACCTGTTTCTATTAATATAGCCAATCTGTTTCAATTAGTGGTTTTGGTTGAAATATATGAAAGTAAATGTGTCCTCACACAGATATGTAGTTGGAAAGTAGAGTAGGATTTCAAAAGTATTCTCATTGTAGATATTAATTGGAGCTACAATTATAGGCATTTTTTCTTGGATTCTAGATCAAAACTGGAGAAGAGACAATTTCTTAAAGGTTAGTTGCAATGAACTTTATATATATGGTGGCATTAAAGTCCATTGATCTATCTTGCATTTGAATATATCTTTTATCCACACATGATTGTTGTTACATAATGATTTGGTCATTTGGAAAATATTGGTTCACCAGCTTATGCAAGTCTTCCTTTAACTGTTAGAAATGTAAAAGCTTGGCCGTGTGCGGTGGCTCACGCCTGTAATCCCAGCATTTGGGAGGCCGAGGCGGGTGGATCGCTTGAGGTCAGGAGTTCAAGACCAGCCTGACAGGGTGAAAACCTGTCTCTACTAAAAATACAAAAAATTAGCTGGGCATGGTGGCAGGTGCCTATAATCCCAGCTACTTGGGAGGCTGAGGCAGTAGAATTACTTGAACCTGGTAGGTGGAGGTTGCAGTGAGCCGAGATCATGCCACTGCACTGCAGCCTGGGTGACAGAGTGAGACTCTGAAAAAATCATGCTGCTATAAAGACACATGCACACGTATGTTTATTGCGGCACTATTCACAATAGCAAAGACTTGGAACCAACCCAAATGTCCAACAATGATAGACTGGATTAAGAAAATGTGGCATATATATGCCATGGAATACTATGCAGCCATAAAAAATGATGAGTTCATGTCCTTTGTAGGGACATGGTTGAAACTGGAAATCATCATTCTCAGTAAACTATCGCAAGCACAAAAAAACCAAACACTGCATGTTCTCACTCATAGGTGGGAATTGAACAATGAGAACACATGGACACAGGAAGGGGAACATCACACTCTAGGGACTGTTGTGGGGTGGGGGGAGGGGGGAGGGATAGCATTAGGAGATATACCTAATGCTAAATGACGAGTTAATGGGTGCAGCACACCAGCATGGCACATGTGTACATATGTAACTAACCTGCACATTGTGCACACATACCCTAAAACTTAAAGTATAATTAAAAAAAAAAGCTTGAGGCACTTACATTTTCACAAACTTTAGATCAATTGTAAAAACTGGGAAGCCACCAAAGAAAGCAGAAAACATAATGTTCAAGTCAGATTGGCCCTCAAAGATGAATGCAAAGGGGGTATCTGTGAATAGGTGGAGCGAATTTACAGATAGTAGTGGACTATGGAGATTCTTCTCCAAAACAAAACCAGGAGCTAATCAGCGAAACACTCCCAACCCAGGAGAGGATAGCTGCCCATCAAGGCTTATGGGTGAATGGACCTGTGTGCAGTGTTTTTACACACTCTGAAGGAGAAGGTTTACTGAGGTTGCCCAGCCTCTGCTCTCCCACATGTATTGCACATGTATGTGATGACCACATGACTTGCACTGCAAACTAATGTCACCAGCCCATGAAGGGCCACATCTGCAGCAGAAAGTGAATGATGTTTCATATCATCTATATTATTTTGAAATTTGAGCTGGTGTGGTACTTAGATGGAACCTGAAGTGCCTTCCTTGGATAAGAGCAAGTGATTTTCCGTTAAGAGAAAAAATGAAATGGATGCTTGGGCACAAGAAGAGTGGACTATGGCAGAGACAGTGATGTGCTCCTCCCATTTTGTTTCCTCTCCCCTGCAGACAGTGGGGCTACATTTCCATCATATTCAGGGCTGTCAGGTGGTTCCAGTTAACCCGCCTCCCAGGGGTGACTTCTCCACTTCTGTCTGATTCACATCAAAGATGAGTCTTAGACATCACCAGATGCTCAAGCAGTTTATTCTGGCAGTGTACTTAAGAGTCAGATAGTGGGAGCAGGCTGAGGCCTGGGCCAGTCTCAGACTGGGGTCAGGTGATGGCCTGGCTGAGAGGACCTCCATCTTGACACCATTCTCAGAGTTTGGAGGATTCTTCCCCCTTTCTTATAACTGTATTCAGTCTCGGTCAGTTACCAAGTATTTCCTAAATAGAGTTAAACTATTCTTGCACGAATAACCTTTGTTTTAAGACTTATGAGAGTTGAATCTGGCTGAATTGGCCTTATCTTCTGGAAATCCCCAGGCCAGGGTTAAAAATTCCCAGACCAGCTTGTAGCTTACTGTTAAGTGATGTGTAGTATTGGCCCTGGGAGATGCTTGGCTGGACCTATGGCTATCATTAATGCTATAGGCACTGTATGACAATTTCCCAGCCTTTCATGAAGTCCATTGGGGCCATTGAACACTGACCACGTGAAAGGATTGTCTTGCAATCAGGTATGTTAATATTGACCCTAACCTCAGCGAGAAATAATGTTCTATTGTGTAAAATACTTGGTTTGCTGGTTGCTTTTGTTGTGTTGTAACGCTAGTCTTACTTGGCTGATGTTGCTAATTCAATAGTGTTTCCACATTTTAAAGCTCACAATGTGCTTATTTAATAGTTTCTGTGAGCCATATGGCACCCGATTTGATAGCAAAATTCAGTGAAAATTCACTTGCTCTTAAAATCCAAGGAAGGCACTTCAGGTTCCATTTAAGTACCACACCAGCTCAAATTTCAAAATAATATAGATGATATGCAACATCATTCACTATCTGCTGCAGATGTGGCCCTTCATGGCCTGGTGACATTAGTTTGCAGTGCAAATCTCCCACATGCAATACATGTGGGAGAGCAGAGGCTGTGCAACCTCAGTAAACCTTCTCCTTCACAGTGTGTAAAAACATTGCACACAGATCCATTACCCATAATCTGAGAGTGTTGACTGATTACTAACTCAATGAAATCTAGAATATGACAAGGTACAAAAAAGCCTAGTGAAAAGGTCCTTCTGAGACCCTGATAGAGTAAGAAGCAATGCTAATTTTTCCTTCAAAAATATCCAAAGGGAAGAGAATTTGTAGCAGCAAGAGCAGCATCAACAACAATGAACAGAATATGGTCTTTTCTCAATAAGACAATAGGGCTTTCTACACTCAATAATTTTGGAAATATAGGCTATAATATATTCCCCCATATGTTTATCTCATAATTTTGAACCTATATGATTTCTCTATATTTACTGAATTCTATGAAGGTGTGTTTGGTAATATCCAATAATACTGTCTTGAATCCAGTTAAGATTCTTGATTGGCATTAGGGTATGAGAATGATTTACCCTCTATTTGTCCCTGGAGGGAAATAATTTTTCTATTAGAAAAGGTGCCTCTGGATAGATTTTAAAGGCAACTCTTTGAAAATTGTCTGTTATTATAACAATAAAATACAAAATTTAACAGCAAATACATCTGTTGTATTTGGCATTCATTTGAAATGATCAAGTGAATAATGTTTAGAGACACAAAGAAAATCCTCCCCTTGAAAATATTTGCTTCATAAAATAAAATAATAGAGTGATTGGTATTTATTCTCAATTTGATTAGAGAGTATTTCATGCATCAAACAAATAGAGACAGAAAGATAATGCATTGAAAAGAAGACCTTAACGAACTAAATAAATTAGATTTGGAAACAATTAAAAAGTAGAATTAAGCTTGCAGAAAAGATAATCTGTGATATTTAAGATAAAATTAAGAAACAGTGAATCAAAGCAATTATAGAAAATATAATGAAATAAAAAATAGTATAAAGTAACTTAATCTAGGAAAGAAAGTAACTGTTGATGGAAAGAGAGGAAATAAATGAGAACATAGTATGCAAGGTAAACTGGGAGAAAATATCCAGAAATAAACAAATAAATGAACCTCTAGCATTGCCTAATAATATAACTGGTCAATTCCTGTGACAACTGCAAAATATTATACGTAATTAAGAAGCATATTGTTTTCAACAAAATGGATAAATAAACTGTGATGTATTTATATAATGAAAAACCATAAAGTGCTAGATATAAATGAGTTACACTTGGAGAAGAACATGGATCAACCTCACATACATAATATTGACTGAAAGAAGCAGACATAAAAATATGTATTTCATAATTTTATTTAAATGAAGGCTATTTGTGACAATAGGATTTGCTTATTTCTGTATTTTTATGTGTGAATATATTTTAGAATTTTTAATACTCATGCCCTTAATAAATGGTATGTACTAATATTATTGCCATTTATCAAAATGTCATTACTTTTTTGATTTACTTTTCCCTTACAGACTTCTCAAAATAGATGTAGCATGTTGAAGACCCCGAATTAGTGACAGGAGGATTTAAGTGCTAGATCTCTCTTTAATACAATGTAAAATTGTCGGAAAATCATATAGTTTCTTTATAGATTGGCTTCCTCATTTGCACACCAGATAGTGCTTTACAAGGCATAGAACAAGGACATCTAACTATGGGCCAACATAGTTGCAACTCTACAATTTGACTCAAAGAATAACAATGACATCTTTTGTTTTTCTAATTTGAAAGATAATAATCTAATCCTTCACTTCATGAATGTAACTACTTTGCAATTTTTGATAGGTGGAAACTATTCTTACAGGGCTTTAGGATAAATTATGATATAACCATAATCTGTCAATAACAAGCAAACTTGAACATCAAGCAGATAATTCAAATAACACACACTTGTAAATATAAATCAGAGTTCGCTTTATGCCTGATAGTCTTTTCTGTATGACATGTATACTTTTCTAAAGCAAATAGGAGCTGGAGCAGCTGCAAACTTGGTGCT
This sequence comes from Pan paniscus, assembly GCF_029289425.2. Taxonomy (NCBI): domain Eukaryota; kingdom Metazoa; phylum Chordata; class Mammalia; order Primates; family Hominidae; genus Pan; species Pan paniscus. The sequence goes on along the minus strand of NC_073255.2, from coordinate 54,557,418 downwards.
TGCCTATTTGTCCGTTGTTTGAAAACTGTGCAAATTATTAGCACTTGTACTATACTTGGATACTTGGAAGCCATTTTTGCAAAAAATAGGAAGCAATTTTATCCTAACATGGATTTTAAAGCAAGCATATTGGCTAGGAAGGCGCACTGGGCAGAGATTTACATCAAACTGACACTTCAAATAAAGAGTATCGTGGGGAAATGAGATGCCACTTGCCTCTTGAAAACTATGACCAGGCTTTGACCTTAGAGAAGTAAAAGGAACCTTTCTCTCCTTATGAAATTGGCTATATAAGTGCGTGGCTTGGATAAGCAAACACGCAGAAAAAGAGAATTCCTCTAGCATTGAATAAGTTAAATTATGTGCTTGTTGTACACAATTTTAAAACTGTAGAAGTTACAAATAAAAAAAATCAGCCATGTCCTCATCTTTCCAAGATAGAGTATCATTTGTTTTCACAAAATTGGAATCCTTCAGCACATTAATTCTCCATCTTGCTTTGTTCACTTAACATTCCATCATATAAATTTTCCTACATCATTTCTTTCCTTTAAAAATGCAGTTAATTACATTTTGTGATTACACATTATGAGTCCACTACAATTTGTTTAACCAATACTCAATATTGGAGGTCTACATATTTGCTCTTGTTTACAAAAATGTGGTGAATATGTAAATCTGATAAATCGCTTAAAGTATTTTTTTTTGCTATAAGCAAAATAAGTTATTGGGTGACAGGGTGTCTTAATTTTTAAGGTTCTTCAGAAAACCAAGTACTGCATGTTCTCACATATAAGTGGGAGCTAAATTATTAGAACACATGGACTCATAGAGGGGAACAACACACACTGGGGTTTATTGGTGGGTGGAGGGTGGCAGGAGGGAGAGGATCAGGAAAAACAACTAGGCTTGATATGTGGGTGATGAAATAATCTGTACAACAAACCCTCATGACACAAGTTTACCTACATAATAAACCTGTACATGTACCCCTGAACTTAAAATAAAAGTTAAAAAAAATTACAGAATAGCTTCTGAAAAAAACTTTTTAAGATTCTTGAAGCATATTTTGAAGTTGCTTTCCCGAAAATTTTTTGTTGATTTTATATTCACAACAGATGTGAATTTTTAAGTTTTTGAGTTAAATTATTAAATTGATAATGGATTCATACAATTATTTGTAAGGTTCTTTGACACCCTGACCCTAACACAGACTGGAAGGAATTCTTTCTTGTAGTCGTATTTCCCTCCACTATCCTAGGGAGTGAGAAGTTCTAGGATGACCAGGTGTGCTTGAGTACATTTGAGGACAGAGTTCATTGGTCAAAGCAGCTTTGAGAGCAGGGATTTGCTGGAAGTAATGAGAACTTCCTGTTTCTAGGGAGAGCAGATAATAAGAATCTATTTTTCTATGGGATAAAATATTTATTTCTCCAGAAATATTTTAAAGAAATTAAATGGTATATTTTTCTGGAAAGTTCATAATGCATGCTCTCCATTGTAGGCAGATATACCAAATAATGCTTAAAATAGTTTATAATATCATTACATGATATTAAGAGATAAATCAAGTCATCCTTTACATTCTTTTTATAGGATCTTCTCTGGACTTGTCATATAACCTGGTTTCTATTTTATATGATAGTTTTTTGTGGTTGTTGGTGGTGGGGGGACTTCTCTCGTTTATTGTGTCCTCCTTAAAATCTAGCACTCAGCCCCATAGGCAAACACTCATAAAAACTTGTTGAATGGAGCAATCACTCATAAAAATTTGTTGAATGGGGCAATGAATGAATCAATGAATGTGTACATGAGTTTTATGTGTGATAAACTAGTTACTAGATTTAGCACTAGGATGATTAATCAGTTTATTAGGTCCTTCTTGGTTCTTCCCTCCCAAGCTACTTGAATAGTTCAACATTACTTGAACAGTTGGGTGACCTAATTTGTATTGTATTGCTTTTGCCCAGTCATTCTTAGTGTTGGATTCATAGAGTTATCAACTGTTGGAGTGGTTTCAATGCTTGGAATCCAAGGGATAAAGTAATTAAAGCAAACAAAACAGGGGCACAATAAAATGTTTCCTAACTTTAAAATTTTGTAAAAAAGATAATAAATACCACCATTAACTTATGCTATCACTTTTATTTCACAGGATAGAAGTCATTTTGACATCCCCAAATAGGAAGAATTTACCCTTTGGAATTCTTCTGAGAGCTGATTGTATATCTAACAAATACTTAATTGTTTGTTGATTGATTATTTTTTTTTAGTATTGAAGACAAAATGTTTATTTTTTCAAAGAAAAATGGCAATAGCCAATTAGAAACCTACTTATTTTTTCAACTGCAATTTTATTTTCATTACATGGAGAAGTGACTTACTGACTTACTATTTTAAATAGCTCCTTCCCCTTCTCATCTGAAGTTTATTGCCTACTTGTGGTGAATCCTTCCAAAGAGATCATTCCACTGTCCCTCAAGTTCTGAGGCTTTGTTTCTTATACCAAAAAATGCAAAATGTAATTTCATAGTGTTATATGTGTGTGTCAATTGTTAAAAATGAAAAAAAATTGGAATAGGCAATTAAGTTGAATTTTTTAAAAATCCACACAAATGGGGCTTGGTTGAAGCAGAAATCCATTCCTGTGCTCCAGGACATCTGATTTGGCTCCATGAGTCTTTGTAAATTGTCTTTTTTATCCTAGCCACATTATGATTTTAATAATATTAATTCAAATGTAAAGAATAATTTCATGGCAAAATATCTTGTGTGTAATTGAACTGAGGATATGTTGGCATGGGCTGGCATTTAGGAACTAATGACAAGAATACCCTCCTTTCCAGTTTGAAATTCCTCTCTTAGTGTCTGTGCACCTGATCCTTAGCATGGGAGGTAACCCCTTTGTGCTGTGGGAGGCACTGTCACATTGAACTTATCTGAGACCTTCAATATTTGGTAGAGCCGGAGCCTGTATCTCTTTTGCTCTGCAACTGTTTTATGAGAAACTCCTGAAATATGCTCCTGTAAATTTGAAATTTTAAATAGAGTGACCTATTCATAGGTTTGTAATATGAATGGTATATACCAGTTTATAATACAAAGGAAGAGCTCTTGCCCCCTTCCTCCCCGCATACTTTCATACTTTCTCTCAATCTGCAGGAGGGCTATTTTTCTTTTTCTTTTCTTTTTCTATTTTCTTTCTTTCTTTCTTTCTTTCTTTCTTTTTTTTTTTTTTTTTTTTGAGACAGAGTTTCCCTTTTGTTGCCCAGGCTGGAGTGCAATGGCGTGACCTCGGCTCACCGCAATCTTCGCCTCCCAGGTTCAAGCAATTCTCCTGCCTCAGCCTCCCCAGTAGCTGGGATTACGGGCATGCACCACCACTTCTGGCTAATTTTGTATTTTTAGTAGAGACGAGGTTTCTCCATGTTGGTCAGGCTGGTCTTGAACTCCCGACCTCAGGTGATCTACCCACCATGGCCTCCCAAAGTGCTGGGATTACAGGCATGAGCCACTGCGCCCGGCCTGGGCTATTTCTTTAAACCCATATTTTCAAATTCTTCTGGGAGCTGATTCTATTTCTACTAAGTATTTATTTAATTATTGATTAATTGATTGACTTCACACTTATATAGTGACCTCCTGCCAAGGCCTCAAGGCCCCCCTAAAGTATCTTCAAGTGACTTAGAAAAGGCTGGTGCCTGAGTGCACAGCTTAGTAATCAGACAGGGGCTGGACTCAGTCCCACTGGGTGATGATCTCTGGGCAAGTCACAACAACAGTAGCTATGTGTGGCACCCCCACTTCAGATTATGCTGGACAAGGAATGGGCCTTTCTTTCTTCAGCCCCTCCCGATTCTCTTGGGTTGTCAGAGAGAACCCAAGATGTACTTGGTTACACTTGATGCCTCTTGCTAGTAATTCCTGATCTTGGCCCACCCTGGTTCTATTTAAGTCATCATGCCAAGATCAGGAGAACCCAATCCTTCCAGAATGTTTAAACTTAACATGCACCCTATTTTGACTTTGGAACAAAGTCATGCACACACTCACCCAAAGAAATGCTTTCTTTAAACAGACATGCCTACAATCCTCCTGGCGTATGACTTCCAGGAAGTAAGTTGCATTGAATCAAATTTTGCTATGGGCACCAACAGATTCATTTGAGGTACAAATTTTGTCAGGTTATGGTATGAGTATTAGAATAAGACTGTAATTTTTGTTGCTCTGGTTTAATTTATGACTCAAGACCAGTAGCTGTTGCATCAGATTAAAGGGAATTAGCAAGAGCTCAGCGGACCTTACAAATAAGGTCTGCCATTTTCTGTAGAGTATAAAATGTTCTCTGATCTGGGCCCAAACAAAATCATACAGAGTTGTATTATTGAGAAAAAAAATGAAACACCAAAATTTTATATGGATGAAGATCAATGGGTCCTGAAAACAGCTTTTCAGAGTATTTAATTAGTTTGATAGGAACCATCCACAATTCTCTAAATTTCCATCACTGAGGAAAAAATACAATATTCCTTTGTTTACCATGGTCTTTGAAAGCAGAACAAAGAGAGAATCCACTTAGATTGCCTTAATACCTTTATTTTCCAACATTATAAAAGACAATCTCATTTGTACCCAAAATAATAGTGGCTGGCACATGTGCACTGTTTGCCAGGCATTCTTCTAAGCTTATATATATATTGGCTTGTTTAAGGAATTCAGCTTAGCCAGACCATAAGAAAATTGGAATCTGAAGTCTTCATTTGTATCTTCCAGGATTGCATGGTATTTTAAATTTCTGCTTCTCCTTAGTTCCTGAGAACTGGAAAATTAGGATGCACAGACTCCTTTTTTTTGTATCTTTTAGGGGTTGCATAATATCACTCATGTGTGTTACACATTAATTTTCCTCCTAACCCTTTCCTCTGTTTGCACATGGCCAGAGATGACCTGCCCAGAGGCGGCTTCATAGGAGAGATCAGCTCCTGGGAGTGGAATCTGAGCACTTTAGCTCACTCTATGGGTTGGTCTGAGTCAGATGTCTTCCCTGTGTCCAGTAGGCTGTGGTGACATCGGTACGAGTCATGAGGTACAATCTTTACCAGAGACCATCCTGAAGTGATTTCAGACTTGGAGAATGGGCTGTCAGTCGTCCCAAATCACATCTAGGAACCTTGAAGAATGGGGCCTCTGCAAGAGGAGGTGGGCTGGGTCTTCTTGGTGAGTTTTGCAGCCAACGTCTGCCAGGATGGTGTGTGGTAATGGTGAGCCAGGCAAGGCCGGGGTGGAGCCTCTGTCCACTGCTAGGAGGCTGCAGATTCCTGAAGGTTCTTCCAGACGTGCCTCTAGATCTCCCCATCATTCCTGTTGGAGTTGATTTCTAACTGTTCCCTCTCTTTTCACGTCTCTCTCCTCTACACCTCAGACAGAATTACCCTTCATAAATACGCATTGATCCTATGGATTTACTATTAAAACTTCATTCATTGATCCCCATGGCTTGCAGCAGCAGCGTTTACGGGGTGCCAGGTACACTGGTCAGTGTGACCCAGTTGGCGAGCTGGTAGGAGGGGGCTGTAGGTGCCACCGCTAAAGGGCAGGAAGCGCCATCGCGGCGCCTTATCCCTGGGCTCCAGCTCTGGGGAGTTGGAGTCACTGCGGGAAACCGAGGGGGGCTGGCCTGAGGAATTCTCACCGTGGCGCCTCCTCTCCAGCCGCGGCCCACCTTCTGCTTCAATTCGCCTCCTGTCAGCCTTAATATGCTCTCCCAGTCTAGACACCATTTCCTGAAAGTCCCCCTCATCCCTCCCTTGTTTATGTTCTTTTCTGTGACCTAAAATGCTCTTGCACACCCTCCTTCCCAGCCTGCAGAGACTCGTCTTTATGAATCTCATCTTGTTTCTTGGCGCAGCTTCCCTTTTCCCATCTGGCTCGGGAAGCCGGCTGCTCCTCCTGGTTTCTCTGTATTGGACACGTATTGATCACAGCGCTCAGTGTTGCTTAGTGAGGCCTCTGTTCCTCCCACCTCACCGCGGACTCCTGGAAGGTGGTGAGCATTTCTATTCATCTTCCTTTCCACAGGCTGCACTCAGCCTTCATGGGCACACTTTTCTGCTGAGACTCAGAAGTCTGAGTGCTTGGCTTGCAGGTGCTTGGCCATCCTCTCTGTTCTCCGCCGCCCTTCCTCAATCTCCTTGATTGATCCCTGGGCCGCCGCTTGCTTCAGCTCCTTGTGTTCGTTCGTGAGTCGAGGCTGTGATGGAGTCTGGAGGTGCTGAGCCGCTCTGGGACTTTGGAAAGGCTCCTGGAACATCTCCACTTAGCATTTTCACACCATCACGATGATCTGTCAGCACTATTATCTCCACCACGGGATGACGAGGTGTCCTGACTTGCCCTGAACTTTCCTGACCGGACTGAGGAAACCTCTCAGGCCTGGGCAAACCGGGATGTTCAGTGTCGGTAAATCAGAACCTGGATTCCTCCATGGCAGGGCTCTACGTGTTTTATCTTTTAATCCCTGTAAAGTAGTATGGCACTGGAACAGAGGAAATGCTCACTAAATGTTTGCTGAGTGAATGAATGAATGGATTAATTGCAAAAGGCTGAACAACAGCTAGGAAAAAAAAAAAAACAAACAAACAAGATTCAAGCTGCTGATTAGATGGCGCTGACTATGAGGGTAGGTTTTCCCAGCAGCCCTCCTGGCGCAGCTGCAGCCAAAGCTTTAACCTAGAAGCATGCATTTCAATGCTAATGCTTCATGGTGTTGTATGATTCCCAGGGAAGAGCAAACACTGGTGCTGAGTAAGCTGCCCACTTTTGTGTCTATTGCATTTTAAGTAGGAAGCCAAGAACAGAGGCAGGATGCTCTGAGGACACAAGCTAAGCCTGCTTCTAGCTCTCAGCTGCCTGTTACTCACTTCTTGCCTTAATATTGATTTCATTTATTTTACTCCCAGATTTGTGGCAATATAATTTCAATAGATAGTTTACTATTCAGCAATGGTCCTTGTAACCATAAAAAAATCTCTATTTCATTGTCGATTTTTCCAGGCTTCCAGTTCGGGGCTGTGGATCTGATGATGTGGTGTCTTATGTGAGGGGGTCGAAGATCATTCCTTACAATGCTTGGACCCATCCGCACACCAGTTGTTTATATGAAACATTTGCCAGATTAACAGATACCTACTTGAGCCTCTTCTGGGCCAGGAATTGTCTTTGGTTAAATGCCCTCCCTGAGAAACCAAGCTTAAGGGCTCCTGACCCAGGTTGGGTTAGGGGTGGGAGACACCTAGACCAACTGTGCGGGGAGCGTGGAGCCTGAGAGAAGGATCCAGGAGGCCATATGGGAGGAACAAAGCTCAGTAAAGTCATGAATATGAGGACACTAGGCAGACAGGGACGAGAGGTAAATTAAGGAAATCATTGCAAGTCAGAAGTTTCAAAGTCAGGGTTGGAAACAGCACCTGGAGAAATTCCCTGATGACCCGAAAGAGAGAATCTAAAGCTGCCTGTTTATTCCTGGGCAGAAAGGGAGCCAGTGTGGACCAATGCAGCCTGGCTGCTCTCTACCTCTCCTATTGCTGGGAAGACCCGTTCACCAGACCAGCCTGGAGCAGTGGCTTAGGCAACCCTCAGATGTGAGTCCTGCCTCAGACCCTTCCACAAATGATTTAATATCATGAAGCCTCAGTTTCATCAGGTATAAAATTAGGTGAGGATCAGGCTGTCCTGGGTAGTTTGGGGGATCATTAAGTGAAAGAATTTATACAGGCAATAAAGGACTAGCTTGGTCATAGTTGTGTGTTGTCATTCATTTGAGAACCTCTTTGGGTGACTTCAGGTTCAGCACACAATGAAATGTGAACCTGTGAATCAGCCCCTTAACATATACTCATGCTTTCTGGGAGCTCCCTGCAGAGGTATCAAGGGCAAGCAATCTAGTAGTCACCGTAGAAAAAATACTTAGGTAACCACAGTAAAAACTAAAACCTGCAAAGTGCTAATAGCTAGAAGTATAGCTAAAATAACATTGAGTTTTAAAGGAGAGAGAGATTTGTTGTATGTTCTATTTCCCAGGCTGAGATGTCTTCACAGAAAAATCTGGGGGGCTGTCTAGAGAGGTAATAATTGGACCAGTGATTCTCAACTTGGCTGCCACATGTGGGAATTTTTAGATATTAAATATGCTTGGTTCTACCTCCAACCTACTGATTTGGGGTGGGGCAGGGCCATGTGCATGACAGAGCTCTACACAGCTCTCATGCCTATCAGGAGCACACATGTGGGTCTGATGCATGGAGAGGTTTGGTTTTGGTGCACGTAACTAGAAGTTATAGAAAACAAGGAATTGTAGGTGAGGGCATACTGCAGCCTGCTCTGAAGCCTGTGTAAAGAGGTTTGAGTGTCTGTCAACGGATTTTGGGAAGCAGAGTTGCATGACTAGACCTAAACTTTACCAAGCCCCTCCTAGATAAAGAGGGTACATGTTTAGAGGCTGCAGAGGTATCCCAGGTGATATATGAAAAAGTCTCAATTTAGTGAGTGGGATAATATGGGACTAGAAGTGGGAAACAGGCATCCTTCTGGAGAGGCAGTTTGAGGTTCCTAAGTGTCCATTCACCTTATAAACATTACTGTGCACTGTGCTATCAGCAGGCACTGCACTTTCAGCACTGTGCTAGGGGCTGGGTGTATATGCAGTGAAGAAGCTACAGTGGCTACCTTCATGATGCTTACACTGCATTAGCATCCTATTTAATGGAAAAAATTGTCACACATGTGACGGCTTCAAACAATACAAATTTATGATCTTATAGTTCTGGAGGTTAGAAGTGTGAAATAGGTCATAGAAGGCTAAAATCAAGGTGTGCGCAGGGCTGCGTCCTTCTGGAGGCTCCAGAGAACTGATAACCTTTATTTCCAGCTTCCAGAGGCTGTCTGTATGGCTGGCTTGTGGTCCCTGCCTCTGTCTTCAAGGTCAGCAATGGGGGTGAGTCGCACACCACGCCACTGTAACAGTGACTCTTCTGTCTCTCCCATCCACATTTAAAGGATGCCTGAGATTCCATTGGCTTTGCTTAGATGACATTGGGTAATTTTCTTATCTTAAAGTCAGTGGATTATTAACCTTAATTCCATTTACAAACTTAATTCTCCCTTACCATATGTCATCATATGTTCACAGATTCTGAAGATAATGCATGGACGTCTCTGAGGAGGCACTCTTCTGCCCATCACACACTATGCTGAGGGAAGCCAGATGGCAAGATAAACAGGTACATGAATTGCATGCATTTCTGTATCTATGTGCATTTGTATACATACATAACTTCACATCAAGGAATGCATATTGACAGAAGCAAAGAAAATGCTGTGATGGAGAATAAAATGGAGAACAAGTCTGTTGGAAGAGGAGATATCTGTGCTGAGAACTGAGAGAGAACACAATCTCTCTTCCAATTTCTCTTCTCTAAGAAAATAGCTTTATGGTTTACACTCATTAGATTGTTTTGAGGATTGAATGATGTAAATGATGTAACAATTTTCACAGAACATCTAGTAGTGTCACTGATGATTCCCCAATGCTTAGAATAGTTTCTTCACAGCGGTGGCTGCAGAACAGCGGTGGCTGTAGAACAGCGGATTTTGGTGACCCGCAAATGCTGCTGCCCGATCATTCCTCTGAAAGTTTTGTCTCAGAGGAGTACCCGGCCGTGTGAGGTGTCAGTCTGCCCCTACTAGGGGGTGGCTCCCAGTTAGGCTGCTCGGGGGTCAGGGACCCACTTGAGGAGGCAGTCTGCCCGTTCTCAGATCTCCAGCTGCGTGCTGGGAGAACCACTACTCTCTTCAAAGCTGTCAGACAGGGACATTTAAGTCTGCAGAGGTTACTGCTGTCTTTTTGTTTGTCTGTGCCCTGCCCCCAGAGGTGGAGCCTACAGAGGAAGGCAGGCTTCCTTGAGCTGTGGTGGGCTCCACCCAGTTCGAGCTTCCTGGCTGCTTTGTTTACCTAATCAAGCCTGGGCAATGGCAGGCGCCCCTCCCCCAGCCTCACTGCCGCCTTGCAGTTTGATCTAAGACTGCTGTGCTAGCAATCAGTGAGACTCTGTGGGCGTAGGACCCTCCGAGCCATGTGCGGGACATAATCTTCTGGTGTGCCGTTTTTTAAGCCCGTTGGAAAAGCGCAGTATTAGAGTGGGAGTGACCCGATTTTCCAGGTGCCCACTGTCACCCCTTTCTTTGACTAGGAAAGGGAACTCCCTGACCCCTTGTGCTTCCAGAGTGAGGCAGTGCCTCGCCCTGCTTTGGCTCCTGCATGGTGCGCTGCACCCACTGTCCTGCATACCAGAATCTCTGGGACACATTCAAAGCAGTGTCTAGAGGGAAATTTATAGCACTAAATGCCCACAAGAGACAGCAGGAAAGATCCAAAATTGACACCCTAACATCACAATTAAAAGAACAAGAAAAGCAAGAGCAAACACATTCAAAAGCTAGCAGAAGGCAAGAAATAACTAAGATCAGAGCAGAACTGAAGGAAATAGAGACACAAAAAACCCTTCAAAAAATTAATGAATCAGGAGCTGGTTTTTTGAACAGATCAGCAAAATTGATAGACCGCTAGCAAGACTAATCAAGAAGAAAAGAGAGATGAATCGAATACACCCAATAAAAAATGATAAAGGGGATATCACCACTGATCCCACAGAAATACAAACTACCATCAGAGAATACTACAAACACCTCTGCGCAAATAAACTAGAAAATCTAGACGAAATGGATAAATTCCTCGACACATACACCCTCCCAAGACTAAACCAGGAAGAAGTTGAATCTCTGAATAGACCAATAACAGGCTCTGAAATTGTGGCAATAATCAATAGCTTACCAACCAAAAAAAGTCCAGGACCAGATGGATTCACAGCCGAATTCTACCAGAGGTACAAGGAGGAGCTGGTACCATTCCTTCTGAAACTATTCCAATCAATAGAAAAAGAGGGAATCCTCCCTAACTCATTTTATGAGGCCAGCATCATCCTGATACCAAAGCCTGGCAGAGACACAACAAAAAAAGAGAATTTTAGACCATATCCTTAATGAACATTGATGCAAAAATCCTCAATAAAATACTGGCAAAACGAATCCAGCAGCACATCAAAAAGCTTATCCACCATGATCAAGTGGGCTTCATTCCTGGGATGCAAGGCTGGTTCAACATACACAAATCAATAAATGTAATCCAGCATATAAACAGAACCAAAGACAAAAACCACATGATTATCTCAATAGATGCAGAAAAGGCCTTTGACAAAATTCAACAACCTTCATGCTAAAAACTCTCAATAAATTAGGTATTGATGGGACATATCTCAAAATAATAAGAGCTATCTATGACAAACCCACAGCCAATATCATACTGAATGGGCAAAAACTAGAAGCATTCCCTTTGAAAACTGGCACAAGACAGGGATGCCCTCTCTCACCACTCCTATTCAACATAGTGTTGGAAGTTCTGGCCAGGGCAATCAGGCAGGAGAAGGAAATAAAGGGTATTCAATTAGGAAAAGAGGAAGTCAAATTGTCCCTGTTTGCAGATGACATGATTGTATATTTAGAAAACCCCATCGTGTCAGCCCAAAATCTGCTTAAGCTGATAAGCAACTTCAGCAAAGTCTCAGGATACAAAATCAACGTACAAAAATCACAAGCATTCTTATACACCAATAACAGACAAACAGAGAGCCAAATCATGAGTGAACTCCAATTCACAATTGCTTCAAAGAGAATAAAATATCTAGCAATCCAACTTACAAGGGATGTGAAGGACCTCTTCAAGGAGAACTACAAACCACTGCTCAATGAAATAAAAGAGGATACAAAGAAATGGAAGAACATTCCATGCTCATGGGTAGGAAGAATCAATATCGTGAAAATGGCCATACTGCCCAAGGTAATTTATAGATTCAATGCCATCCCCATCAAGCTACCAATGACTTTCTTCACAGAATTAGAAAAAACTACTTTAAAGTTCATATGGAACCAACAAAGAGCCCGCATTGCCAAGTCAATCCTAAGCCAAAAGAACAAAGCCAGAAGGCATCACACTACCTGACTTCAAACTATACTACAAGGCTACAGTAACCAAAACAGCATGGTACTGAGACCTGGTACCAAAACAGAGACATAGATCAATGGAACAGAACAGAGCCCTCAGAAATAATGCCACATATCTACAACCATCTGATCTTTGACAAACCTGACAAAAACAAGTAATGGGGAAAGGATTCCCTATTTAATAAATGGTGCTGGGAAAACTGGCTAGCCATATGTAGAAAGCTGAAACTGGATCCCTTCCTTACACCTTATAGAAAAATTAATTCAAGATGGATTAGAGACTTCAATGTTAGACCTACAACCATAAAAACCCTGGAAGAAAACCTAGGGAATACCTTTCAGGACATAGGCATGCACAAGGACTTCATGTCTAAAACACCAAAAGCAATAGCAACAAAAGCCAAAATTGACAAATGGGATCTAATTAAACTAAAGAGCTTCTGCACAGCAAAAGAAACTACCATCAGAGTGAACAGCCAACCTACAGAATGGGAGAAAATCTTTGCAATCTACTCATCTGACATAGGGCTAATATCCAGAATCTACAATGAACTCAAACAAATTTACAAGAAAAAAAACAAACAACCCTATCAACAAGTGGGCAAAGGATATGAACAGACAGTTCTCAAAAGAAGATATTTATGCAGCCAGAAAACACACGAAAAAATGCTCATCATCACTGGCCATCAGAGAAATGCAAATCAAAACCACAATAAGATACCATCTCACACCAGTTAGAATGGCGATCATTAAAAAGTCAGGAAACAACAGGTGCTGGAGAGGATGTGGAGAAATAGGAACACTTTTACACTGTTGGTGGGACTGTAAACTAGTTCAACCATTGTGGAAGTCAGTGTGGCGATTCCTCAGGGATCTAGAACTAGAAATACCATTTGACCCAGCCATCCCATTACTGGGTATATACCCAAAGGATTATAAATCATGCTGCTATAAAGACACATGCAAACGTATGTTTATTGTGGCACTATTCACAATAGTGAAGACTTGGAACCAACCCAAATGTCCAACAACGATAGACTGGATTAAGAAAATGGGGCACATATACACCATGGAATACTATGCAGCCATAAAAAATGATGAGGTCATGTCCTTTGTAGGGACATGGATGAAACTGGAAACCATCATTCTCAGCAAACTATCGCAAGGACAAAAAAACCAAACACCGCATGTTCTCACTCATAGGTGGGAATTGAACAATGAGAACACATGGACACAGGAAAGGGAATGTCACACTCCAGGGACTGTTGTGGGGTCGGGGTGTGGGGAGGGATAGCATTGGGAGATATACCTAATGTTAAATGACGAGTTAATGGGTGCAGCACACCAACATGGCACATGTATTCATATGTAACTAACCTGCACATTGTGCACATGTACCCTAAAACTTAAAGGATAAAAAAAAAATAGTTTCTTCACATACAAGGGCCTCAATAAACACTTGTTGAATCAAAAAATTCATTTTGAGTTTTGTGCTGGTGCAGCAGGGATATTATTTTTGGAAACATTTTCAGACGTATTTCTATATTCTGACGATTTTTGCCTTCGAGACTTCACCCTGACTAAAGCAATGAGTTTTAGTGCTTTAGAGAGAGAAGACATACCTGCTAAATCAATAAACTCGTTTCTCCAGTTTGACTGTCAAAGTAGATTTTTTTGCTTAAATCTATATCAAGAAAATAAGGATTGTAAATCAGACTTTGTGAGGACAAACAGGAGCTTGAGTAAAAGCAAGAGTGAGAGAGAAATAACTTTCTGAGGCCTTTTGGAATACCAGAAATCAAACCTGGAGGCAGCGCATTATGGCATTCCTGTTCCTTCCAGAAACGTGGAGTGGACACCTGCACCTATGCCGGCAGGAAAGTCAGCTGTGCAGTCAGGGAGAAGGAGGGGTAAGGAGAGAAGAAAGAGAAGGGGGAGCAGCACACAATGTAGGGCCAGGAGACTCTGCAAGCCAATTCCTTCAAAACTTGTAAGATGGTTCCGGGGAAGGAGACAGGAAGCAATCCTGAAAGACTGGCATTTCCTCCTCTCCTTGGAGCTTGTGCCTTGAAATGGGGTTTCTCAAAACATGTTGATGGATATTGCATGTGAGAAGAACATCAGGAGCATAGCTCCTTTTGCTGGATGTGCAGTCATTTAGGGCAGTGGCTCTGAAACTTCAGGACACGTCAGAATCTCCTTGAATAAACGTCAAGAGCTTTAAGATACAGATTGCTGGACCACTGCCCCACCCACAGTTTCTTCTTTGGTTGGTCTGGGGAGATGCTGGTGTTTGTGGTCTGGGACCATACTTAAAGAATTACTGCTCTAGGGGAAGACCTCTGCCCTATGCTGGACAAGGATAAATTGACAACTTTGGAAGCAGGGGGCAAGAGATTTTTTTGGCACCATTTCTGGGTCCCTTTGATCTTCCTATGCCATAAAAAGAAACTGGAAATTCCTCTGAATTCACTTAGAGGAATTTTCTCACTTTAGTCACTGAGAATACAGTGGACTAAACAAACTTGGGGTTAGGATTAATATAACCCTGAAGGCAGAGAGTGTGAGAATGGATGCTGGAGGCAGGCACTTCAGGAATAAGTTCTTCTCTGGCAAGAGAGTTGGAATCTAAGTGATAGGGTATTTTGACTGAAGAAGTGAAGATTTAGCTAAGAAAAAAATTTTAATTTTGTAAATCAGTCTAAGTTTCTTGGTTGGTACTTACATCTATTTTACTTATTTATTTTCTGCTCACACTGTCTTGGATGGGAGACTATGTGAAAGACGGACTGTAAATGAAATTTGAAAGCTGCACTTTTTTTCTCTAAACATAGTTAGAATATGGTGTCTGTAAAGCTGAGATCTTACTACTTTCATTCACTTGTTACTATCTGCTTCTGCCCATTCAATTGTAAGTTCTTTAAAAACAAGGACCGGCTGGGGGCGCGGTGGCTCACGCCTGTAACCCCAGCACTTTGGGAGGCCGAGGTGGGTGGATCATGAGGTCAGGAGTATGAGACCAGCCTGGCCAACATAAAGGAAACCACGCCTCTACTTAAAATACAAAAAAAAAAAAAAAAAAAAATTAGCTGGGTGTGGTTACGGGAGCCTGTAGTCCCAGCTACTCGGGAGGCTGAGGCAGGAGAATCACTTGAACCCAGGAGGTAGAGGTTGCAGTGAGCTGAGATCAAGCCACTGCACTCCAGCCTGGGTGACAGAGTGAGACTCCATCTCAAAACAAACAAAGAAACAAAAACCCACAAAGTCCTTGCATGTCTTGCTGATTCAAGTAAGTGCTTGATGGATATTTAATAAATGAATAAATAGAAAAGAAGGATCAAAGTGTAGTAGAAATGGTCACCAATGATATGAGGACATATAAAGAAAGAGTACATAGCCATTAAATTATTTTCAAAAATATCCAAAGTTATATAGAACTCTTTATATTATAATGTTAACAGTAAGAGTTATAATTCGATATGTTCTCAATATGCAAAGAGGAACTTCTCTGGGAAAAGCACACCCAATGTAAACAGTTACTCTAGGAAGTGGGTTCATGGGTCATGTTTATTTTCTTCTTTATGCTTTTCTGCTTTTGCTAAATTCACCTATTTAATGTTGGCACAGGCTCTTCGATGAAAAATGCTATGCCAAGTGAGTGCGCATGAATATTGTCCAACGGGCCCCTATTAAAGGAACATTATTGTAAATGAAAGTTATTGCTTTAAGGAATGTAGCCATGAGAGCTGCAATGATGAGAGCACAGGGAAGTGGGAATGTAATTTAAAAGACCAAGCAAACCGTGGCTGCACAATACAAGCTAATTCTGGTGATGGTAAATAAAATAGTCCCTTGTTATTCTCATCAACTCAAGCACTTCCTGCAGCCCTGCCATGCCAGAATGCAGGGAGCTAGCAACCGAGGTAGATGTCCATGGCAACTGGGGGAAGACTGCCTCATCCATAGTCATGATCTTTCCATTTCAAACCAAGCAGAGGTGTTTCTTATACACATAGTGCACAAGGAAATGAAAAAGCATTTGAGAGTTCTAATGCTTTCCTGCCTTTTCTCAAAGGGTTCATAGGCAGGCCAAGAATATAGATATAGATGTAAATGTAGAGGTTGATGTAGATGTAGGTATAGATATGTGGATGTAGAA
Source organism: Pan paniscus (assembly GCF_029289425.2). NCBI lineage: Eukaryota > Metazoa > Chordata > Mammalia > Primates > Hominidae > Pan > Pan paniscus. The sequence goes on along the minus strand of NC_073255.2, from coordinate 54,541,145 downwards.
ATTGGTATAGGCATATATGGAGCTGGAGATGATGCAGAGTTAAATATATAAATGTAGGTATAGGTGTGGATGTAGATGATGTTGATGTAGATATACAGATGTAGATGTAGGTGTAGGTGTAGATAAAGATGACGTAGATGTATAGATGCAGGTGTAGGTGTAGATGATGGTGATGTGGACACTCAGATGTAGATATGGTTGTAGTTGTAGATGTAGGTGTAGACGATGTTGATGTGGACATACAGATGTAGATGTAGTTGTAGGTATAGGTATAGGTATAGGTGATATTGATGTAGATATACAGATGTAGATGTAGGTGGAGGTGGAGATCTAGGTGTAGATGATGGTGATATAGATATACAGATGTAGGTGTAGGTGTAGAGGATATAGATGTAGGCACTCAGATGTAGATATAGGTGTAGGTGTAGATGATGTCAATGTAGACATACAGATGTAGGTGTTGGTGTAGGTGTAGATGATGTTGATGTAGATATACATACATAGGTGTAGGTGTAGGCATAGAGGATGTGATATAGACACTCAGATGTAGATGTAGGTGTAGATGTAGATGATGTTGATGTAGACACTCAGATATAGGTATAGGTGTAGGTGTAGGTACCCCATGATCTGTCTTCTACCAGCTTCTCTGGCTTCCTCTTTCTCTTATTCTTCGTGGATTATAAATTCTTTTGTCTCTTGTGCACATATTGTGCTGCTTCATGTCCTATTGCCTTTCTTTATGTCATTTCTTCCACCTGGGAAACACTTTTCTTCCTCTCCAGGGCCAGACCCAGTGGTCACACTTTCAGGAAGACTTTCCTTTACTGTTTGGGCAGAGGGGTGGGTGCCCTCTCCAATCCCACAGATTCTGTGTTTTTCTCTGCCTTAACACTTATCACACAAGGAGGTCATTGCCTTCTGATGGGGACTGGGATTGGAAGGAGGCTGAAGAGCATAATAAGGTATTTCTCCAATGGAGGTCCACAATTTTCTAGGCCATTGCTACTCTACCCCTGAGCATAGCCAGGGATTTTAGTGCCCATGAGTTTGTATTTATAACTGTGTTGGCACCAAGGAATGCTTCTTTCACTGTCACAAGCTAATAGGAAATGTATTTGGGTGAAGTAACTAATAAATGATGTGCTTTCACCTAGTGGAGGCCGGATGGCACCACGGTGTGCAGTACCAGCGAAGTTTCGTAGCTGCTCAAATAGAGGGAAGTGGTGGGAGATGCTGGGGCTCTGGGACACAGAGAAGCCCTCCTCAAAGGGATTTTCCTAACTTTATGAGATTTATGGTTGCAAAACCTCATCCTCTACCTCATTAACATGCAAGTTTAATTTAAGTTCTATTGGTTTTGTGGTTTCCATAGTACTTAAAGATGTATACCATGTTATGAGATGTGTACCAGGCGTGAGAACTGAAGGAATTTGTGCTTAGTTTTAAGTCTTTAGGTAGTTACCATCACAGCACAATAAGTTACCTGATGAGGATGATGGGGAGCCCCTGCCCCCTCTAATAAAAGGACGTTTAGGAAACGTATGTTGGGTGGTTAATCGCGTGACCTCTAGGAGCTAACTGATTAGTTTCAAATTCCTCCTCCTCTACTTACTTTCTGAATGGCCTTAGAAAAACTTCTGAAACTTTTTGAGCCTTAATGTCCTCATTGGAAAATGGGGTAAATATTGCTACTTTCTTTATATGGTTGTTACAGAATTTTATTTTATTTTATGTTTTAAGAAATAGGGTATTGCTCTGTCACCCAGGATGGAGTGCAGTGATGCGATCATAACTCATTACAGCCTGGAACTCCTGAGCTCAAGTGATCCTCCCACTTCAGCCTTCCAAGTAGCTGGGATGGCAGGCCTGCATCACCATACCTGACTGAATGTTATAGGATTAAGTGAAAGAATTCATGTGAAGTGGTTAGTACAGTGAGTCATGCTGATTGCAAATGAAATTCATGTTATTAATGTTATTCAGCAACTTCAGAGCAGATGCTATACCTTATTTAACTCTGTTCCCCTGAACAAAATCAGGTGCTTGGAATATATGAAATATATAAATGTTTATTAAAATAAAATCCTCTTCTCCACCATAGTTTCTGGCAAAGGGGTTTCCCTACATGGAGGCATAGATTCACTGTGACTCCTAAGTCAGCTCCGACTGAGACAGAACCTATGTTCCCAGCTCTGTCTTTCAATAATTGGATCTTTGAATGATGCAACAGGAGCTCATGACTCCCAGAACCCAAAATAGCTCCCAGAAGTCTCTTTGCTGCCAGTCTGACCTGGGGCCTTTTGTTTAGAAAACGATTCTTTAGTTTTAGAAATTGTATCTCAGTGTCTCTCTACATGCTAGCTTGTTAATCCCATCCTTACCCCAGCCTCTTTGTGTTAACCCGATATTTTTATAGACTTTTGCATTAATCCCCATGCCCCAGTTCCAGCCATTTTCTTTGCCACATCTGCCAGGCCTGTGGCTCCTACATACAGAGGGCCCTGCAGTCTCGGCTTGCTTCCACCAGCCCTCCTCGAAGGGAATATTCCTAACTTTATCCTAGTCCAGTGGCATGGCTTGCAGATGATGAATGTATGCCCATGAAACACATTGCTTGAATCCCCTCCCCTGTGAGCTTCCTGTTACCTGAATGATGTCTAGACTCATCCCAACTTGAAGATTCTGCCCAGCTCACCCACTAGAAACTTCTAAGGCAGTCATTGGAACCTGACCAGATGTCTAACATAGGGCGTCATTCCAGGGTCATCTCTTGAGCTGTTCTCTAATTTCCCCATTCTCTTTGCCTGCCTGAAGTTTCCTTTAGTATGAAGATGGTTTGCCCTAAAGTCTCAAAACAGTAAAGCTCATCATAGATAAGAGTAGTGGGGGAAATCACAGAGTCAGAGTCCTGGAAATAGCCATACTCATTCAGGGTGTGATGCAGAGGCAATTTCTCTGGTGACAGGCTCATTGTTAGCATGGGCAATCAATGGAAAGTTAGGCACAGGCCTGAACAGGTGTCTGAAAAAATAAGAACACATGTGCCCACTAAACCTGTGTGGAGATTTTCAACACTGTTAGTAAAGAGAGAAGTGAAAAATCAGGAACAGGATGATTTAGTATTTTATACTCGTTCAGTAGGCACACATAAAAAATCTGCAAATGTCAATTCTGGAAGGGATGTGGACACATAGGTACTCTCAATTTTTGCTGCTGGATTGAGCTTGGTGCAGTTTCTTTGGGAAACAGGTCGGCATTATTTTCTAAAATGAAATACATACCTTGTAACATTTGCAATTCCACTTGGAACTACTTGAGAGAAACAATTACACATATCCAACAGAAGACATGCAAGAATGTTCATAGCTTCCCTGTTTAGAAGAGAAAACCTAGAAATGATTGAATGCAAATCACCTGGAGAGTAGACTAATCAATTGCTGTGTATTCCCACAATAGAATAATTTTCTACAATCCAAACCAGTATACTCTAGTGATAGATGAAACTGTGGATGAATCCTAGCAAGGTAGCATAAGTGAAAAATCCCCAAGGATTATACATGGCATGATGCCTGATATATAAAATTTTAAATAATATAAATAATATTGTTTATGTCTGTGTGAATATGGGTGGGGATGCAGAGCAAAATCATATCAATATATATGGTTAATCCCATCATTACCCCAGCCTCTTTGGGTTAACCCCATATTTTTCTATGATATATTATGGTGATATGGTTTGGCTCTGTGTCCCCACCCAAATTCAAATATGTATATTATAAAATTATAACATATGTATATCAAGTCCTCCTAATAGCTACCCTCCCCTCCAGACTGGTGCCCTCTTCACTCCCACCAGCACCTGGGGCCCACACTGGTTGGCTCCCATGGTGCCCTGTCTGCAATGTGCCCCCCAGCCCCAGGGGCTTGGCAGAGCTGCACCATCCTTGCAGGTGGGTGTTGTTGTGTAAGTTATTTTTGTACATGTTCAGGTGTGGGTTCTAAAGCCTCAGCCCTTCTCCCTCAGCCTCACCATATTAATTGTACAGAATATTTCTTTATTGTTATTATTATTATTATTATACTTTAAGTTTTAGGGTACATGTCCACAACGTGCAGGTTAGTTACATATGTACACATGTGCCATGTTGGTGTGCTGCACCCATTAACTCGTCATTTAGCATTAGGTATATCTCCTAATGCTATCCCTCCCTCCCCCAACCCCACAACAGTCCCCTGTGTGTGATGTTCTCCTTCCTGTGTCCATGTGTTCTCATTGTTCAATTCCCACCTATGGGTGAGAACATGTGGTGTTTGGTTTTTTGTCCTTGTGATAGTTTGCTGAGAATGATGGTTTCCAGCTTCATCCATGTCCCTACAAAGGACATGAACTCATCATTTTTTATGGCTGCATAGTATTCCATGGTGTATATGTGCCATATTTTCTTAATCCAGTCTATCATTGTTGGACACTTGGGTTGGTTTCAAGTCTTCGCTATCGTGAATAGTGCCGCAATAAACATACGTTTGCATGTGTCTTTATAGCAGCATGATTTATAATCCTTTGGATATATACCCAGTAATGGGATGGCTGGGTCAAATGGTATTTCTAGTTCTAGATCCCTGAGGAATTGCCACACTGACTTCCACAATGGTTGGAACTAGTTTACAGTCCCACCAACAGTGTAAAAGTGTTCCTATTTCTCCACATCCTCTCCAGCACCTGTTGTTTCCTGACTTTTTAATGATCGCCATTCTAACTGGTGTGAGATGGTATCTCATTGTGGTTTTGATTTGCATTTCTCTGATGGCCAGTGATGATGAGCATTTTTTCATGTGTTTTTTGGCTGCATGAATATCTTCTTTTGAAAAGTGTCTGTTCATATCCTTTGCCCACTTTTTGATGGGGTTGTTTGTTTTTTTCTTGTAAATTTGTTTGAGTTCATTGTAGATTCTGGATATTAGCCCTATGTCAGATGAGTAGGTTGCAAAAATTTTCTCCCATTCTGTAGGTTGCCTGTTCACTCTGATGGTGGTTTCTTTTGCTGTGCAGAAGCTCTTTAGTTTAATTAGATCCCATTTGTCAATTTTGGCTTTTGTTGCCATTGCTTTTGGTATTTTAGACATGAAGTCCTTGCCCATGCCTATGTCCTGAATGGTATTGGCTAGGTTTTCTTCTAGGGTTTTTATGGTTTTAGGTCTAAAATGTAAGTCTCTAATTCATCTTGAATTAATTTTTGTATAAGGTGTAAGGAAGGGATCCAGTTTCAGCTTTCTACATATGGCTAGCCAGTTTTCCCAGCACCATTTATTAAATAGGGAATCCTTTCCCCATTACTTGTTTTTGTCAGGCTTGTCAAAGATCAGATGGTTGTAGATATGCGACATTATTTCTGAGGTCTCTGTTCTGTTCCATTGACCTATATCTCTGTTTTGGTACCAGTACCATGCTGTTTTGGTTACTGTAGCCTTGTAGTATAGTTTGAAGTCAAGTAGCGTGATGCCTTCTGGCTTTGTTCTTTTGGCTTAGGATTGACTTGGCAATGTGGGCTCTTTTTTGATTCCATATGAACCTTAAAGTAGTTTTTTCTAATTCTGTGAAGAAAGTCATTGGTAGCTTGATGGGGATGGCATTGAATCTGTAAATTACCTTGGGCAGTATGGCCATTTTCACGATATTGATTCTTCCTACCCATGAGCATGGAATGTTCTTCCATTTCTTTGTATCCTCTTTTATTTCCTTGAGCAGTGGTTTGTAGTTCTCCTTGAAGAGGTCCTTCACATCCCTTGTAAGTTGGATTCCTAGGTATTTTATTCTCTTTGAAGCAATTGTGAATTGGAGTTCACTCATGATTTGGCTCTGTGTTTGTCTGTTATTAGTGTGTAAGAATGCTTGTGATTTTTGTACATTGATTTTGTATCCTGAGACTTTGCTGAAGTTGCTTATCAGCTTAAGGAGATTTTGGGCTCAGACAATGGGGTTTTCTAGATATACAATCATGTCATCTGCAAACAGGGACAATTTGACTTCCTCTTTTCTTAATTGAATACCCTTTATTTCCTTCTCTTGCCTGATTGCCCTGGCCAGAACTTCCAACACTATGTTGAATAGGAGTGGTGAGAGAGGGCATCCCTGTCTTGTGCCAGTTTTCAAAGGGAATGCTTCTAGTTTTTGCCCATTCAGTATGATATTGGCTGTGGGTTTGTCATAGATAGCTCTTATTATTTTGAGATACGCCCCATCAATACCTAATTTATTGAGAGTTTTTAGCATGAAGATTGTTGAATTTTGTCAAAGGCCTTTTCTGCATCTATTGAGATAGTCATGTGGTTTTTGTCTTTGGTTCTGTTTATATGCTGGATTACATTTATTGATTTGTGTATGTTGAACCAGCCTTGCATCCCAGGAATGAAGCCCACTTGATCATGGTGGATAAGCTTTTTGATGTGCTGCTGGATTCATTTTGCCAGTATTTTATTGAGGATTTTTGCATCAATGTTCATCAAGGATATTGGTCTAAAATTCTCTTTTTTTGTTGTGTCTCTGCCAGGCTTTGGTATCAGGATGATGCTGGCCTCATGAAATGAGTTAGGGAGGATTCCCTCTTTTTCTATTGATTGGAATAGTTTCAGAAGGAATGGTACCAGCTCCTCCTTGTACCTCTGGTAGAATTCGGCTGTGAGTCCCTCTGGTTCTGGACTTTTTTTTGGTTGGTAAGCTGTTAATTATTGCCTCAATTTCAGAGCCTGTTATTGGTCTATTCAGAGATTCAAATTCTTCCTGGTTTAGTCTTGGGAGGGTGTATGTGTCGAGGAATTTATCCATTTCTTCTAGATTTTCTAATTTATTTGGGTAGAGGTGTTTATAGTATTCTCTGATGGTAGTTTGTATTTCTGTGGGATCAGTGGTGATATCCCCTTTGTCATTTTTTATTGGGTGTATTTGATTCATCTCTCTTTTCTTCTTTATTAGTCTTGCTAGTGGTCTATCAATTTTGTTGATCAGTTCAGAAAACCAGGTCCTGGATTCATTGATTTTTTGAAGGGTTTTTGTGTCTCTATTTCCTTCAGTTCTGCTCTGATCTTAGTTATTTCTTGTCTTCTTCTAGCTTTTGAATGTGTTTGCTCTTGCTTTTCTAGTTCTTTTAATTGTGGTGTTAGGGTGTCAGTTTTAGAACTTTCCTGCTTTCTCTTGTGGGCATTTAGTGCTATAAATTTCCCTCTAGACACTGCTTTGAATGTGTCCCAGAGATTCTGGTATGTTGTGTCTTTGTTCTCATTGGTTTCAAAAAACATCTTTATTTCTGCCTTCATTTTGTTATGTACACAGTAGTCATTTAGGAGCAGGTTGTTCAGTTTCCATGTAGTTGAGTGGTTTTGAGTGAGTTTCTTAATCCTGAGTTCTAGTTTGAGTGCACTGTGGTCTGAGAGACAGTTTGTTATAATTTCTGTTCTTTTACATTTGCTGAGGAGTGCTTTACTTCCAACTGTGTGGTCAATTTTGGAATAGGTGTGGTGTGGTGCTGAAAAGAATGTATATTCTGTTGATTTGGGGTGGAGAGTTCTGTAGATGTCTATTAAGTCCGCTTGGTGCAGAGCTGAGTTCAATTCCTGGATAATCTTGTTAACTTTCTGTCTCGTTGATCTGTCTAATGTTGACAGTGGGGTGTTAAAGTCTCCCATTATTATTGTGTGGGAGCTTAAGTCTCTTTGTAGGTCACTAAGGACTTGCTTTATGAATCTGGGTGCTCCTGCATTGGGTGCATATATATTTAGGATAGTTAGTTCTTCTTGTTGAATTGATCCCTTTACCATTATGTAATGGCCTTCTTTGTCTCTTTTGATCTTTGTTGGTTTAAAGTCTGTTTTATCCGAGACTAGGATTGCAACCCCTGCCTTTTTTTGTTTTCCATTTGCTTGGTAGATCTTCCTCCATCCCTTTATTTTGAGCCTATGTGTGTCTCTGCATGTGAGATGGGTTTCCTGAATACAGCACACTGATGGGTCTTGACTCTTTATCCAATTTGCCAGCCTGTGCCTTTTTATTGGAGCATTTAGCCCATTTACATTTAAGGTTAGTATTGTTATGTGTGAATTTGATTCTGTCATTATGATGTTAGCTGGTTATTTTGCTCATTAGTTGATGCAGTTTCTTCCTAGCCTTGATGGTCTTTACAATTTGGCATGTTTTTGCTGGTATTGGTTGTTCCTTTCCATGTTTAGTGCTTCCTTCAGGAGCTCTTTTAGGGCAGGCCTGGTGGTGACAAAATCTCTCAGCATTTGCTTGTCTGTAAAGGATTTTATTTCTCCTTCATTATTGAAGCTTAGTTTGGCTAGATATGAAATTATGGGTTGAAATATTCTTTTCTTTAAGAATGTTGAATATTGACCCCCACTCTCTTCTGGCTAGTAGAGTTTCTGCTGAGAGATCAGCTGTTAGTCTGATGGGCTTCCCTTTGTGGGTAACCCGACCTTTCTCTCTGGCTGCCCTTAACATTTTTTCCTTCATTTCAGCTTTGGTGAATCTGACAATTATGTGTCTTGGAGTTGCTCTTCTTGAGGAGTATCTTTGTGACGTTCTCTGTATTTCCTGAATTTGAATGTTGGCCTGCCTTGCTATATTGGTGAAGTTCTCCCGGATAATATCCTGCAGAGTGTTTTCCAAGTTGGTTCCATTCTCCCCCATCACTTTCAGGTACACCAATTAGACGTAGATTTGGTCTTTTCACATAGTCCCATATTTCTTGGAGGCTTTGTTCATTTCTTTTTATTCTTTTTTCTCTAAACTTTTCTTCACACTTCATTTCATTCATTTCGTCTTCCATCGCTGATACCCTTTCTTCCAGTTGATTGCATTGTTTACTGAGGCTTGTGCATTCGTCACGTAGTTCTCGTGCTGTGTTTTTCAGCTCCATCAGGTCCTTTAAGGACTTCTCTGCATTGGTTATTCTAGTTATCCATTCGTCTAATTTTTTTTCAAAGTTTTTAACTTCTTTGCCATTGGTTCGAACTTCCTCCTTTAGCTCAGAGTAGTTTGACCTTCTGAAGCCTTCCTCTCCCAACTCGTCAAAGTCATTCTCCATTCAGCTTTGTTCCGTTGCTGGTGAGAAGCTGCATTCCTTTGAAGGAGGAGAGGTGCTCTGATTTTTAGAGTTTCCGGTTTTTCTGCTCTGTTTTTTCCCCATCTTTGTGGTTTTATCTACCTTTGGTCTTTGATGATGATGATAACGTACAGATGGGTTTTTGATGTGTATGTCCTTTCTGTTTGTTAGTTTTCCTTCTAACAGTCAGGACCCTCAGCTGCAGGTCTGTTGGAGTTTGCTGGAGGTCCACTCCAGACCCTGTTTGCGTGGGTATCAGCAGTGGAGGCTGCAGAACTGTGGATATTGGTGAACCGCAAATGCTGCTGCCTGATTGTTCATCTGGAAGTTTTGTCTTAGAGGGGTACCCAGCCGTGTGAGGTGTCAGTCCGCCCCTACTGGGGGGTGCCTCCCAGTTAGGCTACTCAGGGGTCAGGGAGCCACTTGAGGAGGCACTCTGCCCATTCTCAGATCTCAAGCTGCGTGCTGGGAGAACCACTACTCTCTTCAAAACTGTCAGACAGGGACATTTAAGTCTGCAGAGGTTATTGTTGTCTTTTGTTTGTCTGTGCTCTGCCCCCAGAGGTGGAGTGTACAGAGGCAGGCAGGCCTCCTTGAGCTGTGGTGGGCTCCACCCAGTTCGAGCTTCCTGGCTGCTTTGTTTACCTACTCAAGCCTGAGCAATGGCAGTCGCCCCTCCCCAGCTTCGCTGCCACCTTGCAGTTTGATCTCAGACTGCTGTGCTAGCAATGAGCAAGGCTCTGTGGGCGTAGGACCCTCCAAGCCATGTACAGGATATAATCTCCTGGTGTGCCATTGGTTAAGCCAGTTGGAAAAGTGCAGTATTAGGGTGGGAGTCACCTGATTTTCCAGGTGCCGTCTGTCATACCTTTCTTTGACTAGGAAAGGAAATTCCCTGACCCCTTGCACTTCCCAGGTGAGGCGATGCCTCGCCCTGCTTCGGCTCATGCACGGTGCACTGAACACACCGTCCTGCACCCACTGTCCAGCACTCCCCAGTGAGATGAACCTGGTATCTCAGTTGGAAATGCAGAAATCACCTGTCTTCTGCATGGCTCATGCTGGGAGCTGTATACTGGAACTATTCCTATTTGGCCATCTTGGCTCCACCCCCCTGTGCAGAATATTTCTATTGAATTTGAGACTGTCCTTTCCTTGGCTTTATATACATTAAACAGATGTGAATCTTAAAAATATAGATAGATAGATAGATAGATAGATAGATAGATAGATAGATAGATATGGTTTGACTCTGTGTCCCCACCCAAATCTCATGTCAAGCTGTAATTCCCAGGATTGGAGGAGGGGCCTTGTGGAGGTGATTGAATCATGGGGGTGGACTTCCCCTTGCTATATTTGTGATAGAGTTCTCATGAGACCTGGTTGTTTGAAAGTGTGGGGCACCTCCCTCTTCACTCTTTTGCTCTTGCTCCAGCCATGTAGGATGTGCTGGCTTCCCCTTCCCCTTCAGCCATGACTGTAATTTTACTAAGACCTCCCTTAGCCGTGCTCCCTGTACGGCCTGCAGAACTGTTAGCCAATTAAACCTCTTCTCTTTATAAATTACTCAGTCTCAGGTAGTTCTTTATAGCAATGTGAGAACAGACTAATACATATATGTTTGTTTGTAGGAGTATATGTGTGTTTATACATACATACGTATTTCCACCTTCTTTCCAAAACACTTCCATATTTTGTGAGAGTACATAAAAACAATATCAAAGTATATAAAAGTTAACAAAAAGGGGCAAGATGGACTTGGAATACTAGCCAGGATACTTCAGAGTGACAGAACCAACAGGATATATCTGTATACAGATAGACGAGAGGGGATTTATTAGGGGAATTGTCTCACACAATTATGGAGGCTGAGAAGTCCCAGGACAGGTCAATTGCAAACTGGAGACCCTGAGATGCTGGTAGTGTGGCTCAGTCCAAGTCCAGAGGCCTCAGAACCAGGGAAGCTGATGGGTGTAACTTTCATTCTGAGGCCAAAGGCCTGAGAATCCAGCGTGGCTGCTGGTATAACTCCTGGAGTTCAAAGGCCAGGGGGCCCAGGTTTCTGTTATCCAAGGCAGAGGATGAGCATATTCCAGCTCCAGGAGATAGACTGACACATTGGCCTTTTTAAAATTTTTGTTCTCTCCAGGTTCCTAGTAGATTACATCGTGCCTGCCCACATTAAAGATAGATCTTTACCTAGTCCACTCTGACCCACATGAGAATCTCCTCTGGAAAAACCCTCATAAACACACCCAAGATAATTATTTACCATTTTTTCTAGATATTTCTTAATCCAATCAAGTTGATATCTAAAATTAACCATCACACATGATATTCAGAATGTTGATCACCTTAAGTTAGGAGAGGAAGTGAGATAGGAGGAATCATGGTCTGCTCAGTATGGGCTGCTGTCAGGGTGTCAAGGTCCTGGGTTTTGTTTAGGGTAGTGGGTACACTAGGGCTTAACACACAATTATAATAACTAACTAAACAAAACTAGCTGACTGTGTCAAAACAATGATGAGTGCATGCCATGACCCAAGATTATTATTAATTATTTCCTGGGCACCTGATATGGTTTGGATTTGTGTCCCCGCCTAGAGCTCATGTTGAATTGTAATCCTCAGTGTTGGAGGAGGGCCTGGTGGGAGGTGACTAAGTCATGGGGATGGATTACCCCTTATGTTCCTATGATGTGCGTGAGTTCTCACGAGATCTGGTTGTTTAAAACTGTGCAGCGCCTCCCCCTGCTCTCTCTCTCTCCTGCTCTGCCATGTAAGGATGTGTTGGCTTTTTCTTCACCTTGTGCCATGATTGAAAGTTTCCTGAGGCCTCCTCAGCCATGCTACCTATACAGCCTAAAGAACTGTGAGCCAATTAAACCTCTTTTCTTTATAAATTACCCAGCCTCAGGTAATTCTTTATAGCAATGCAAGAATGGATTAATACAGCACCTGAAATCCATAGGAAAAAATAGTAAATCAAAATAAAAACTAAAGAACAATGAACAAACAAAACTCAAACTCAATTCTTGTTACTGTGAAAATGGAATTGCATAATATATACATAAACGGTGCACCATAGTGCTGGACACCTGGAGTGGGAATCTTTTTTCTGAAGAGCGTAAAATAAACTTGTCTCTTACATGTCCTTGGCCATCTTGAGGGTAACAGGGGTTCTGGTAGGAAGCCACTCATAGCAGTGCCATCAGAGTTCTGGGCAAAAGCATGGGTGTGGGAACAAGACTCCTATCCTGGAATGAAATGGAGCAGATCTGGAATCTGCAGAACAGGACCCAAGACAGGTCTAAGCAATTATCAGGAAGCAAGCTAGGAACAGGGAGTCATGGTGAGGCAGGAATGAACACATGATAGGCACTGGAGCCTCGAGGGATTGAGTCACTTGAGTGAGGGGCACTAAAGCCAGGTAGGGTGTGCCCAGAGCACAAGCATCCAGGTGGGAAGCTGGGGCCTGAGACCTCACCTCCATTCTGCTAGGTACTACTCTGTGTTCTGCGGTGAATTCATTTCCTCTGTCCCCTTCAGTTTCTTTTCCCATAGATAGAAAACATAAAATAAATATAAAATATACAAAACCATGTAATTTGTATATTTCGAAGAAAATAATATAATATAAATGAATATTATAATATGGAAATTTCCTCATTAGGTTGCCATCAGCATTAAAAGAGTTAACACTGGCCAGGTGCAGTGTCTCACAGCTGTAATCCCAGCACTTTGGGAGGTGGAGGTGGGCAGATCACTTGATATTGAGAGTTCGAGACCAGCCTGACCGATATGGTGAAACCCTGTCTCTACTAAAAATATAAAAATTAGCCAGCTGGTGGTGGCACACACCTGTAATCCCAGCTACTTAGTAGGCTAAGGCAGGAGAATCGCTTGAACCTGGGAGGTGGAAGTTGCAATGAGCCGAGATCATGCCACTGCACTCCAGCCTGAGCCACAGAGGGAGACCCTGTCTCAAAAAAGAAAAAAAAAAAAAAGAGTTAACACTTATGAAGCCCTTACATAGTGCACACACTATACAGAGGGAGTGCTGAATACATTTAAAATTCTTTTATTATTGGAATTACTATAAACTCTAAGTCGTTCTTTTATGGAATGCCCTTCCAGCAGTTTTGGATCATGTGTTTATTGGCACAGGAGAAAATGTCTAGCCCCAGATTTGACCCACTGTTAACGCTTCCCGGGGTAGCAGACTCCTCTCTGCTTTCCTAGGATACTGTTGAGGGCAGAAAGTGAAGTGTTATTGAGACTAGTGTTCAGATCTAAGCTCTATCACTCACTTGCTCTGTGATCTCTGACAGCTTACTTCATTACTCTGAGCTTTAGCTTCTATCTTCGTGGCAAAAACAATGCAATATACTTTAAGATTTTCTGTAAAGATATTAGGTAATACAGGCAGTCTTCGCTTTGCAAGGTAATGTAAGACCATAAATCTGACTGCAAACAGTGTTAATTTAAACCAATGCAAAAGTTATGATTCTTTCATGACATATGAACATTTTTGTCAAAACATTCAAAACTATCTTACTGTCACTTATAGATATATGAGAAAATAAAACTTAGTAAAACCAATATTATTTAGTAAACTGCACTTTAAAATATCAGAAACATGGAGAATTATGAGGTTTTATTTATTTGTTAGAAATCTGCCAAGAGCCTTTGAAAACTGTTTGCTTTCTTTTCATCCCTTATGATACAGAGCAAGCATCTTTTCCATGCCTTGACATATAGCCATTCTCTTTGCTAAGACTGGATCAACTTCCAATGTTTTGTCCTTAGTGCTTTCCATGTTGTGAAACATCTCTGAGAGTCCTTTTAGTGGGAGATATTTTGCCAACCTTCCTTCCTCCAGGAAATGACGTCCTTTTTTGCCATTGATGTCAACTATCCTCTGTCCCTGAGCTCCCCGATTGCACATCTGGAGTCTCTCGAAGGCTGAGTGTTCACGTTCCCTCTGTCAGCTATTTCTTCTACAACCTGATTTACATTTTATTCAATTTCACTTCCAGCATTATCACTTTCCATTTCCTTGCTGCACTTTTATCTTTGTTGGCCAATTCCCTCTTTTGATTACCAATGTTGCATATAGGAAAATAAAAAATAGTACCAAGCTCAATGGTAAAATATCATGCCAGTTTATCATGGGGGACAAGAGACAATATAACTACATGCTCTCCTGTCTGTGCATTGCAGAGTTTGTCTCCAGAACAACGACAACAACAAAAAACCCATGTGTAAATTTTCAGGCCAAACCATAGGCAATTACAAAGGCTTTACCTGGCAGACCTCAGGGGAGCGTTTTCCTCCCTACATCTGCACAGCCAGTGCTTTGCAGACACTGTAGGGAGTTTCAGTCAAGGTCTCACACCCCCTGGGCAGCCATTTTCTTATGCGTTTTTGCACTGCCAGCCCAGATGATTTCATTCCTATGTATTTTTATCTATGGTCCTCTTCAGGGGCCTCTGCTGAGGTCTCCTTATAGAGGAGATGGGGAGGAGGCGGAAACCCTGAAGGCACTTTTCCCCATTCTAACTCACTACCCAGTATTTCTCCACTCCAAATCCTCCCTCATCTTGCCTCCTAGCCCCTGGGTCAGTAAAATTACAGGAGCCGTTTGTTTGGAGATCCTTTAACTGTGAAAATGATGCCCCAAAATGTCTATGCTGACCCTCGACTGGAACACCGTTCCACGGGAGAAAACAGAACAAAGGGGAGTCAGCACTTTTTCTGGTTCAGCCTTTTGCTTATACCATTGCAGTAAGTGATTAAAGCCTTGATTATGAATTCTGTTTTGGCTTGTTGCCTTGTATCAGCTACTCTGGCACCTGGCTACTCAGCTATGTCTCCAGCTAGACTAGCTCCTGACAAGTGTGACCTGAATAACAGGTGTTCAGGGCCAAACCACTGGCAGACTTTGCAAGAAGTGAAGTGATTGGTCACTGATCATGATGCACATCTAGTATTTATGTAGGGATGTGTGAACTGAAGAGCTAACAGTGAAGTCAAAGTCATTTTGTTGGAGGGACAGGTATTATATCAGCCATAGTAAATGGAATCTATGCATGTCAGAATTGAGCAAAATGAGGACTGCTTTTCTGTGTAATTGCTTGATGTTAGTACCAAGCACATAGAAGGAATTCAATGCAATTTGGCTCTTCCCTTACCCCAAATTCCTTAGGCACATCTCTGCCCATTCCATAATGAAGCCTCTGTGTCAGCCTGCATTCCAGATGGCTAATGTTTCAGATGGACAGCCAATGAGCATTGCAGCCTTAACACAAGCATGAGCTCACCCCAGATGGAGTGTAGGGCCCCAGACGGGCCTTCACAGTCAGCTCTGTTCTGTCATATACATCTATTTCCATACTCAGACATCAATTT
Source organism: Pan paniscus (assembly GCF_029289425.2). Lineage (NCBI taxonomy): Eukaryota > Metazoa > Chordata > Mammalia > Primates > Hominidae > Pan > Pan paniscus. Next base: position 54,525,637 of record NC_073255.2, on the reverse strand, counting down.
TAACTAGTTCAGTGTCCATCACTCACCCACACTTATGACTTCTTGACCTGGATCCCCTAAGGTGCAGTGCTATTCTGGTGACCCACAAGGGAACATCCTGGTGAGTCGGTGCCTTGATGAGAAGCTCTGTCTCCTGCACTGACACTGCACACATTCATTCCTGTTCTCCCCATGGAGATTTCAAGTGATGCAATACCTATTGTTTGATTGATTCATCGATTTCACTGAGTCATTGATTGATGTGTTCTTCTGTTCATTTTCAAATACATACAATTAATACTATTAATAGTATTTAATTAATTAATTAATTAATACTTTTAACCATCTAATATGTGTTGGGAACCATGCTTTGTAATTTACTGAAACAGATTTTGAACAGGTTTCCTTATCTTTCCGTTTCTCCAAGTGTACAACAGGACAATACTAGAATCTTCCACCAGGGATGTGAGGGAGGCACAGGCCATGGATGGGATGGGCTGGGAACTGCTCCTGGCTATCAGGAGGCTCTGGAGGTGTCAGCCGTTGTTGCTGATCCTGCGGGGGTCAGCCTCTGCCTGCAGCCCCCTCACATTCCGATATTCCTCGGTAAGCTCCGTTTTTGGATTCCTAGGGCAAATTGTGTTTGATGGTGTCTACAGTGAGCAGAACTGACACACAAATCTCTGAATTTGAAAGATGTTTTAAAATTGCATTTGAAGTCATCGCTGAGCATCAATATTTCACCCTGAAAGGAAACTAAAGCATTTTCTGTCTATGTTCAGAGCAAGCTAGGACATCCTTCTCTTTCACCTGACTTCTGTAACTGTGGTCCTCAGCAAGGATCAATCTCTGAGGCGAGAAAGCACAAATCATTTGCTCCAATTAAGGCAAACAGAGTGCGGGCTGCCAAGCAGGGCTCCAGAGCCTTGAAAGGGATCCTTTCAGGAGCTGCTAATCACAGCCTGCCCAGCTGCTGGCAGCTCCTCTGCAGGCGGCCCAGATCGATGCCGCTCTCCAGCACTGCTAAGGAGAGAGAGCCTGGACAGCGCCTCCAGTCACCACTGCCACAGCCATCACTGCAGCAGCCAAAATGAGTTCACATTAGTCCACGGCAGTTTATTGAAGGCACAGCTCATGGACTGCATGGGAAAATGCCCACTGTCCCTAATGGGAATGTAGCTGCTGTGCAGAGGGAAGAATGTGTCCTGGGTCCACTTATTTGGTAAAGGATGGATTCCTCCCTCTCTGCCTTCATATTGTCTTCACAGACTCAGCTTTTTTCAACAGGCAAGAAAAACAGTCTGTCCAGAAAACCTTGGTGTAGAGAAATGTGTGAATGACAGGTGATATATCACAGGCTTTTCAGAATGTCAGAACAAAAGGAGATATTATTTTTGGTCTTTTATTTGTATAAATTTATGGGGTACAAGGTGCAATTTTGTTACATACGTAGATTGATTGGTAGTGAAGTTAGGGCTTTTAGAGTATCCATCACCCAAACGATGTGCATTGTGCCCATTAAGTAATTTCTCATCAACCACCCTCCTCCCATCACCTCACCCTTCCAAGTCTCCATTCTCCATTGTCTATTTCTTTTATTATTATTATTGTTATACTTTAAGTTCTAGGGTACATGTGCACAACATGCAGGTTTGTTACATAGGTATACATGTGCCATGTTGGTTTGCTGCACCCATTAACTCATCATTTACATTAGGTATTTCTCCTAATGCTTTCCCTCCCCCTGTCCCTTACCCCACAACAGGCCCTGGGGTGTGATGTTCACCACACCGTGTCCAAGTGATCTCATTGTTCAATTCCCACCTATGAGTGAGAACACGCAGTGTTTGGTTTTCTATCCTTGCAGTAGTTTGCTCAGAATGATGGTTTCCAGCTGGATCCATGTCCCTGCAAAGGACATAAACTCATCCTTTTTTATGGGTACATAGTATTCCATGGTGTATATGTGCCACATTTTCTTAATCCAGTCTATCATTGATGGACATTTGGGTTGGTTCCAAGTCTTTGCTATTGTGAATAGTTCTGCAATAAACATACGTGTGCATGTGTCTTTATAGTAGCATGATTTATAATCCTTTGGCTGTCTATTTCTTAATTTTAGAGATGAGCAAATTGTGGCCAGAGAGAAGCGTCTTAAGGACTCCCTTCCCCCAAGAGCCCAGAATAGAATAAGAATGTTTATCACAGAGCAGGCTCTGCCAAAGATGTTCTATGGGAGGTGAGTTATGCTGGAAGCAGAAGCAAAGGTTTGTACTTAAAACAACAGGCAGAAAATCTTGCGTTGCACACACTAACAGAAGTTTCTTTCTTTAGGCAAATGCATATTTTGAATCTCTGAGAAAGGATTAAGTAAGTATTATTTCATAAACTTAACTTTCCAAGGAATATTTTTTCCAAGAAACTCCCATTGGGAAAATCCTGATTCAGTGAAGTCACCAGGCTCAGACATTGGCTCGCACCCTGGTAAACCTTTTGCTGGTTGACCATTGTTTTACTTTTAAGGGTAAATGACTTAAGTATCTAATTTTTTTTTTTTTGCAAAATGAATATAAAATAACCAATTTTGAGTTGTTTTGATGAAGAACTAATTTTTAAAATGTGTAGAAAAGGAACAAAGACAATGCAATGTATAATGGAATGATTTCACCAAATGATGTCAGAAGAACTGGACATCCACATGCAAAAATATATATATATATGTAGACACATACCTTATACCTTTCACAAAAATTAACTCAAAATGGGTCATTAGACCTAAATGTAACACACAAAACTATAAAACTCCTCGAAGAGAACGTAGGAGAAAATCCAAATGATCTTGGGTATGGTGATAAGTTTTTTTTCATGAATCACCAAATGTGTTATTCATGAAAGAAAAAATTGATAACTGGCATTTCTTAACACTAAAACTTCTGCTCTATGACAGACCCTGTCAAGATAGTAAAAAGGCCACAGGCTTTGAGAAAATATTTGTAAACCATATATCTGATAAAGAACTTATATCCAAAATATTTTTAAAAGCCTCTTAAAACTCAACAATAAGAAAATAACCCATTTAAAAAAGAGACAAAAGGTCTGAACAGACACCTCAACAAAGAAGATGTACAAATGGGAAATAAGCATTTGAAAAAATAATTACCACCATATACCATTAAGTAATTGCAAATTTAACAACAATGAGATGTCACTATACACCCAGTAAATGGCTAAAATGTAAACACAACAGCAAATGCTGGTGAGGCTGTGGAGCAACAGAACCTTTCATTCATTCCAGGTACAAAGGCAAAATGGTATTGTCACTTTGGAGGATGGTTAGGCAGTTTCTTACAAAACTAAATATACTCTTATGATCTGATCCAGAAATCATGCTGTTTGGTATTAACCCAAAGGAGCTGAAAACTTACATCCACACTAAAATCTTGACAGAAGTGTCTAAACCAGCTTTCTTCATAATTGTCAAAACTTGGAAGCCATCAAAATGCCCTTCGGTAGGTGAATGGATAAACTGTGGTGCATCCATACAAGGAAATTTTATTTAGTGCTAAAATGAAATGAGCAATCAGGCAGTGGAAAAACATGGAAGAATCTTAAACGTGTATCACTAACAATAAGAATTCAAATTTAAAAGCCTGTGTACTTAAGATCAGTGCTTGCTAGGGATTCAGAAGAAGGAATGAATAGATGGAACATAGGGAATTTTTAGGGCATTTAAACTTTTCTGTTTGATTCTGTAATGGTTGATACATGTCATTACGCATTTATCAAAACCCATAGAATCTACAAGACAAATAGTGAGCCCTGGTGTACACTATGGACTTTAGTTTATAAGAATGTATCAATATTAGTCCACCAGTAGCAAATGTGCTAAAGTAATGCAATGTTAATAATAGGAAAAACTGTGGGGTGGGAGAAGAGGGAGAAGGTATATGGGAACTCTATACTTTCTACTCAATTTTTCTGCAAATCTGCTCCAAAAAATAAAGTTTATTAATTAAAACACAAAAAGGAAACAAAAAAGATGTGTGTAAAGCATGTAATGCATTGGCAGGTATCCAGTAATGTGTTGCTCCTTGAAATGAATGAAGTAACTTCTCCCATGTCACAGATCCTGCAAGGAGTTCCCTCTGATTTTATTTCACCATATGGGTGGCCAGAGTGCAGCTCTGCCTCAAGGATTCCAGAAAAAATAACAAACTAAAAGGAGTGTTAAGAGGGTGTAATCCCCTTGGAGGAAGTTCTGAAACATGGAAGAAATCAGACCTTTAGGTACGACACACTTGCCTGCTAAGTCATTTTGTGCATAGTTATTGGTTTGTCATTTCTGACTTCTTCTGAGCACATATTATGTCTACACTAGGAACTTCACTGCTAAGCCTTCCAGCATGAAAAATTTCTTTGATCTTTGGTTCATTGTAGGGCTGTGTCATTTTGACTCATATCACTGGTTTCTGACTAGTAAAAATGGTGCTGATAAAAGTGACAAATTCTGCTTTCACTTGAAATGAACTGTTTTGTCACCCAGCAGAGGACAAGTTATGGAACTTATTAAAGACCATGGGGGAGGCCCCAATTTCAATATGACACATTCAATCCATAGTTCAACTGTTCCTCTCTCGAAACAGCCCAGAGACAAGACCAAGCAAATGTAAAAAATGATATCTAAATATCCTCAAAAGTGCTAAAGAACAGAAAAGAGTGCCATCAATAGGCTATACATTTTGAGAATTTCTGTAACTTTCAATTCTGTTGAGGAGCTCCCTGGGATCCAGTTGTCAAATGAGGTTCACACAAATCAGTTTCCCAGTGTTGGTCTCTGGGACTAATGTCAGGCATGCAGACAACCAGGAGGCTCAAACAAAGGCAAGAGCAGTTTGGGGCATCAGAGGAGGCTCTTCACATCCTCCCTTCCTCCTTTGGACACGCACCTCTGGACTACAATAGTAGATGAGGCCTCTAGGTGAGGTTTTCAGGATACTTCCCACAGCAGGAGGAGGATGTGAGTCATGGAACATCTCCAGATCATCTTACAGACAACTGTGTACCTATGAGACATTGTCTAGGAGCCAGGTCTCAGGTAATCTGTGTGTATTTACTCTAGGTTATCCCTTAGCTGTCTACTGGGAACATCCTGCTATGGGCATGCTGTAGATAAGTACTCTTTCCCCTTGCAAATGTTTACCCAGATTACAGTTGCCAAAGAGATTGGACTGGATGGTATGCTGTCTTCTATTCTTTCCCAAGGGCATCCCTCCCCCAGAGGGAAGAGTAGATCACAGGCCAGCTGACTCCCTCGTGGTGCCTTGGGACAGAAAAATACTGATCAGGGTTGATCTTCCAGAATAAGCCAACAGTGTCCTACTAACCCACTGAGGAAATGTGGGACAAAGACCAGCTTTTTAAATAGTGGACAGAAACACCTTCAAAATCATAGCAACAAGAATGTGCCTCAGCACGGTCACTCAAAAAGCAGAGATGGATATTGCTCTAGGCTTGCTTGTGTTCTCCTAAAATTCATATGTTGAATTGAATTTCATCACCCAAAGTGACGGCACTTGCAGATGGGCCTTTGGGAGCTAATTATGTTGAGATGAGGTTGTGAGGGTAGTGCCCTCATGATGAGGCTACAACCCTTATACAAAGAGTCACCAGAGAGCTTGCTTTCTCCCAATCTCCACCATGTGTGGACACAGGGAGAAGGCAGCCATCTGCAAACCAGAAAAAGCCCTTATTGGGGAACCAAATCAGCCTGTACCTTGATCTTTGACTTCCCTGCCTCCAGAACTGTGAGAAATGAAGTTCTATTGCTTAAACCAGCCAGCTTGTGGTTGTTTGTGATGGTAACTGAAGCTGACTAGCACAAATATGAATTTTCAACCTGCAAGCAGCTCTCATACCCACATTTCACTTTTCTTGCTACATAATGTGCGGATTTGTGGGGTGGCAGAAACATGAGCAGCACAGCCATATAGAGAAGGAAGAATACCTTGTGCAACCTCAGGCCACTATTATTAGATTCAGCTCAGAGGTTACATAGTCTAAATAGTCCCGTCTCCAAAGCAATGCCTGCTCTACTTCCCAACAATGACAACCTCTCTGATAGCTCCACAAATCACCAGCAGGGGCTGGACACATGAGAGCTTGTAAGACAGTGACCAGGGTGCAACACTAGGGTCTCTGAAAGCCCTGCATGTGGAGATGGGACTCTGGCCTAGTGGGTTGTTGAGAGGATGAGCACCCTGTGGGGACTGTGATGCCAGACTATGTAGAAGAGGAACCTGAGGTGGCCAGCAGCGAGAGGGGTTCTGATCAAACCCGACCTCTATATGCATTTACACAAGAAAAGAATCCCTCATCACTTTAGGAGAATCAACAACTTAGAAGAAGCAAGCTAGACTGATCAAATGGAAAGAAACTATCCAAAAATAGTAAAAAACAGTTATTACTCTCAGTGAGATTTATAGAGTGTGGCACCCAGATAACAAGAACAAGCAGCTATGAAGAATGAAAATAACTAGAATGTTGAAAGCAAGAAAGAATTCTTGTTATTCCAACTTGTGATTAGTAAAATTAGAAAAACCATGGAGTTTAATGAACTTTGCAGAAAAATGAAATAATGATTTAGGACAGTTTTTGGTAAACCTCAGCCTGTGAACGAAACTCAGGGGTACCTTTTGTATATCCCTTAAGTGTATGTGGATAAATGTAATATATTGGGCATGGTGTCCATTTGAAAGGAGCTCCAAAGTGAGAGAACAGAGGACACAGAAAGGAAGCAATAAAGCAAAAAATAAAAAAATAAAAAAAAGCCTACTAAAGAAATGTAGATGAGTTCATGTCAGAAGGGCTCATTTAAGGACCATTGGAATATATTGAAAGGAATCACATACATAGATATGTCATACATCAGGAGAATTTCAGAATTTTAAAATTAAAAGAAAATCCCACAAGTTTCTAATTCAAAAGAAAAAAATGTCACCAAGTAACATGAAAAAAGTCAGTATCTCCAGCCTTATCATCCTTAGCACCAAATGCCTTAGGGCAACAGATCAATACTCAAATTTCTAAAGAAAGCTGGATTTTAATCCTAAAATTTCATATCCATCCAAGTTATTATTCACTAGTGACATCAGAAGAAAATATTTTAGGATTAGCAAGAACTCAAAAACTATTAGCTGCCATTTACAATTTCTGAAATTAATTACTCAAGCAAGTACTCCAAAGAACTGATGGAAGAATTATGATAACATGTTCAAGAAAAGTGGAAAGTGATGTATACAAAACACACTGGTGGTCAATGAAGAAGTTGATAAGAGTAAATGATTTGGGGCATAACTGCTTAAAGGTGGCAGAGTGAAGACAGTGAGGAAAGCCCTTGGTGGCCATGTTTTCCTGCCCAGCAGGCTTGCTGCCATGTGTCTTCTCTGGGTTCCCTCATGGGGATGGGGGAAATTAGAGTGTTTCCAGGAGGTTCACCCTGGATTCTGACTGCTTTCTGTCTTTCTCGAGGAAATGGCCCATGTCTCACCTTCCATCCCGCTGTCGGCCGGTGCCATAAGAACAAAGAAAGCTGCTTTGCTAGTGTTTGGCTGCTTCTTGGAGTTTCCCGCTCATCTTTTTGTGGGATGAAGATGCCTACTGAGTGACAAAGACATTCTGCTGATAGCACATTATTAATAATTCCAACCATGACTCCTCTCAATAGATCTCCTGTCCACAACTTCCTTAATTATAACTTTTACTAGGTAAGGTTCTCAGAGAAAGCAAAAGGGAACAGTTTTCACTTGCACTGGTCAATGTCATGTTGGCAGAAGTGATTTATTATGAAAATTTCCAATGGAAATGTCCCCTGCTGTGCAATGCATCACCCCATGCTAGCATGAAACTCTGCAGTTAAAAAAAAAAATCTGTTGTAAGAGGTGGCCTGACTGCCTCCCCCTGGGTAAATGAGATGAATTGGTGCTTCAGTCATAAGACTGGGGTTTCGATTTGGAGTCAACAGTTTCCCATCAAGGGCTTGGTGTATGTCAGTCATTAGCTATATACATTTGCTTACATGAGCTTATTTAGGCTTCTAAAGAACTGCATGATGTAAATTTTACTACTTTCATTTTATCACTCAAACCATAAAGGCATGGCATGGGGAGTGTTACTCCCCTCCTTTACCTTCCCCCACTGTAATTTTCCCAGGACCACATACCTTCAAACACTGGTGAAGATAAGATTTAGATACTGGTCTGAATTCTATTCTAACATATGGATGTAGCCTTAGGCAGCAACATGGAATTTCTTTTCCCCAGATTCTTGTCAGGGAACATAATCTCAAAATCTTTGCCATGTATTTTCCACGTAGGGGTACATGTCCATATTCACAGATGATGGTCTGAAGACTCTCAGTTTGCCCATTCCTCTAGCTATCCCCATTTGACTGTTGGATTAAGTCAGACCACAAGGGGGTGGCATGCTTGGGAAATGGTGAACTGGGCCCTCTGTCAAACTAGACTGTCTTACTTGCATTTTTGGTTTGTGTCATCTGGTATCATTGTGTATAATTTACTTACTGAAAGGCATGGAACTTGCTGCCATATTTCCAGTTGGAAAACTGTGGAAGGTGTTGTTTGCTACATCACACAGGATTCCATTTATGAGTTTCCAGCAGGCAGTTGGAGGATTGGGTCTAGAAGCTCGCAGTGTGTAGAGATGGGGAAGAGTGCACTCAGAAATACTTGGGGTTGGGGTGTATCTTTACAATTGTTAAGGAACAGGAGGTGGTGCCAAGTGGAGTTGAGGTCTTGAAGAAAAGCGGATACTGGAGAGAAATCAGGGAACACAACCAGTCACAGATGAAAATATAAAGACTGGGCACTGAAATTGATGCAAGGTTGAAGTGATGACAAATGCATGGGTCTTTAAGTCTGAAAGCCTGAATTCAACTCAAGGGACTTGCATTTTCTGAGCATCGGTTTTCCTCGTATAATATGGGGATAGAACACCAACATACAGGATAGTTTTGAGGATTAAATGAGAGTATTCATGCAAAGTGCCTGAAATAATGATTATGACATAGCCAAAGCTAAAAAACATAAGGAAAAGAAATCATAGGCACTATCACACCCATGTGTCTGGGTACCAGAGCAGAAAATCTAAACGTATGCCTGCCTTTGAAGAGTCTCCTTCTACCTTTCTTTCTCTCTGGACTGGGGCACCTATATGGTCTGAAATGTAGTAGGGTCAGAAAATGGCTCTAGGTGCAGCAAGAAGGGCGGCAGGACCAACCACTCATACACACCATCTCTGCTTGTTGTTCCACTGCACCTTACTCGTTTCCCTCACATGAGGTCATTTCGGGAGAGCAACCACAGAACTCCACTGCTCATGTTCTGAAGTACACAAGCATGGGAGAAATGGCTGCATGGAGTAAAATACTGAAATTGGAAAAGAAATATTTGTCTTCCCATGAGAGGTAGCCCCTGGCACTGGTAACACACATTTAGTGTGTTTTCCTCCTCCAATTACTTCCTCTCCTTGGATTCTCTCTACTGTTTATGCTTTTCTTCTTACTTAATTCTTTTCTTCTCACTTAATTCTTCTTACTTCATAATCTGGTACAGGTACAATGACATTCATTTAAATAATTAAATTCCTCTTCTATGTTATAGTTTCCATTTACTGCCTCAGAAATCAGACTATACTAATTCATCACAGAAGGAAATGTAATTAATTGTTCCGATTTAATTTTAGTTATGAGAGATCTAGTGCTAAAATGAGACCTTACAGAACATAATGCTTGAGGAGAGAGAGTAAACGTTAATGTTCTCATTCCTATGTGTCTCAAAAGAACTTTGGTTTGATAGTTGCCTACTCTGTAACAAGAACTGTGTAGGGAATTTCACACACATGATCTCAATTTTTGGTCACAGCCTTTTGTGAAGCTGAAGCAGTTGTTATCATTTCCATTTTCTAGATGAGGAAACAGGATCACAAAAGTCAAATAATTAGAAAGTGGAGAAAGCAAGATTTGAAGATATATCTCTTTGATTTTAAAAGATGTTCATTTCTATTTATGATTGTCAAAAATAATATGAATACAAAAGCCTGTGATGTTATGAAAATTTTATGACAAATAACACATGTTTATGAATGATAGGATAACTGTAGGGCTCTGTGGGGTTGGCAAAAAATGAACAGTGTAACCTCTGCCATCCAGATAATATTTTTAATTGATAATGTTTATTCCACGTTTTAAGGAGAATACTAAGCTCAACAATAGGTTTTATGGAACTCCATAATCACTTTAGAGAATGAGGTGCTGCAATTTCAGGAACTTGGATCCTGATGTTAGCCTTAGGTGGGATAAGGGCTATGGGCCATCTCCAATGGAGGTGTGAAAAGGTGTGACCCATTCTGCCTGCGTGGGAGCAGTTTGCTGCATATGGATAAGTGTGTAAGGAGATCTGTGTATATGGATCTGAGTGTGAGGAGGTCTGTGTATATGGATCTGAGTGTAAGGAGGTCTGTGTATATTGATGTGTGTGTGAGGAGGTCTGTGTATATGGATGTGAGTGTGAGGAGGTCTGTGTATATGAATCTTGTGTGAGGAGGTCTGTGTACATGGATGTGAGTGTGAGGAGGTCTGTGTATATGGATGTGTGTGTGAGGAGGTCTGTGTATATGGATCTGAGTGAGGAGGTCTGTGTATATGGATCTGAGTGAGGAGGTCTGTGTATATGGATCTGAGTGAGGAGGTCTGTGTATATGGATCTGAGTGAGGAGGTCTGTGTACATGGATGTGAGTGTGAAGAGGTCTGTGTATATGGATGTGAGTGTGAGGAGGTCTGTGTATATGGATCTGAGTGTAAGGAGGTCTGTGTATATTGATGTGTGTGTGAGGAGGTCTGTGTATATGGATCTGAGTGTAAGGAGGTCTGTGTATATTGATGTGTGTGTGAGGAGGTGTACATGGATGTGAGTGTGAGGAGGTCTGTGTACATGGATGTAAGTGTGAGGAGGTCTGTGTACATGGATGTGTGTGTGAAGTCTGTGTATATAGATCGGAGTGTGAGGAGATCTGTGTATATGTGTTTATGTAGCTCTTTCTATATGGTTTTGTATGTCATAGGCAGCCCACTCTGGTGGTGAGAGGATCAGAGATTTTCAAAAGTAAAGCATCATCTACCTCAATGTGTGTCTTGCCTGAGAGGATCAAAATACAAGCTTTGAGAAAACTGGCTAGCAGTAAACGTAACAATTGCAACTTTTTATTACATACCAGGAGGCAGATCCCTACATCCCTTATTACTAATTTCCTCCGCAATGGATTTAGGGTAAGAGCATATTTAACTAGCTGGCATTCAAACTCAAGAATGTTTAACTTGAAACTTATGCTCTTTCCTTCTGCCCTGCTGAGTCAAGCACTTTGTCCTTGGGGTACCCGTCCAAATCCTGGAAGGGAGTTGAAGTTTACTTAGACAGAAGCAGCGGCCCTGCCCCACCAACAGGCTCCTACAGCAATTGTGCATGTCATGTTGGCTGACATGCATTAAGTAACTTCTGCATACAGGGAGCAGGTGGGTGAGGGAGGTGGGTGGGAGTTGTCCGCATCATAGACGGTCTTATGGATGGGGATGCACTATAGTTTTCCAAAGTGTTAAATACTAACTGCTGTTGATGCAAAGATAAGGCACTGGGTGCAAAGAAAAGATGAAAAGATTTAACCCTCTGGAAGCTGAGCGCTTCCTCTTGCTGGACAGACAGGAGACTTGGCCTCTCTGCAGGTGTCCTTAGCATATTGTCATTGGAAGCAAGGCTGGTGTGGAGCCCATTTGCAGCTCAGGCCCCTGGTAGGGCAGACCTGCAAGTAGTGGGGGCATTACAACTCCCACTGAGATGGCCTCAGATTGCTGGAGTGGACACTCAATACACTTAGTAAGTTTAAAAAAGATTCATTAAGCTCAGAGGAATGCTTGCTGTTGGGAAACCTGGAAGAGATGAGTGCACCTTGTTCGTGGCATCCCTTTTTCCACCCTCTGGGTGGGGCTCAAGTTCTCCTGGAGTGTCTCCTGCCCAGGCACTTCATCAGGCCTGCTCCTCCTTGGTTGTCTTCCTCACTTCTGTGCTCTCTATCTGAGCCTTTCTTCTGACTCTGGGTTCCAGCGCTTGTCCAATCTCTTCCATCTGTATCCCGCCTGCTGCCAGCAACTTTCTCTGCTGCTGGATTAATTCCCATTTCTATTGTCTCAGTGACCTCAGGCAGGCCTGCAATTCAGTGTGGTAAAGAGTTTGAGGGTTTTTTCTTTCTTTTTTTGGTTCTTCTGTGGGAACAAGAACATGCGTATGCACAAACAAATTATTTTTTACAAACTTACGGAATTAGAAAACAGCTGCAAGGATGATTCCAGGATTAGGAATAATCATATGCATTTGTTGGAGTAGAGAGGTCATCTTAATATGTGCAGGGTGCCTGACTGGGTGTCCAAAGCCAAGTGCTCATTATGGTCCTGTCCTACGGCCTTGGGGACTCTGAGAGCACTCACCCGCTCTCTGCCTTGGCTGCTTTTCTTCAGAGCCAGGCGAGCCTGTGGGTTTATCCCCAGCAGTCCTGGGAGCTCAAGTACTATCTCACCCTTTTCTTTTTTTGAGAGTTGTATTTCTTTTAGTTATCTTTTCTGGTGTCTTGCTCTTCCCAAACCCTCTGAACTCTGTCCTTGGGTCACTGCCAAAGAGATTGTCAGAACAAGATGCCCAGTTCCCTTTTTTGGAGGTGCTGCCCAAGTACACTTGAGTCTTTTCTTTCCTGAACTACCATGACTTTCAAATGGATTCAGTCCAAAGTTAGCATGTGATGAAGACATATTTGCAGGCCACAGTTTTTTACCTGGTCAGTTAACAAGGCTGAGAGCTCAATCTATAGCCTTTTAACAAATTATCAAGCAGAAAGCACAGGGGGTTTGCTGTAATTGGGTTTGGATTATGAGTCCATGCTGCTGACTCATGATCCAGAAGCAGAGGCTGCAGGAGCCCCCTTTCACATGCTGTCTTTCCCTGACTCCACAGCAGCCCAGCCTGCCAAGTGAGGCTGCACACCTAGGGCAGCTAGTCCTGGCTTCCCTGTTTCTGTCTTAGCTGTTTTTGACAAGTTTTCTTCCCTTGCACATGTCTTCTAGAGCTGCGCTGTCTGTGCTGTGTGGTATGGTCTATTAACCCCCCGACCCCCATTGCCAGCCTACACTCAGGACCAACTACACTCTTTTTTCCTCTAAAACTAATTTATTTCCTTCTCTCCTGTTCAAGGAAGCTGCAAGCTCTTATCGTAACTGAAATCTTATTGAATTCACAGTAAAAGTGCTAGGGTGTAAAGTTACTCTCCAATATGAAAAGCAGTGAGGCACATAGACGTCAAGGAGCTCTATAACATTTTAAAAAATGAATCCTAATCAGTTTGTGGTAGGGGACAAAACAAAAATAGAAAACTTATTTTTAGGAACTCAATTATCTTCCTCCAAAAATTCATGTGCTGAAGTCTGAACTCCAAAGTGACAGTGTGTGGAGATAAGGCCTTTAGAGTGGTAATTTAGGTTACATGAGGTCATAAGGTGGGGCCTTAATCTAATAGGACTGTTGTCGTTCCGAGAGAAAGAGCCATCACGGGTGTGCATGCATGGAGGAAAAGCCGTGTGAGGACACAGAGAGTGGACGGCATCTGCAAGCCGAGGAGAGAGGCGTCGTGAGAAGCCAACACTGCCCACCCCCGGGTCTTGGATCTCCAGTGTCTAGAACTGTCAGAAATAAATTTCTGCTGTTTAAAACACTCAGTCTGTGGTATTTTCTAAAGGCAGTCTGTGAAAACTAATACAGAAATCAACTTCTAGAAGGATTTTTGGGAAGGATATGGACCCTGAGTAGGCCAGGGAAACAACTTAACATTAGGGGTTACTAAGAGATGTTTTCTGACACATGGTAGACCCTAAGTATTTGAGGGATAGATGGGAGGATGGGCATTTGGATGGAGGAATGAATTACTTGGACATTGATTGTCCTAACAAGAAGAGGAATGTCTCCAAGGATCATGCAAGGCACTCTCCCAAATAAAAGTGTGGGGCACATTTCTAATTAGCACAGTACCTGACCCATTAATGAGAATCAATAAAGTTGGGCTTAATCTGAACTGAATCTTTTTTAATCCTTGGATGTATGTATGTGTTCTTGTAATTTTCAAAGACCAGCACTGGCTCTGGCTTACCAAAATAAAATTAAACAAGTCTGAGTCACCTGACCATTCCCCATGGGTTTTCTTCAGGATGTTTTTTCAAGGAAAACTCTTCAACTGAAAGAAGTAGGTTACATTTCATGAGCTTTAAGTGAGCGCTAAAGTCAGTCAGAGTAAAGGCCCTCTAAGACTAATCCAGGAAGCTGTAGGCACTTGGGCAGAAATCACACTTCCAGTGTGGGAAGCTGTGGCAGTCAGCAGCATGTGTGAAGCAAACCATGGGGGACATGGGGAAACTGATGCAGGTCTCGGCAGAAAGTGCCTCTGACTGTGCATCTGGGGATGGAGAAAGTGCGTGTGGAGGGATCTGGCAGAAGAAGTCCTGGACTTCAATCCTCAACCTTTACTTGTCTCTTAGCAGATTTTTCTCCTTGAGAGGAGTATTAAAACCCCATCATGAAACCCCCAAATTGGAATTAACATAAAATAATCCTCTGGCATGTGTCCATTTATGTTTTCTGCATTGGTGTTAGGAAAGCTGAAATGACATATTCCCACTTGTATTGCTTTGGGAAGAGTGACAGAATTGAAATAAACTACCACTATTTAACCTTTAAAATGAGGCAATTTGTAACAGGTGCAGGGAGGGAGGAAAGAACATGGACTTTGGAGGCAGAGCTGTGCTCCAGTGCTAAAGGCCAGTGTGGCTTGTTCCAACACCTTCAGGGAAGTTGCCAAATCACCCCAAGCCTCAATTTTTACATCTGCAAAAATGGAAACATGACCTTGTTTCCAGTAACATAGTAAAATGAGCTACTAGAAAATATCTCCTGTTCACAATACATAAATATGCTGGATAAAATCTAATGACGAAACCAAAACTAAAATCCATGGCTGGGTTCAAGAGAAAGAAAGAGAAGTTGAGGTGCCAGAAATAAAGTCCTTTAAAACCAGACTTGAGAGTTGAAGACCTAGTGCTGCTGAATTATGAGGGGCCAGGAGTAGGAAGAGAATGTGGAATATATAGGAATAGGGGCTTGAGCTTCCAGCCTTGTAGCAGGAAAGTGAGATGCATTAAAAAACTGGGTGCCCACCCATGGCTGCAGTAGGGAGATATGTCTACAATGACCCCAAGTGTACCTGGTGGGGATTAAAATTAAAGTAAGAAAATAGGAATTTTAGATACAGACACACACACACGTACACCAATCCTGGAAAATCAAAAAGTCACAACAAAACAGTATTCTATATTATTAAACTTATACAAACATGCAGTAAAGGAACAAAATATCCAAAAAGTAAATACACCCCTTCAGGTAACTCTAGAAAGGGTGAATAAGTTGGGTGATGAAACTCATCTGTGTATGTAACATTTTATTTTTTCAAAGGAAAAAAAAGGAAGTAAAGAAAGAAGAAATGGATGAAAGGAGAAAGGAAGAAAAGGAATGATCTAAAGTAAATACAGTAAAATGCTAATATTTTAAAAATCTAGGTTGTATGAGCAGGAATTTTTAAAAATTATTTTTAGTGTTTTTTCTATAAGTAAAAATATCTTATATTAAAAGACAAAAAGAGATGAAACTACCTATTTTTTGAAAATACCGATTTTTGTAATGATTGTGATTATGTGTTTTATATGTAATACACATCATGTAATGAGATATATGTATATCACAGTGGATATTAATATTACATATATACTTAGAAGATACATATCATTTACACCAAGTATATCAGTGTATAAAAAGTACAGTTGTTTGATCCTATAATTATTTCCATAAAGGTTAATGATTTTTACCCAAATTTATCTCTTTCTTTCAAGGATTCAAACTACTGCAACTTTTGTAAGTTCTTAAAAAGACACCAGAAATGAACTAGACAGGATTTGCAAGCTTTGGTAAGTCCTCCAGTGTGGGGCAGGACCACACTGGTCACCAAAAAATAGCAGCTCTGGGCTGGATGCCTGGGCCTGAAACCCAGCTCCACCGCCTGTTAGCTGTATGGCTTCTGGCAAGTCCCTTCACCTCCCCACACTTTAGTTTTGCATGTGTAAAGTAGCTGTGTGATGGTATTTACCTCAAAGATTGTTATAAAGATTAAATTAATATATTAAACTTGGAATATGGCCTGGCACATAGTAAATACTATCTATATATTATTGGTAATTTTAATTTTATTTATTATCATCATTATTATTATTATTTGAGGCAGGGTCTTGCTCTGTTGCCCAGGCTGGAGTAGAATGGTACAATCACAGCTCACTGCAGCCAAGTCCTCCCAGGCTCAAGTGTTCCTCCCATCTCAACCTCCCAAGTAGCTGGGACCACAGGTGTGTGCCATTACAGTGGGCCAATTTTTGTATTTTTTGTAGAGATGGGGTTTTGCCATGTGGCCCAGGTTGGTCTCAAACTCCTAGGCCCAAGTGATCCTCCCACCTCAGCCTCTCAAAGTGCTAGGATTACAGGCATGAGTCACTGCACCCGGCTGGTAATTTTAAAATAATAATTAAAAAAATCCACAAAGTGAATTTATTTTCACAAATTTAGAGAGATATTCACATATTACTTGTGTTGGTCAGTCAGTGGCTACTGATGCATTAGATAGTATTTAATGGATAAAGAGTGTTGTCCTCCAGCACTTTGGGAGGCCGAGGCGGGTGGATCATGAGGGCAGGAGATCGAGACCATCCTGGCTAACAGGGTGAAACCCTGTCTTTACTAAAAATACAAAAAAAAAAAAAAAAAAAATTAGCCGGGCGTGGTGGCGAGCGCCTGTAGTCCCAGCTACTTGGAGCTACTCGGGAGGCTGAGGCAGGAGAATGGCGTGAACCTGGGAGGCGGAGTTTGCAGTAAGCTGAGATGGCGCCACTGCATTCCAGCCCGGGCGACAGAGCGTGACTCAGTCTCAAAAACAAAACAAAACAAAACAAAAAAACAGTGTTGTCCAAAAGAACACCAGAATGGCTAAAGAGTAGAAAGGAAAGTTTTCCTGGTGATAACTGTTTGCAAACGAGGAAGAGATAGTTCCCCACACATGCCAAAGTTGCTCTCTTCAAGGAGGGAAAGGGCAGTTGGCTTTTATGCCTCACAGGGCCCATATCACGCAATAGAGTCTTAGATATTCCATGGTCTTTAGGGAAAAGCCTAATTTATGAGGGGAGCTGAGCACATATGCAATGAGTAAACTTGTATGTAACATACATCTCAGGTTCAATTTCTGATGGGGTTTTAGCTTTAAAATAAAGTGGAATTTGGCTGTTTGCATCAAAAGATGGACCATAGGACACAAAGACAGTTTGTGCACAATCTCTATAATCAGGCTGAAACTGGCTTAAGACTGCAGCTGCCTGTCAGGAAAGGGTGTTTGTCAGGCTGGTCCTCTGTCCATTCGCAGTTGTTGTGGTCTGGACTGTAATTCAGCGTTAAGACAGGTTTGATCATTCATCCGATAGCTCCTATTGTTAGGGAGTTTAGCAAGCATGTGGTTTTTCTTGTAGCCATAGGAATTTAGGGAGTTGTCATGTCAGTCAATTCCTGAACCCTCAACCTATTGGTATAGGTAATGTTGCTTCTTTAACCTTGCAGTCCCTCTTAGTTGATAAAGGGGCATTTATTTTGGTCTCTGAAATCACAAGAGAAGCACCCCCACAAACAGCTCCAATGCTTCTTCCAGCCTTGCTCCTCCTGAATTCTCATGTTTTCCGCTGGGAGCTGGGTCTGCTGAGCTGCCAACCTACTGCCATGGTGCAATTTACCATCTGTGTCAGCTCATCATGTCAGGTTAAGGTGGAAACGAATAGTAATACCTACTCTCTTTGTTGTTAAAAATAGGGAAATCGTTCCTTCCTGGAGGTTAAATAAGACCAAGTAGTGAAGCAGTCAGCACATTGCAGAGTGGTACACACATGGCAGGGTCTGGTGTTTGAATCACCACCTCTTTGTCTGGAGACCTTGTCCTTTTATTTTCCTTGCCTGCTTTTTATCTCATCTTTCCAATAAAGGAAATGAAGGGTGTGATGTTCCCCTTCCTGTGTCCATGTGATCTCATTGTTCAATTCCCACCTATGGGGACTGTTGTGGGGTTGGGGGAGAGGGGAGGGATAGCACTGGGAGATATACCTAATGCTAGATGATGAGTTAGTGGGTGCAGCACACCAGCATGGCACATGTATACGTATGTAACTAACCTGCACAATGTGCACATGTACCCTAAAACTTAAAGTATAATAATAAATAATAAAAAAAAGGAAATGAAGGGAAATAACATGAGAAGACAAGAAAAGAGATGAAAACAAAAAAGGAAAAGAGAAGAAGAGACACGACTCAGTGGTGTTTTCCAGAATGGGCTGCAAGGCCAGAGATGTGCTGGTGGGTTTGAGCAGTATTAGTAGGCAGCTGGCTCAGAACATGGTCCAGTGACAACATT
Organism: Pan paniscus; assembly: GCF_029289425.2. Taxonomy (NCBI): domain Eukaryota; kingdom Metazoa; phylum Chordata; class Mammalia; order Primates; family Hominidae; genus Pan; species Pan paniscus. The sequence goes on along the minus strand of NC_073255.2, from coordinate 54,507,009 downwards.
CACATGTTGCTAAAGCGCCTCCTTAGGAGAAAGCAGTTACTTTCTGGCTTGTATTTTGCTTGCATTGTGTGGGGTCTACCAGATGAGAGGTGGACACCATGAGCTCTGCTTCCACAGCCCCCAAGTCTGTTCTCTGAATTCCTGTTAATCAAAGACTCAAAAATATCACTCTGAAGGTCAGATTCTTCTTAGCCTGCATGAGGAGCCTACTATATCTTAGCTAAGCCCTAGATCCAATAATGTACAAAAGCAATTAAATCACATGAAGACCTTTGAATGGTTCTCATCCTATTTGGAGAAACGGAAAAGTACATGGTGACCTTAGTACAGAGTGGGGCTGCAAGCATTCTTTGAAAGTACCCGGAGGAGGGTCACACTCTCTGGAGGTGTGGGAGTTCCAGCCCAAATCATAGGCAGAAAGCCTGACATTTTACAAATGCACTGAGTCACTCCATAATGTTCTGTGAACTTTCTTTTTGAATTTTCTGGATTGGCTCTCTACAGTTCCTAAATTAACAACCTACAAGCTAGCTTTCTCATTCCCCTTTTGCTGAAGGCATCCAGTCTCATTATGTCTATTTATAACAACATAAAATCCTTCTGTGAATGAGACTAATAATATAAAATGTATCAAAGTCATGTCCAAGGACTGCAGGGCATATTAATTTGCTTCCATGGGTTTTAACTTGGCAGTTCCCATTAACATTAATGGGATTATTAGGTTAAAATGCAACATAATGAACAAAGAATAGTTATTAGAACAGGCCCAAACAATTCATGTAAGAAACAAAAATTCCATAATAATGCAGATTACATGTACATATTAAAATAGCATTATGATATCATGGAAGAGAACTTTTGTTATTCAAGAATGTGTTCACAAAGTTGGAATGCACGCTGGATCCTAACTGGTCACCAAGCCCTGTGATTATAATAATGTGAGCCTCCTACCCTTTGTGGTGGTTATTGCTAAGGGGAAACTCTTTCAGTCCCAAGGAGAGCTCATTAACAATAACATCTGTTATTCATTACTACCAAAATGAAAGCTTTGTTTTCAGAAGATGAAACTCCAAGCAGAATGATGCTAAAATAGGTAAAATTTGTCTGCAAACTAAATTATTTCCAGACAAATCAATCTCTGACAAAAATTATCCTGGCAATATATCAATAAAGATTACTCGTGCAGTTAGAAGCAATGCAAAAATAGCTTATAAAAATGTGCTTCTCCCTGAGTGCCTACCTTATTTTTTTTTTAAATTGGAACTGCAAAATTAGAGTCCAGAATAATTGAAATATATATAAATATATCTATTCACACACATGTGTACATATACACATACACTCATATATATACACATAAATATACACACACATACATATATATAAAGTATTTTTCTATCTATCTGTATTAGTTTATTAAGGTGGTCATGAGAAACTGCCACAGACTGGGTGGCATAAATAATACAAATTCATTTTCTTACAATTCCAGAGGCTGGAAGTTCAAGATCAAAATGTTGACAGGTTTGGTTCTCCTGAGGCCTCTCTTTGGCTTACAAATGGTACTTCTCACTCGGTCATGTGGCCTTTCATCTGTGTGTGCTCATTCCTGAGGTCTCTTCTTCTTACAAGGACACTAGTCCTATTGGTTTAGGGCCCACACGAATGACCTCATTTTAACTTACTCGCCTCTTTAAAGACCCTATCTCCAGATACAAACACATCCTGAGGTGGTGCAGGTTAGTACGTCTGCTTGTAAATTTTGGGTGGGAGCACAATCAGTCTGTAACCAACTATCTGATTTCTCTCTCTTCTCTCTCTCTCTCTCTGTCTCTCTCTCTCCCCCTTTCATTTGCCTAGTTTTCAAACCTGTTGTTCTTAAACCTGGAGTGCTATAAAATTGATAGTTTTTTAAAAATAAAATTAATATATATTTGAAAACTGCTGACTGCATTTTCATCCTGACCCGTCTTGCTTCCAACAATGGAAACCAGTCACTTTCCCATCTGTAAGGCAGAGTTTCCAATTTCTACTCTGGGATTATTGTGAGTATTTAATAATTTAATGAAAACACCTAATTCTGGTCCACAGATAGTCATCCATGCTTGCCAGTTTCTTTACTTTTATATGTACTGTTCATTTAGATTAAAGCAAAGGGAAAACAATTCCACTGATTGTCAAATACAACTTTAAATTTACATTGTATGGGAAAATTTTCCAGATGACTGAAAGAGCCAGTTTACATTCAGCAACAGTTACAGACACTCTTAAAAATGAAGGAATAATTTGTGCAGACCATAGGAAAATTGGTGATAATCTGACAAAACCATAACAAAATCTTGTTTGTAACAACATATTTTACTCCATTATAGAAACCACATATACAAGCCACTGTTGGAAAGAGTTTGTCTTGCTATAATCAGGGTTGTATTTAATTCAAGCCACTCATTTATACATGCATCACCTGACATATTTTGCCTTCAAAGTAAAAATAAAGCAATGAGAAAACCGTCTACTTTTATCCACATGTAAGCTTTAAATCTAGAAAGATAGCATAGTGACTCTAGAGGTGACAGTGCAGTTGGTGAAAGAGCCAGACATCCAGGGTACAAGTCTTGACTTTTCAATTTACTGGTGTAGTGACATTGAGCAAGTTTACTTCTCTGTGTTTCGATTTCTTCATGCATTCGAAGAAAGAACATTCAACTTATGCATATGCAAACGCTTAGACAATAGGTCGTATTGCACATGCTCTACTTACTGTGAAGTCTAGTTCAAGGAAAAAGAACCTAAATGCTGCTGAGTAATGCTTGGTCTATTTCTTTTAAGTAACATTTTAAATCATCATCACCTAATCATTTGTTTCTTTTCAAAATTTGTTTTATAATATATTAAAAGTAACGATTTATATTCATTTCAGAAATTATAGATTTTACCAAAAATATTGGAACTAGAGAAATTCCTCATAAATTCCATAACTCAAAGATAATAACTGTTAACATCCTTGCCAATCTTCTTGTACATGTAGTCGCACATGCCAAAGCATATTTTAAATAAATAGAAGTATTCAATATATATTAGGTTATCTACTCATTTTGCATGTTCAAGGTTATTTGTACTAATACAATCATTATAATATGTGTTCTTTATGAGTTAAAGGTTGATATACTGTATTGGCTTTATTTTTAAAAAGAAATGTACAATTTTATTCTAATAATAAAATGTTCAGTGACAAATATTCATTGAGCATTAGTATATGTTAGGAGCTGAAGATAAAACACACAAATAAACATGAATGAGATATGAAGCCATGAGGGAGCAGAGAGGGAGATGACTTATGAGCTGGAAGATGGCTTTCAGGAACTCAATAGGACTCCTCTAGGCAAATGGTGGGTGGAATTGCAGGAATGGAAGAGGAGAATGGATTGCGGGGAATAGAGCCCAAAGGCAAAGGAAACAGCAAGGAGTGCTCTGGCCACCATGGAGCCCAGTGTTGGTGGCTGGAGCTGAGACTGCCGTGGTCTCCTGGATCAGAAAAGATCCCCAAACCACTGTGTGAGGAGCCTGGATGTCATGTGAGGTCCCAGGGGGCAGCTATGACACAAGTCAGGGCAGTCAAATTAAAGAAAGTTTCAAGTATTTTATTTTATTTTCAAATTTGCAAAAGTGTATATATTTATTGTGTACAACATGATGCTTTACTATCTCATATATATATACATATATATACATATATACATATATACACATATATACATATATATGTATATATATATGTGTATATGTATATATATGTGTGTATATATATACATATATATGTGTGTGTATATATATATATATGAATGGCTGAATCAAGCTAGTTAAGCATTACCCCACAGTTATTTTTGTGGTAAGAACACTTGAAATCTACTATTTTCACATTTTTTTAAGAGTACAATATGGTATGTTGTTGTTAACTTAAGTAACCATGTTGTACAATAGATCTCATGAACTTATTCTTCCTATCTAGCTGAAATTTTGTATCATTTGACCAATGTCTTTCCAATCATCCCTCCCCATTGCCCCAGCCCCTGGTCACCATCATTTTACTCTCCACTTATATAGTTCACCTTTTCAAGATTCCATATGCGAGTGAAATCATGTAGCATTTTTCTTTCTATGACTGGCTTATTTCACTTAACATAATGTCCTTCAAGTTCATCCATGTTGTAGCAAATGATAAGATTTCATTCTTTTTTATGGTCAACCAGTCTTTCATTGTCCACATATACCATGTTTTCTTTATCCATTCCTCCAATGATGGACACTTAGATTGAGTCCATCTCTTGACTGTTTGTGTCCTCACAAAATTAATATGTTGAAATCCTGCTACTCAATGGTTTTAGGACGTAGAGATTTTGGGAAGTAACTAGGTCATGAGGACTCTGCCCTTCCGAATAGGATTAGTGCCCGTATAAAAGAGGGTGAAGAGAGCATCTTACCTCTCTCAACATGTAAGGACAAAAGAGGAGAAGGTGCTATCTATAAGGAACCAAGCACTTGCCAGACAGTCAATCTGCTGATGCCTTGATCTTAGACTTCCCAGCCTCCAGAACTGTGAGAAGTAAATTTCTTTTGTTTATAAGTCACCTGATTAAAGGTATTTTTGTCATAGTATCTCAGAATAGACTAATACACAAGTACATAGAAATAGAACTGATTTTTGTATATTGATTTTGGATCCTTTAGGCTTATTGAATATATCCATTTGTTCTAATGATTTTTTAGTGGATTTCTTAGGATTTTCCATATACAAGAAAATAGAGATAGTAGCAAATAGAGATGGTTTTACTTCTTCTGTTCCTCTCTAGTTGCCTTTTATTTCTTTTTCTTTCCTGATTGCCTTTGCTATACTCTCCAATACAGTTTTAAGTAGAAATGGTGAGAGTGGACATTCCTTTCTTGTTCTTGATCTTACAGTTCCAGTCTTAGAATTGAGTTATTTACCATTAAGTATGGTGTTACTTGGGGATGTTTGTATATGTCCCCTATCAGGTTAAGGAAGCTCACAACTATTCCTAGTTTATTTAATTTAATTTTTTTTTTTGCTATGAAAGAGTATTGGATTGATCTGTGCTTTTTCTGCATATACTGAGATGCTTATGGTTTTTGCTTTTTTATTATATTGATATGGGTTATTGCATTAATTGGTTTTTGGATATTAAACCAACTTTGCATTCCTGTGATAAATCTCACTTATTCATGGTGTGGAATCCTTTTTATATGTCAATAGATTTGGTTTGTAAGTATTTTATAAAGGTTATATACATAAGGGATATCACCCTCTAGTTTTCTCTTCTTTCAATGTCTTTTTCTGGTTTTACTATCAAGGCAATACTGATCTCACAGAATGTGATAGCACTTTTCATACTCTTTTATTATTTGGGAGCCTTGAGAATAATTGATATTAATTCTTTAAATGTTAGTTAAAATTCATCAGTAAAGCCATGTGACCCTAGGCTTATTTGTGGGTAGCTTTTTCATTACTCATTTAAACACTACTTGTTATAGGCCTATAGAAATTTTCAAATTCTCTTTGAATTAGGTTAAGCAGTTTGTGTCCTCCTAGGTTTTTTTTTTTTTTGAGATGGAGTTTTGCTCTTGTCACCCAGGCTGGAGTGCAATGGCGCAGTCTTGGCTCACTATAGCCTCTGTCTCCCGGATTCAAGTGATTCTTCTGCCTCAGCCTCAGGAAGCTGGGAATACAGGTGCCCACCACCATACCCAGATAATTTTTGTATTTTCAGTAGAGACGGGGTTTCACCATGTTGTTCAGGCTGGTCTCAAACTCCTGACCTTAGGTGATCCACCCACCTTGGCCTCCCAAAGTGCTGGGATTACAGACGTGAGCCAACATGCCCAGCCCTATGTATTTTTCTATTTCATCTAATTTATCTAATTAGATAAAAATTAATTAATTAATCTAATTAAAGAAATACAGTTAAAAGTGAGCAGAAGACTTCTATTTCATCGAATTTATCTAATTTAATGGTGCACAATTCTTCATAATATTTCTTTATTCCTTGAAGTTTTGTAGTATTGTCCACCATTTCATATCTGATTATATTAACTTGAGTCTTTTCTCTTTTTCCTGGTTAACCTAACTAAAGGTTGGCAATTTTGTTGATCTTAACAAAAAAATAACTTTTGGTTTTACTTATTTTCTCTATATTTTTACGTCCATGTATCATTAATTTACGTGCTATTATTTTCTTCCTTCTGCATACTTTATAGTGAGTTAGTTTGCGTTTCTATTTCCAGTGCCTTAATGTAGAAGTTTAGGTTGTTGGTTTAAGAACTTTTTTCTTTTCTAAAGTATAGACATTAAAAGCTATGCCATTATTTTCATTCATTTCAAAATTTTCTATTTTGTGCCATGGCTATTGAAGTCTCCTGCTCACTTTTAACTGTATTTCTTTGTTTTTTTTTTGGTTCTTGTATTCACATTGACTCTCCTGACTGGAAACCACTGCCTTATGAATGAGCCAGATGACACTGGGACCCCAGGATTCTCAGCACTCCATGTCTGAGGCAGTCTACACCTAGTAGTGGCAACTGGATGGAAGAAGGAATTCATGATACCTTGGCTGAAATTGCCTAGAATGTAGCCTCTGCTACAAGTAGCTGGGGGACAGGATGAGACATACTGATGTGCTACTCCTCTTGGGAAGATATCTTAGCCCTTGACTTGCTGCTGGGCGAAATGGGAGCCACCAGTTTTTGGCTACACCAGTCTGGAGTGAAGTTTCTTTTACATTGAGCTGGGAAGACAAGAAAGGAAGGATATTATAACTTAAATGCCATAGACTTTCATATTCTTATTCAATTTTAGTAGACTTACATGGATTTATTAGATTTTCTATCATGTTCCAGAAATACAAATTAGCTGCCTTCTTAAAATTTTTCACAAGTTTCACTGGGTAGTTGGTCTTCCCAGATCCTTATGTTGCCATGCTGGATGTGGAATTCCCCATGGTTCCTTTCAAAGTTATTTTGTCCTTATTTCCTTCTAAAGTAACTCTGCTAAAGATTGGCATAAATTTTTCATCTTCACTTGCATTTGACATAGATGGCTTTGACATGGACATGAGAGCCATTGGATTGAGATGTTCACTGTAGCCTTTATCACCAAGTGAACTTGGTTCATTTGACTGGGGTATTTGTTATCTATTGTTAGGTACAAAAATATCACAGTCCTAGTGGCTTAAAATGACACACACTCATTACAGTTTCTGAGTGTCAGCTGTCAAAGCCTGACTTAGCTGGATCCTTTAATTAATTATCTCTCATAAGACTATAAGCAATATGTTGATCAAGAAACTGATTTCATCTCAAAGCTCAACTGGTGAGTCACTTCTGAGCTCATGCAGTGTTGACTGCTGATAGTTCCTTGTCAGTTGTAAGCCTAAGGACTTGAGTGTCTTCTTGGCTGTTGGCTGGGGCCACCCCATTGTTCCTTATGATTTTCTTTATGATTAGGTCACCTCCCTAGGGAAGCTTGCAACGTAGCAGCTTGTGTCATCAAAACTGGCAAGGGATAAGAAAATCTATTAGCAAGACAGGTTACCATATTATGCAAAGTAGCCATGGAATGACATCCACCTTTGCCAGATTCTACTGCTGAGAAGTGAGTCACAGGGTCCCACCCACACTCAGAAGGAGAGCACTAAAGAGGAGTATGAATTTAAAGAGTTAGAGATTTAGGGGTCAATCTTAGGGCTGGTCTGCCACAGTTGGGAAGGGGTCTCTTTCTGCCTTGATCCGTGGCTGGGCCTCTGCCAAAGAGGGTAACACTTCCACAGAAAGGAGCCTGCAAAGAGCCTATTTTAAGTCTTTGGGTTTTCCCCCCAGACATTTCTTCTTCCTGGAATTCTGGGCATTAATGTATTTTAGTTACTTTTATACCATTAACAGCCTTCTTTCTCTGGCTCCTTAATGTGTTTTTCTTTGCTGTCTCTCATGTGTGTAGGTTTTTGCTGGAGATCTGCCTTATCCCTCTGTCATTCCCAACTACAGTAAATCCCTCAAGGATTTTATTCTCTGATAGTTACACTTTAAATCCATGAAGAGAGACTCTCAACCTACATTGTTTTACTCACTTTCTCTCATCTCCTCATTTGTATGCCCAATCACCTGGCTGGAAATACCTGGTTATTTTTAAGGCTTTTTAAAATGTAGTTTTTTCAAAAAATGAACACAGATACCTGCAGAAGCATATATTTCCATTTCCCCAAAAAGAAAACTTACAGTTTATGAACACCCTGCACCCCGTGAGCTAAGTACTTTCTACACTCCCTTCTCATGGCATCATGTGTGTGTATGTGTGTGTGTATACTCCCAAAGATTTGTGATGAACATATATTCTTATATGTCATTTTTCTTTAGAAACTTTTGCTGTCTCTTATCTGATCACAGAGTGATTCCATTTTCTTGGATAGCAACTAAAGCCCCTCACACTATTTAGAATCTACTTTTGGCAAATCGACACCCAATCCCTTCCTCTACTTTTTCAATTCACTCGCTGATTATCCTAATCAGCGCACGGTTTCATCAGCACACCAGACTGTTTATGCCTTTATAATAACACTCATGCAATATTACTGCCTATTGTATTGTCTGATAAGGATCCTATTAATTAGAAATACATCATGAAACAGGAAAAAATAAAAATTGTATGTATTTCTATAAACACATTTGAAAGAACAATAATAATGTGAGTATGCGTGTAATCACTACTAAGATTTAATAATAAGACTTTGTAACTACCAGGCATACAACCTGTATATGTTCTTCCCCAATTGTATCTTCCCACCCTCTCTCTTAAGCTATTTTGACATTTCAATAGCACTCCCTTGCTTTTTGTAAATATAATTTTATAACCTATACATGGATATTTAAAGAATGGGATATTTGATTTTACCTTGTTTCGCAATTCGTATGAATAGAGTCATATTATAAGTATTCTTCTATTACTTGCAGTTTTTGCTGAAAATTATATTTCTAAGATTCAGCTATTTTGGTGCCTTTGGCTGTATTACTAATCTTTTTATTACTTTGTAATATTCCATTTTACAGTATGCCACAATTTATTTATCTAATCTACTGTTGGTGGAGATTTAAATTGTTTTCAGATTTTGGCTGCTACAAATGATGCTGTTTTATATATTCTTATACAGGTCTTGTAGCTCACATATGCAAGAGTTTCTTTAAAATCTGTACCTAGGTTTGAAATTTCTTTAGTTAAGAACATGTGAGGGTTGGTTTTTGCCAAAATGAGTTGCACGATTGCTGTGGTTTGAGTGTTTGTCTCCTCTAAAACTCATGTTGAATTTTAATTGCCATTGTAACAATATTAAGAGGTAGGAGTTTTAGAGGTGATTAGGTCATGAGAGCTGCTCTCATTGTTGGATTAATGTTGTTACTGTGAGAGTGGTTCTGTTACAGTATAAGTGGGTTTCTTATAAAAGGAGGAGTGCGGTCCCCTTTCTCTCTCCCTCTTACTTTTTCTTTGCCCTTCTGCCATGAGATGACACAACAAAAAAAGCCCTCACCAGATGCTGGGCCCATGTCTTGGACTTCCCAGACTCTAGAAGTATGAGCCAATAAATTTATCTCCATTATAAATTATGCAGTCTCAGGTATTCTGTGATAGCAGCACAAAACATAGTAAGATAATTTACACACTTATCTGCTCTGTATGGAATTGCCATAGCTACACATTCTAATGCTTTTTCATACAAGATGTCTGTGATAGTTCATTTTATATGTCAAGTTGACCTGATTAAGGGATGCCTAGGTAGCTAGTAAAGTGTTACTTATGGGTATGTCTCTGAGAACGTTTCCAGTGGAGACTGGTATGTGAATCAGTGAACTGAGTGTGGGAGAGCTGTCCTCAATGAGGATAAGCACCATCCAGTTGGTTCCAGTCCCAGATAAAAAGACAAAGAAAAGGCAAATTCGCTTTCTCTCTCCCTCCTGGAGCTCGAGAGCCTTTGTCTCTTGCCCTTGGACATCAGAACTCCAGGTTCTCCAGCCTTTAGACTCTAGGCTTTCACCAGCAGCCCCCTGGGTTTTCAGGCCTTTGCCCTGAGACTAAAAATTACACCATCAGCTTCCCTGGTTCTGAGACTTTGGACTTGCGCTGAGCCATGATAATGGCTTCCCTGGGCCTTCAACTTGCAGACTCTGGTCTGTTGTAGGACTTCCCAGCCTCCATAATCACATGAACCAATTCCAGTAATAAATTCCCTCTCATCTAGCTATCCGTTCATCCATCCATCCATTAATCCATCCATCCATCTATCAATATCTTATTGGTTCTATCTTTCTGACAAATACTGATTAATGCCATGTCTTAATATTTACCAACTGTAGGGTCCAGCCCTACAGGGCTTAGTGGGTGTTCTCCCCATGTGCGGAGAGGAGAGATTGTAGTAAATAAAGGCACAAGACAAAGAGATAAAGAGAAAGCAGCTGGGCCCAGGGACCACTACCATCAAGACACAGAGACCAGTAGTGGCCCCAAATGGCTGGGCTCACTGATATTTATTGCATACAAGACAAGGGGGCAGGGTAAGAAGGGTGAATCTTCTAAGTGATTGACAAGGTGAATCAAGTCACGTGATTACAGGATAGGGGTCCTTTCCTTTTAGGTAGTCAAAGCACAGAGAGAGAGAAGGCAGCATATGTCAGCGTTTTCTTCTCTGCACTTATAAGAAAGATCAAAGACTTTAAGACTCACTATTTCTTCTACCGCTATCTACTACGAACTTCAAAGACGACCCGGGAGTACGGGAGGAGCATGAAAGTGGACAAGGAGCATGACCATTGAAGCACAGCACCACAGGGAGGGGTTTAGGCCTCCGGATGACTGCGGGCAGGTCTGAATAATATCCAGCCTTCCACAAGAAGCTGGTAGAGCAGAATGTTCCCTGACTCCTCCAAGGAAAGGAGACTCCCGTTCGCGGTCTGCTAAGTAACGGGTGCTGTCCCAGACACTGGTGTTACCGCTTGACCAAGGAGCCCTCAGGCGGCCTGTATGTGGGTGTGACAGAGGGCTCACCTGTTGCCTTCTAGGTCACTTCTCACAGTGTCCCTTCAGCACCTGACCCTTTACCCACCGGTTATTCCTAGGTTCTATTAGAAATGCAACAAAGAGTAATATTAAAAGCTAATTATTAATAATGTTTATAATAATGATTGATAATTGTCCACGATCATCGCTATATCTAATTTGTATTATGACTATTGTTATTCTATTTTCTTTATTATATTGAAACAGTTTGTGCCTTCAGTCTCTTGCCTCGGCACCTAGGTAATCCTCCGCCCACAATCAACCTATTAGAGTTATAATGATGTCTTTTGCAGGTTTAATTTATGTCTTCCTCATTGCCAATGATGTTTAGCATATTTTCATGTGTTTCCTGGCCATTTAAGTTTTCTGTTTTTTGCAGTGGCTGTTGAAATCTTTTGCTCCCTTCTAACTGGATTTTTCCCTTTTTCTTATTAATTTATGTGTTCATTTACATATTCTAGACAAAGAGGTGGCACACATTTTTTACAATCTTCATGACATATTTTGATGCAAACACTTTAAAAATTTTTTATTATATGCAAGTCTATCAATATCTACCTTTACAATGTTTGCTTTATTTTCTTAAGAAAGCATTCATATAAAGTCTTGATAATTGCTGATACTATTATTTATGAACTTTAAAATTTATCTTTTTAATCCATCCAGAATTAAATAGTTGCATGGTGTGAGAAAGTGGTTTGACTTCATTTTTTCCCATTGAAGATACGCCATTATCTTGTCACAATTTATTAACATGTACCTCATTTCCCCACTGATGTGTCATATCACCTCTGTCATTCATCCGTTTCTGAGATCTACAATCTTTTCCACTTATCTTTTGGAACTTATTTTAAAATCACACTATTCTATTTTTATCACTTCAAAATAAACCTTAGTGTTTGGTAGGGTTAATCTCTCCACCTTGTCCCATTTTTCAATGATTTGGAAGTTTTAGAAGTAAAGAGAAATTTTGGAAACATTTAGTCATTTTCCTGTTAAATAAATACATAAACTGTATGTGGTGGCTCATATTTGTAATCCCAGTGCTTCGGGAAGCCCAAGGCAGAGGATTACTTGAGGCCAGCAGTTTAAGACTAGCCTGGGCAACAACACAGAGAGACCCCCGTCTCTACATTAAAAAGAAAACAATTAGCTGGGCATGGTGGCATTTGCCTGTAGTCCTAGCTACTTGGGATGCTGAGGTGGAAGATCCCTTAGGCACAGGAATTGGAGGCTGCATTGAGCTATGACCTTTCCACTGCCCTGCACTCCAGCCTGGGTGACAGAGTGAGACTCTGACTCTAAATACATGCATACTTAGATACGCGCATATGTGCATACATAAGCCATTGTAATTAAACCTCTTGAGATTTGATGAAGATTGCAATGATTCTATAGATAAATTCATGGAAAGGTAGAATCTCTAAAATATTGAGTCTTCCAATCTATGAACATGCTTTTCTTCATTTATATAACTTCTTTTGTAAATACTTTTCTTTAATAACATTGAATAACATTAATAAAGGTTTCTATGAATATCTATCACATATTTTTAGATTTATTCCTAGATACTTTATAATTTTGATATCATTGTAATTGTATCTCTTTTAAACTTATTTATCTAATAGGTAAATATGCAAATAATTTTTGGACATTGATTTCATATCTAGTTTCCTTGTTATATACTTCTATTCATTATAATGCTTCACCTGTATCTTTTTAATTTTCTATTATGCAATCAAATAATCTGTAAGACAGATAGTTTTGTTTTTTTTTTCTTTCGGATCAACATTAATTTAAAATTTCTTCTTGTACTCTATAGTACTAGCTAAAATATTTAGTATACTTTTAAATAGCAGTGGTAATCAGGCATCCTTATCTGGTTCCTTAATCTCAAAGTCAGTTTTTGTTGTTGATATCCTTTATCTGGTAAAGGAAGGTCTTTATTTTTTAATCTAATTTGCTAAAAGTCATTATTTTGCTTTTGTCTGTTTAATTTCAAAATGAAGATAATATTTTATAAACCTTTTTCTGCACCTATTGGGATGACCAAAACATTTGATACCTTAATCTGTTCATGTCCATAATATTAATTAATGTTTTAAAATGTCAAATCCACATTACATATCTGGAATAAGCTTACTTGATCATGGTGCATCATTCTTTTTGTACGTTATTCTATCTAGTTTGCTAATATTATGTATAGATTTTTGCATTCATATTAATAAGTAATGTTGGCCTTTCTTATACTGCCTTTTGTTTATACTATTTTACCTGCCATGATTTACATTTAGACTACTAAAAAGATGTTCAGTGCAGATCAATGTAAATGACTATAGAAGTACTTATGGCCTTTATTAATTTGAGAGATGTATAGACATGTGAGGAGAATTTCAGTAATTGTTGCACTAAATATGAGTGTGGATCCTGCCATAAGAACTAGCATATTTCTTGAACTAGTAAATATAATTTTAATTATGATTTCTGGACTTGGGAAAAGTCTGAACAAAATTACTACTCTTTTATTAAAATCATCATTGACTTCTGCTGCTTGTCTCACTGGCTACCGGTGCTGAGTCAGCTTATCCGCTTGTCTCTAATGTACATGCTCTGCAGTGAAACGTACCAGTCAGTTACAGTGCCAACGGGATACAATGTCCTCTTACCAGTGAGGAGAACATGGGACATGCTCTTTTATTTCGCTTTCATTATATTGCCCCTGTACTTGCTTTCCTCCAATTAACAGTTAATCTTTTAGGTTAATTTTTCCTTCCAGAAAAATATTTGATCAATTGTAAAATCTAAAACTCATAAACCTGTAAATAGTTAGAAACCAACTGGTTGAATCATTCATTCGTTCACTCACTCATTTATTCGTATGTTTACTGAGCACCTAAGGCACTGTGGCATGCAGACAATAATTGAATATGCATGTTTTCATTCAGTCCTCTTGTTGCACAAAGGTGGCTCATTCTTGCTCTTAGCTCTGTCTGGTGTCTGCATCCTAAACTTCTCCGAGTTAGCCTCCTTAGTAAGTTAAGTTTATACCAGCATTTTTTTCTTAATTCTCCAGGGCAGGGATGGGTAAATCTGTTACTGCTTATGATGGTGGGGTATATATCAGTATCCAACTGCTCCTTAAATAAATTCTCAATTAGTCCTTCTGTTTTCCTCCACATATGGTAACCCTGATATTACCCATTAGAGCACCTGATGCCTCCTGTTTTCCAAATTATCCCCAGGATCTGAGGAGTAATCAATATCCTTGCATTAGTGGGTCACTGGCATTCCCATCCCCAAACACAACCTTCAGCATTCTCAGCTTTTCTCTTGCTGTTGACACTCACTCATCTTTTGTCTATCTTCTATTTTATACTATCTCTACCCTGTGGCCATCCCTCTAAATCTCTATGTTTTTTTTCCACAAGATCTTACATTTCTTATCTATCAAAGAAGAAATGCCAAGAGAAATTTTAAAAATACTTTGAACTAAATGAAAATGAAAGTACAACTTATCAGAATTTATAGAATACAATGAAAGCAATGCTTAGAAGGAAAGTCATAGCATTAAGTGCATATACAGGAAGAGAAGGACAACTTAACATTCATAAGCCAAGCTTTCACCATAGGAAACTACAGAAAGAAGAGCAATTTAAGTTAAAACAAGGAAAAGAGAAGAAATAATATAAATTATAACAGAAATCAATGAAATTCTAAATAGGAAAATTGTAGAGAAAGTCAATGAATCTAAAACTGGTTCTTTAAAAAGATTGATAAAATTGATAAATTTCTATCCAGGTTAACTAATAAGAAGACATAAAACACATTTCATTTTATTATTAGTACTAGAAATGAAAGACAATTCATCATTGCTGATCCCAATGATATTGAAAGGATAGTAAAGGAACACAACTGTATGCCCACAAATATGATAGCTTAGATGTAATGAAAAAATTCCTTGAAATATGCAAATCTCAAAAAATCACATAAGGAGAAATAGATAATCAGAATAGGGATATATCCATTAAGGGACATACCTCAAAGTAATAACAGCCATCTATGACAAACTCACAGACAACATCATAGTAAGTGGGCAAAAGATGGAAGCATTCCCCTTGAAAACTGGTATAAGACAAGAATGCCCTCTCTCACTACTCCTATTCAACCTATTATTGGAAGATCTGTCCAGAACAATCAGGCAAGAGAAAGAAATAAAGGACATCCACATAGGAAAAGAGGAAGTCAAACTATCCCTGTTTACAGATGACATGATTCTATATCTAGAGAACCACATGGTCTTAGCCCAAAAGCTCCTTAAGCTGATAAACAACTTCAGCAAAGTCTCGGTATACAAAATAAGCATACAAAAATCACTAGCAGCTGGGCGTGGTGGCTCATGCCTGTAATCTCAGCACTTTGGGAGGCTGAGGCAGGCAGATCACCTGAGGTTAGGAGTTCGAGACCAGCCTGGCCAACACGATGAAACTCCATCTCTACTAAAAAGACAAAAAAATTGGCCAGGCGTCATGGTGCATGCCTGTAATCCTAGCTACTTGGGAGGCTGAGGCAGGAGAGTCACTTGAACTTGGGAGGTGGAAGTTGCAGTGAGCCAAGATTGTGCCATTGCACTCCAAGAGTGAGACTCCGTCTCAAGAAAAAAAAAAAAAATTACTAGCGTTCCTGTACACCAACAACAGCCAAGCCAAGTGCCAAATCGGGAATGCTATATCATTCACAACTGCCACAAAAAGAATAAAATATCTAGAAATACAGCTAAGCAGCGAGGCAAAAGATCCCTACAATGAAAATTATAAAACACTGCTCAAAGAAATAAGAGATGACACAAACAAATGGAAAAACATCCTATGCCCATGGATAGGAAGAATCAATATTGTTAAAATGGCCATAGTGCTCAAAACTATTTATAGATTCAATGCTATTCCTATCAAACTAACAATGACATTTTTCACAGAAGTAGAAAAAAAATCAAAATTCACATGAAACAAAAAACAACAACAAAAAAGAACCTGAATAGCCAAGACAATCTAAGGCAAAAACAACAAAGCTGGAGGCATCACACTACCCAACTTCAGACTATACTACGGGGCTATAATAACCAAAACATCATGGTACTGGTACGAAAACAAACACATAGACCAATGGAACAGAATAGAGAGCCTAAAAATAAGACCACACACCTACAACCATCTAATCTTCAACAAAGGTGACAAAAACAAGCAATGAGAAAGGACTCAAGGACCTATTCAATAAATGGTTCTGAAATAACTGGCTAGCTACATGCAGAAGACAGAAATTGGACCCCTTCCTCACACTATATACAAAAATCAACTCAATATGGATTAAATACTTAAATGTAAAACCCAAAACTATAAAAACCCTGGAAGACAGCCTAGGCAATACCATTCCGGACATAGAACCTGGCAAAAATTTCACGATGATGCCAAAAGCAATTGCAACAAAAGCAAAAATTGACAAAAGGGATCTAATTAAACTGAAGAGCTTCTGCGAAACAAAATAAACATCAAGAGAGTAAACAGATGACCTTCAGAATGGGAGAAAATGTTTGCAAACTATGTATCTGACAAAGGTCTAATATACAGCATCTACAGGGTACTTACATAAATTTTCAAGAAAGGAAACAAATGAAAAAAGTGAAAGTATCTGTTCATGTCCTTTGCCCATTAAAAAATAGGTAAAGGATATGAGCAGACACTTTTCACAAGAAGACATACATGTGGCCAACAGCATATGAAAAAAGCTCAATATCACTGATTACTAGAGAAATGCAAATCAAAACCACAGTGAGATGCCATCTCACACCAATCAGGATGGCTATTAGTAAAAAGTCAAAAAATCACAGAGGCTGGCAAGGTTGCAGAGAGCGACAAATGCTTGTATACTGCTGGTGGGAGTGTAAATTAATTCAACCATTGCATAAATCATTATGGTGACTCCTTAAAGAGCTAAAAGCAGAATTATTATTTTGCTGCAAAAGTAATTGTGGTCTTTGCCATTACTTTTAATGGCTAAATGATGAGAACACATGGACACAAAGAGGGGAACAACAGACACTGGGCCTACCTGAGGGTGGAGGGTGAGAGGAGTGAGAGGGTCAGGAAAAAAAAGAAAACAAAACCATTGGGTACTAGACTTAGTAGGTGGGTGATGAAATAATCTGTACAGCAAACTCCTGAGACAGGAGTTTACCTATATAACAAACCTGCACATATAAACCTGGACCTGAAATAAAAGTTAAAAAAGTAATTTTTTTTCAATTTTAAAGAGAAATTTAAAATTAGAAGGATGAAAATTATCAAAAAAAAAATAAAGTAAAAATTTCCAGAACTGAACAACTTGAGTTTCCAGATGAAAAGAGACCACAAAATGACCAATCTAATGATTATAGAAATTAATTCATTTATATACTGTACACAACGTGTAGTCCCCAACCCCCATCCCACCGTTTCCCTGTGTCCCCAAAGTCCATTGTGTCATTCTATGCCTTTGCAACCTCATAGCTTAGC
The DNA here is from genome assembly GCF_029289425.2 of Pan paniscus. Lineage (NCBI taxonomy): Eukaryota > Metazoa > Chordata > Mammalia > Primates > Hominidae > Pan > Pan paniscus. The sequence continues at coordinate 54,489,354 of NC_073255.2, read as the reverse complement.
TCCCACTTATAAGTGAGAACATACAATGTTTGTTTTTCCATTCGTGAGTTACTTCACTTAGCGTAATGGTCTCCAACTCCATCCAGGTTGCTGCAAATGCCATTATTTCATTCCTTTTAATGGCTGAGTAGTATTCCATTGTATATACATACCACAATGTCTTTATCCACTCATTGATTAATGAGCATATGGGCTGGTTCCATATTTTTGCAATTGTGAATTGTGCTGCTATAAACATGCATGTGCAAGTATCTCACTGCTTGTTATTGGTTATTGGTCAGTTCAGAGTTTCTATTTCTTCCTGGTTTAATCTAGGACAGTTGTATATTTCCAGGAATTTATCCAACTCCTCTAGTTTTTCTAGTTTATGAGCATGAAGGTGTTCATAGCTTTGAATAATCTTTTGTATTTCTGTGGTATTGGCTGTAATATCTTCTGTTTCATTTCTCATTGAGCTTATTTGAATCTTCTCTTTTCTTTTCTTGGTTAATCTTGCTAATGGTCTATCAATTTTATTTATGTTTTGAAGGAATTAGTTCTTTGTTTCATTTGTCTCTTGTATTTTTTTTGTTTCAATTGCATTTAGCTCTGCTCTGATATTTATTATTACTTTTCTTCCACTGATTTGGGGTTTGATTTGTTCTTGTTTCTCTAGTTCCTTGAGGTGTGACCTTAGATTTTTTTTTTGTGCTCTTTCAGACATTTCACCCAATAATCATTTAAGAGCAGGTTATTTAATTTCCATGTATTTACATGGTTTTGAGGGCTCCTTTTGCTGTTGATTTCCAATTTTATTCCACTGTGGTTTGAGAGAGTACTTGTATAATTTTGATTTTCTTAAATTTATTGAGACTTGTTTTGTGGCCTATCATATGCTCTGTTCCATGTGCTAATGAATAGAATTTATATTCTGCAGTTGTTGGGTAGAATGTTCTGTAAATATCTGTTAAGTCTATTTGTTCTAAGGTATAATTTAAATACATTGTTTCTTTGCTAACATTCTCTCTTGATGACTTATCTAGTGCTGTCAGGGGAGTATTAAAGTTCTCCACTGTTATTGTGTTGCTATCTACCTCATTTCTTAGGTCTAATAGTAACTATTTTATAAATTTGGGAGCTCCAATGTTAGGTGCATATATATTTAGGACTGTGATTATTTTCCTGTTGGACAAGTCCTTTTATAAGTATATAATGTCCCTCTTTGTCTTTTCTGTTTGCTGTTGCTTTAAAGTTTGTTTTGTGTGATGTAAGAATAGCTACTCCTGCTCACTTTTGGTGTCCATGTGCATGAAATATCTTTTCCCACCCCTTTACCTTGAGATTATGTGAGTCCTTATGTGTTAGGTGAGTCTCTAGAAGACAGCAGATACTTGCTTGGTGAATTCTTATCCTTTCTACCATTCTGTGTCTTTTAAGTGGAGCATTTAGGCCATTTACATTCAATATTAGTATTGAGATGTGAGATACTATTCTATTCATTATGCTAGTTGCTGCCTGAATACCTTAAGTTTTTTTTTATTGTGTTTTTGTTTTATAGGTCTTGTGAGATTTATGTTTTAAGGAGGTTCTATTTTGGTGTATTTCAAGGAATTATTTCAAGATTTACAGCTCCCTTTAGCAGCTCTTGTAATGCTGGCTTGGTAGTGGTGAATTCTTTCAGCATTTGTTTGTGTGAAAAATATGGTATCTTTCCTTCATTTATGAAGCTTAGTTTTGTTGGATATAAAATTCTTGGCTGATTTTGTTTAAGGAGCCTAAAGATAGGGCCCTAATCCCTTCTAGTTTGTAGGGTTTCTGCTAAGAAATCTGCTGTTAATCTGATAGGTTTTTCTTTATATGTTACCTGATGCTTTTGCCTCACAGCTCTTAAAATTCTTTCCTTCATCTTGACTTTAGATAACCTGATGACTATGTGCCTAGGCAATGATCTTTTTGCAATAAATTTCCCTGGTGTTCTTTGAGCTGCTTGTATTTGGATGTCTAGATCTCTAGCATGGTCTGGGAAGTTTTTCTTGATTATTCTTGATCATGTTTTCCAAACTTTTAGATTTCTATTATTCCTTGGGACCATGAATTATTCTTAGTTTTGGTTGTTTAATATAATCCCAAACTTCTTGGAGACTTTGTTCATTTTTTTTTTTACTCTTTTGTCTTTGTCTTTGTCTTTGTCAGATTGGGTTAATTCAAAAGACTTGTCTCCAAGCTCTGAAGTTCTTTCTTCTACTTGTTTGATTCTATTGCTGAGACTTTCCATTATATTTTACATTTCTCTAAGTGTGTCCTTCATTTCCAAAAATCATGATTGTTTTTGATGTATGCTATTTATTTCACTGAAGATTTTTCACTTCATATCTTGTATGAAGAATTTGATTTCATTAAGCTGGAGTTCACCTTTGTCTGGTCTGTTCTTGATTAGCTTAATGATTAACCTTCTGAATTCTTTTTCTGGCAATTCTGAGATTTTTTTTTCTTGGTTTGGATCCATTGCTGGTGACCTAGTGGGATATTTTTGGGGGGATTAAAGAACCTTGTTTTGTCATATTACCAGGATTGTTTTTCTGGTTCCTTCTCATTGGGTAGACTATGTCAGAGGGAAGATCTGGGACTAAAGGGCTGCTGTTTAGATTCTTTTGTCCTCCGGCATGCTCCCTTGATGTGGTGCTCTCCCCTTCCCCTAGAGATGTGGCTTCCTGAGAGCCACATTCGTGATTGTTATTTCTCTTTGGATGTAGCCCCCAAGCAGAGCTACCAGGCTCTGGGCTGCTACTGGGGAGTGTCTTCATGGAGTCCTGTAATGTGATCCATTTTTAGGCGTTTCAGCTGTGGATACCAGCACCTGCTCCAGTGGAAGTGGCAGGAGAGTGAAATGGACTCTGTGAGTCCACATGGCTGTAGGTTTGTTTACTGCATTACTTTTGTGTTGGTGGACCTCCAGCCAGGAGGTGGCACTTTCAAGAGCACATCAGTTGCAGCAGTATAGGGAGGATCGGGGGTAGGTGGGGGTCATAGAACTCCCAAGAGATCATGTCCTTTGTCTTCAGCTACAAGGGCAAGCAGAGAAGGACAATCAGGTGGGGGCAGGGTTAGGCATGTCTGAACTCAGAGTCTCCTTGGTGGGGCTTGTTGTGGCTGCTTTGGGGATGGAGGTATGATTCTCAGGCCAATGGAGTTATATTTTCAGGGCAATCATGGCTGCCTCTGCTGCCTCATGCAGGTTGCCAGGGAAGTGGGGGAAAGCTGGCAGTTACAGTCCTACCTAGCTCCCATGCAGCCAAAAGGCGGGTCTCATTCCCACTGTGACCCAACAACAGCACTGAGTTTATTTCCAGGCAGCAGGTGAGCAGGGCTGAGAACTTGCCCCAGACTACCGGCCTCCTGGCTGAGAAAGCAAGCAGGGCTTTCATGTTTCATGCCTCCCTGCCTGCCATAGCTTCTTTGCTGGGTCTACACTCCCAATTTGCCCCCTCCACCAGGTTCTGTCCAGCAAACCTTGCATTTGTTTGAAATTGTTACAAAGTTCAGCTGGAAGTTTCTCTATCCCTATGGTCTTTTCCCAGTTCCTTTGGCAGCCTTCCCCTAGGATCCTTGTGAAACAAACCCGGAAGTGGCTTCCCTGGGGACTTAGAATGCCCACAGGGTTATTTCCACTGCTTCTTGAACCCTTTTATTTCGCTCAGCTCTCTAAATTTGTCTCAGTTCCAGGTCCAATCCTTTTCCCATGATCTGGACCTTCAGGTTCCTCAGTGAGGGTATGTGTTCAGAGGCAGACAATCCCCTTTTTGTACTTTCACACTTTAGGCACTCACAGTTTTTTGGCTGTTCCCAAGGGCCTGCAGTAGCAATCCACTTCCTTCAAAGGGTCTGTGGATTCTCTCTGCTTTCCTGGTATGTTCCTGTGGTAGTTCTTGGAGCAAAAGTTCATAATGTGAATCTCCACATGCTGCTCTGTCTGTCCGAGTTCAAGAGTAGATTTTAAATGTTCTCTTCACAAAAAATGATAGGTATGTGAAATAGTTCATATGTTAATTTGTTGGATTTAGCCATTTCACAATGTATACATATTTCAAAATATCATCTTTGACACAATAACTATATATAATTTTTATTTTTTAATTGAAAGGTCAATTATTAAAAAGTAAAAAATAAAAAATATTATATCATTTTGAAAACCCATGTGAAAATTTAAAAAAGGTTTTGAAGGAAAATGGTTGATTATATTCTGCTAGATAGATTGATCTATGAAAAATATAATTGAATATCAGCTGGTGAAAGACACTCTTGTAGGTGCTATGAAAGATATTAAAAAGTTTAAGAGAAAAAAGAATTTACATCAGAAATTAATAACCTTCCAAAAAAGTAATGATCATGACAAAATACTTTCACTGGTGAATTTCACCAATCACTGAAGAAAGAAATATTATTAATTCTCCACCAATTCTCTTAATAATCTCTTCCAGAAAATATAAGCAGAGGGAATATTTCCTAACTCATTCTATGAGACTAATATTACACAAATAACAAAACTATATAAAGGCATTACAATAAAGGAAAACTTAAGATGAATACCTCTCATGAACATCAATCCAAAATTCCTCAACAAAATATTAGCCAAATGAATCTATCAATTTATAAAAAGAATTATAAACTGCAACAACTTCCTGTTATTGAAGGCTGGTTCAGCAATTTAGTCATTGTGATCTACTCTATCAACAGGAACAAGAGGAAAAATCACATAATTTTTTCAATTCATGCAGAAAAATCATTTGATAAAATCTAACATCCATTCACAATAAAAACTCTAAGTAAAATAGACATTTAGAAGCAACTTCCTGAACTTGATCAAGAATACCTCCAAAAATATACAGCTAACATCATATTTAATGGTATGAGACTAGATGCTTTCCCAAGGAAATAGAAAGTATACATACTTGCAAGGAAGAAATAAAACTCTTTTTGTTTGCAGATAGCACGATTATCTATGTGTAAAATCCCAAACAGCAGACAGAAAACTTCCTGGAACTAATAAGCAATAGAAATTTCACATAATATAAAGTTGAATACATAAAAGTCAGTTGCTTTTCTACGTATCAGCAACACACTGTTGGAATTTGAAAGTTTAAAAAATGCCATTTCACAATAGCACCAAAAAAATGAAACATATAAATGTAACAAATTATGTATAGGATCTTACGTGAAAAACTACAAAACTCTGATAGAAGAAATAAAAGAAGATCTAAATAAATAGAAGATGTTCTGTGTTCATGGATTAAAAGATTCAATATTGTTAACATGTCTTTCCAGATTTGAACTAGAGATCCAATAAAATCCAAAACAAAATCCTTACAAGCTATTTTGTAGATATCTACACACTAACTATAAAATTTATATGGAAATTCGAAAGACCTGGAAAGCCAAACAATATTAAAGAAGAACAAAGTTGAAAGACTCATACACCCATTTTCAAGAATTATTTTAAAGCTACAGTAATTAAAGTGGTGGTATGATAATGGAGAAAGAATAGGCAGACCAACAGAAAAGAATTGGGAGGTCTGAAATAGACCCATACACATATTGACAATGAAGCAAAGACAATTCGATTGAGAACAGATACTCTTTTCAACAAATGGTGCTGACACAAATGTGAAAAAATAAGAATTGGAGACAGACTTTATATCTTGCACAAAAATTAACTCAAAATTCATCATAGACATTTCATATTAACATATCTAAATGTAAAATGCAAAACTATAAAACTAAAACTTCTAGAAGAAAGAACTGTAGAAAATCTAGGTAATCTTTAGTTTCATGATGGTTTTTAACTACAACACCTAAAGCTTGATCCAAAAAAGAAAATTTGGTAAGCTGTATTTTACAAAATCGAAAACTTCTGTTCTGTGAAAAACACTGTTAAAAGAATAAAAATACAAATTTTATGCAGCGATAAAATGTTTTCTGAGCACATATCTGATAAATGACATGTCAAAAATATATGGAGAACTACTAAACTTCAACAATAAGGAAACAAACAACTGAATTTTTAAAAAAATGGACAAAAGATGTGAGCAGACAACTCACCGAATTAAGTAGATAGATGGGAAATTAGTATATAAAAAATGCTTACATCATATATCATTAGGGAATTGCAAATTAAACAACAACAATGAGATACTGCTACACAGTTATTAGAATGTCTAAAGTCCCAATCACTGACAATACCAAATGCTGATGTGGAGCCACAGAAGCTCTCATTCGTTGCTGGTGTAATTCAGATTGCTACAGCCACTTTAGAAAATAGTCTGGCAGTTTCTTACCAAGTTAAACATAGACTTATAATCCAGAAATCATGTTCCTAGGTATTTACACAAATGAATTAAAAACATGTCCACAGTAAAACATTCACAGAAATGTTTAAAGTAGCTTTATTTGTAGTTGTAAAAACTGAGAGCAACTAAGATGTCCTTTAATAGGTGACTGGATATACAAACTGTGGAATAAAGACAATGGAATATTATTCAGTGAGAAAAAGAAATGAGTCATCAAGCTACAAAATGCATGTATGAAACTTCAATACATATTACTAATTGATAGAGATGAATTTCAAAGAGCCAGATACTGTATGATTCCAACTATGTGACATTCTAGAAAAGTCAAACTATAGATATAGTAAAGAGATAAATGGTTAACAGGAGTTCGGTTCAGGGGAGGGTGGAATAGGTGAAGGAAAGAATGTTTTAGGGCTCTGAAACTATGCTGTATTACACCATTATGGTGGACACATGGCAGTATGCATTTGTCAAAACCCATAGAACTTTATAGTACTGGGAATAATCTTAATGTATTAAAAATTAATTTAAAAAATAATGCATCGAGCCCAAAAATTTCAGACCAATCTAGGAAGCACAGGCAAACCTTGTCTCCACAAAACATAAAAAAAAAAATTAGTTAGGCATGGTGGCATGCCCTAGCTGCTTAAGAGGCTGAGATGGGAGGATTGCTTGAGCCCCGGAGGTCAAGGCTGTCGTGAGCTGTAATTGTGCCACTGCACTCCAGCCTGGGTGATAGAACAAAATTCTGTCTCAAAAAAACAAGAAAAAAAAAGATATGTGTTATAAAAATAAGAGGTTGACAGAATCCAGGATGGAACTTCGAATATGACAAAATAATCTAATTGTACTACAAATGTATACACCGACTTAACAGAAAGGGGTGGAGGAAGGGTCGTGACCTTAGCAATTCTGGAAATGAGTGGAGTATTCACAGGGCATTGGTTAACAGTGCTGGTAGTGCTATACACATGTACACTAGAATGAACAACTTAGTAAGCTAATGGCTGATGATGTAAGCCAGGTTTCTCACTCTTAGAGACCGAGTTTACAAATAAGCAAGGGGAGAAGGCTGGGATGACTTATGTGGCAATGGATTAGGCTTGGCAATGTCAGTATAAACTCATATATAGTTTAATATAGATACAGATGTGTACATATAGAAATGTGTATAGACATGTGTTTATATATGGGCTAGTATACAAATATATTTCCCTGTCAGCTGAGAGAGCTTAGGCTACCCTACTGGCAGTGAACACACCTGCTGCCCAGATCTTGGTTCCTAATACTATTCCCCAGTGAAGGGAACTGGAGCTCCTTAGAGAAATCACTGATTCTAAGACTGGGGCAGGAAATAGACAAGAAGAGTCTGGGGCCTCTTTTAGTGCCCAAAGTAAGGAAGTGTTCAAATAAAATTCCCACAATGATGGGAGTATGTCAAAGGGACAGGAGCTAACTGAAAGCATCACCCATCACCAAGGCTGGAAAAACTTGAGCAGCAATGGCCCCAGGTAAGTAGTATGGGTTATTACCTAAAGTATAAAGTGCATATCTATGAGCTCATACTAATATAAACAAATGAATTCAGGAGAATAGACAAATGCCCTATATAGACAAAGTTCCAAATACTTTAATAATTTATTTTACTTTGAAGCTACACACTGAATTTATTAATACAGTACCAAGTTTCTATGTGTAAAAACATCTTTGTACATAGTAATAAAAAAAAGATGAGGCAAGATGCATTAAGCAGAAACCTTCTGGCTCCTTTCCTCTGTATTCTTACAGAGCCACTGCTGAATTATGAGCACAATCCTCAACCCTTTAAGTGCGGGCTGCACATAGTGGCTTGTTTCAAAAAATACAGTTTGGAAAGGATGGAAAAAGAGTAACTTTAAAGCGGAGCAACCTGACAACTCCCCTCATTCAGGTGATGAAGGTTAACATCAACAGTGGCAAGTCATATTGATAGCATGTACCTTGATATGATTTGATAAGGATGACACTTTACTTCCATGGTCCCACGTCCTCAAACCCATAACCCCAGTGTAATCGTAAGAAAATCATCAGATGAATCCCAGTGAAGGGGCGTTCTACATAATACCTGACCACAACGGCTCAAAACTGCCAAAATTATCTCAAAAAGGTAAAAAGTCTGAGAAACCATCACATCCAAAAGGAGCCTAAGGAGATAGAACAACCAAAGCTAAGGTAATATCTTGAATGGATTCCTAGATCAGAAGAAGGAGTTAAGTAAAAAATAAGGGAATTTGAAAAAAGTATGGGCTGTAGTTAGTAATTATCAATAAAATAGTTTATTTTATTTTATTTTTTTGAGATGGAGTCTCACTCTGTTGCCCAGGCTGGAGTGCGGTGACACAATCCCAGCTCACTGCAAACTCCGCCTCCCAGGTTCAAGCAATTCTCCTGCCTCAGCCTCCGAGTAGCTGGAATTAAGGGCATGCACCACCACACCTGGCTAATTTTTCTGTTTTTAGTAGAGATGGGGTTTCACCACATTGGCCAGGCTGGTCTCCAACTCCTGACCTCAGGTGATTCGCCTGCCTTGGCCTCCCAAATTGTTGGGATTACAGGCGTGAGCCACCGTGCCCAGACTAATAGGTTCTACAATTGTAACAATTGTGTTATACTGACATAATAATATCTAGCTACATATAATTATGTCGAGTGGTCTAAATAAAGTAAATTTTACCATGTACCAAAAGGGCTTTCAGAGGTCACGATTGGATGATTTCCTTCTCTTTTATTCTGTTCCTTGTAGCTCCTTACAATATCTTCTCCCACAAGACTCTACACAGATGTTGCTACCCTTGAAGAGTAAAACTCAAGGGTGTATCTACCTTCTAATAGAAATCAACAGGATTAAAAAAAGCCATTAATGTCAAAGTTATATCTTAGTCTTTTGCAAAATAAAAATTGCAGTTGGAAAGTAATGCATTTTAAAATACATGACTTGAAGGTGGTAGGTTTGATTTTGGTGAGGAGATCCTTGCTCTGCTAGGGAGGTCTTTTACATCATCCCATGTGAACATCGTGTTTTGGCACTCAGCAGTTCACACTCTGAATACACAGAGGACTTGGCTTGTTGTGTTAAGCTGAATGTTACTGCACATTTTATGAAAGATATACAAAGGGTCCCTAGTGCACAGTTTTGGGCTCATAATTGATCCTGAAGGAAATGTTGAAAACTGGTGTAAAAAATAGAATTTATTCTCTTTGTTACGCTCTGAAAAGCCTAAAATGAGCTTCTTAGTCATATATTATAAAATATGAGCAGGCTTAGCTCGACTTAAGGTGTTGCTTAACTGTGGCATTCCAAGCTGAGACTAAAATTTATTTTGCCTTCAATTAAGATGCCTGTAGTCCTGATACCTACCTGTAATTACGTCTTAAAGGGTTCTCTAAATGTGGACTTCTCAGTTGAGATATAACTAAAAATCTCTAAAACTACACTAGAAACTGAGAACTCTTTGTTTTTTCTATAGAGTCATCTTTCATTTATAGAAGGAAAATCTCTGAACAGTATATGCTCAAAGAACTTGAGATGGTCTGCTATTGGCCTGCACAGGCCCCAGATAATGGCCCTTTTAAAATATCTGAGTCAGTCATTTCTCTGTGCATTGCTTCAAACCAGTCTTCCCATTTCCTGTCTTGGTCTCTTCAAGTCCGTTTTTCATCCTACAGCCAGAGAGAACATTTTTAAATGAACTCAATTATGTCACTTCCATTTGTAAAACCATTCAATGGCTTTCCAATGCCCACAGGCTGAAGTCCAAACTTGTTACTGTAGCCTGTTACTATAGCACATGCTTGCCCCACTTCCAGCTTCGTCTCCAGCCACTCCTCTCTGTGCATTATGCCAGCAAACCACAAGAAACTTTTCCAGGAGCAGGATGTGCTCACTCATGACGCTATCACATGCTAGCCTCTGTCTACTACACTTCCAACCTCACCTAACAATTCTGACCCATCCTTAGATATCTCTTCCTCCAAGGAGCCTTCCTGGATGGCAAAGTCAAGACGAAATCCACCCTTTGATAAGGTATGCCCAGCAGCCTTTAGCTCAGGCATTTCACTGCACAAGATCCACTGTTTTTGAGAGCTTATTATCGTTAACACAAGTAATTCTATAGTATTATTGATTTTTTAGTTTCACTAGAGGAATAAAGAAAATAAACTTCCTAATATTGATTTAAAGAAAAGGGAAGAAGACTATAAAGTAATTTGAATTAGGTAACTTAACATCCTTTGTATTGAGTATTAACCACTACTTCCTTTATGGAGATGTTGCAATGTTTTCACTTATCTGGAACCAAAAAGTTTGACCTGAATATTATTATAAGAAGTATTCTTGATAATATTTTCCTGCTACTTCATGCAGCTCCCACTGCATGAATCCTCCATATATTTGCAATGAGTAATGATTTATAAATTGTTCTCGGGAAATTGTTACTTCCATACAAACAAAAATAGAAAGCCAATTATTAAAACCCAAGAGCTTCCCACTGACTATAGGGAATAAACCAACAAAAACAGGATGTGAAAACAAAGCCAGCCCTCTGTCATTTCCTTCTTCAACCACAGCTAAAAACTGTGGTTCATTTGTCTTTATATCCCTAGACTTAAGAGTGCATAGTAAATACTCAATAAATTTTGAAGGAAGGGGAATAAGGGAGTTAGTTAAAAGCTTATCAATTTTAAGATCTCTCTTGAATCACAATCATAAGGTCTGGGTAACTGTGTATGTCAAAATAGCTTTCCCGAGGCAATTGTCATAAGTATTTGTGCAATTCTTTTCTCTATTATCCTCAGTGAGGGCATTCCAACACAACAGCTGAGATAACTGGGACTTGTTAATGGACTTGAAAACACGCAACCCCCCTGGCTGCTCATTTTTCCCCTCTAGAGAATGGGGCCAGCATCATGGCATTCTCAGAGACATTCTGTGCAGTAAAGACTGGTGGTGGAGCTTAACCACGTAAATCCCACAAAGAATATTTGCTGAGATATTTAAGGCCTCTACGCTGAAAGTATTTATTGACAAATGTTTTCAGATTAAAGGAATTTGAGTCATGAAGGAACCATGATACTGCACCTTGTGAGGCATATGACAAACACAGATTCTCATAGCGGTGTAGTGCTTGCCAAATTATGACAAATGGTCTAGACTCAGAGATCATGTTCTAAATAATACTGGTACCTCCAAAGAGTTCTGGTCAATGGCAATGTCCAACACCATGTGCCAAATGTTAGCAGAAGTACCACAATGATGTGAGAACAGCACAGACAGAAAAATGCAAGAGCAGGGTAAGCAACCCCGTATTTTGTTCACACTCTCCAAATTGACCCCTGCTTGACATAAGTGTGGGTGACATAGTTTCTCCTCTGCTACCACCTCCACCTCATTATTCTTATTCCATTCCCAGATAAAAGAAAGGTGGAAAAGACATCACCTGTCTCACCTGGTGTGCTCCAGCACAGCACATTATAAAATGAAGTTACATCCTTTACCCTCATGTACTTTGGTCTCTCTTGACTAAGAGATAAAAAGTTTGTACCTTGAGAGCAATTATAAGCAAGAAACATTTTATTTTATTGTCATTAATTCCAAACACTCTTCATTTCTTTTTGTAGGTTCAAGGTTCTCACCTATATTTTATTCCTTCTACCTAAATAACTTACTTTAACATTTCTTATAGAGCACCTCTGATGGCAAAGATTTTTTTCAGATTATGCCTAAGATAGTATTTCTGCATTGCTTTTGAAGTTTATTTGCACTGGATATAGTACAGCATTTTTTCCCCAGCACATTAAAGACCGTGCTCCATTTTGTTCTTGCTTACAAGGTCTCTGATGAGAAATTAATTAGCTAATTTGCATTAATTTGCATGTTTACCCAAAATTGTTCTTGTAAGTATGGGGTGGAGATTCCTTTCAACTGTCAGCATCTCCAGGGTGAATTTGGAATGTCCATCATGATTTTTAGAGGATATTTTCAATGGATATTGAATCCTGGGTTAGCAGATGGCTTTTGCATTTCATTTTTCTTCTCTAGTGTATTCTATCTTGCATTGTGTTAGACAAGAAATATGGTGGTAACGATTATCTTTGTTCTTCTGTATATAATGTCTTTCTCTTTATGGCTGATTTTATTACTTTTCTTTCTTACTGAATTTTAGGAATTTGACAATAATATGCTGTGGTTTTGGTTTATAACGCCTGAGTCCATTGAGTTTCATGGATCACCAGATTTGGAAAATGTATGGCCATTATTTCTTCAAACGATTTTATGATTTTTCTGCTCCAATCTTCCTTTCATTTTTTTCTCTCATATTCAATGTACATGTATTATACTTAATATTGTCCAACAGTTTACATAGGCTCTGTTTATTCATTGTTCTCCTTTTTGTTTCTATGTATGTCTTTCTTTTTTCTTTTTTTGGTGAGTTTATATTATCCTGCCTTCCTGTTCATTGATCCATAAAAGTTTTATTCTACATATTGCATCTTTTAGCTCTAGATTTTACATTTGGTTCTTTTTTATGTGTTCAATATCTCCTAAGTACGTTAATGTTTCTCTTTAAATCTTTGAATATAATTTTAATAGTTGCTTAATGTGCTTCTTTACTAATATCATCATGCCTTCTATTTTTGTGTCCATTTCTGTTAAGTTGTAATTCTCTTGTTTATGGATCAAATTTTCCTGCTTCTTTGCATTTCTAATATTTTTACTTGTACATTAAATATTGCATATTCTAACATTCAAACTCTTTGGTGTTATTTTTTTTCCCTTCAAGTTTATTGTAAATCAGCTTGAGAGTCCCAGGGCTTAAAAAAAATTGGTTCTGAGTAGCCTTCAGTGTAGGGCTAGATTAACCTTAATCCTGTGGTATAAACTTTCGGGATTCTCTTGTGAACTACTAAGGTACTTAACAAGGTTTCTCCTATCTGCCTGCTTGGAACTTGAACATCATTTTGTGCAAACTTTGTTTTTCCATTCACAGCTTCCCTGTAGCTGTTTTTTGTCTGATGCCTTTTTTTCACCTGACCTTCGGATCCTGACCTGTACAGACATAGCACAATACTAGAGGAGATGCTTATGCAGAATTCTGAAGCCTGTTGCAAATCCCAGCTACCTCAATAGCTCCAAGCCCTGATTTGTCCTCCCAGCTCAGAAACCTTACTGTGTTTTCTTCAGGCTTCCTGTCCCAATACTGCCATCTGGGAAGTGCCTCCAGGTAGAACTGAGATAACCATGATGCTCATATTGTTTGTTTCCTTCTTTCGGGGATCCTAATCCTGTACCACCTGTTATCCAATGACTGAACACAGTTATTTTATATATTTTGCCTATTATTCTAGTTGCTTGTGGAAGGAATCCTTGCCTCTTAAAATTTACTCAACCATGGCCCTACATAGATTGTTTGATTGCCTAAGGCATTGCATCTGTTTGCCTGATGCTCTGCCTTCTATTGGTATGCGTGCTTCCTAGTATGAAAATAAATCTATTAATTAAAAAAGGGTCAATCTGGTTTTCAGATCATGATTTCCATAAATTCAATATAAGCTTATCTTTATCCGTTGTATGCCTTCTATTAACATATTTTTTCAATTATTTTTGCTCTATCATCTTTCTATCCACAAGGATTTCAGAAGGCATAGAAACTTTCTGTTATGAAAACAGAAGAAGCAGAAACACTTGTAATAACTTTCTTTCTTCTTCCCTAGGCCTGTGTGGGTTTTCTTGAAATAATCTTTGGAACTCCCTGTTAGTGCACATTATTGTTCCATACCCCTTTCTTTGGTTTATTGGATGCTTACATTATGTTTGAAGCTAGATAAGAGATCAAGTCAGCTGATTAACTTTGCCGAGCGGTGGGCACAGAGGTAGCTTTTCTGAACTAACCATAGAATGCTTAGAGTTGAAGGATGAATATAAAAAGTGCTAAAAATAGATTTTTTTGTTAAAAAAAGCATGAATAAAATATTCTCCACAAATGAGGAACAGCTAGTACATAATGGTGCGTGGCACATAGATAACATTTAAGTAATACTTATTTAATGGTATAGGAAAAAATAATGAATCTGAATCTGGTACAGAGAGCTAATTGTAGTTTAGCTACTCAGTGAAGAAAATACAAGAAGCAGAGACTTAGATGGTTAAATAAGCGATAGTCTAACTCCAGAGATGAGGAGTCAATACTCATAGTAATAATAATAATAGTAGTTCACACGTACTTAGTGCTTAAGTTAGAAGTAGCACAGAGTTAAGTGCTTTAAAATTTTTCAAATATTGTATGTTAAGTGTTTCACTTAGTGAAACCTAGTTTTGATACACATATCTTTATTTGATTTGTTAATTCCTTTGGGGTCACTAACATTAGCATCATTCCCATATTACAAATAAAATAACTATCCAAAGAAAGTTGAAGTTTCAGTAATTCACGTAAGGTCACCTACAATTTGTAAGAGATGCAACTGAGGATTCAGTTGAGGCAAGCCACACAAAAGTCCATGTTTCTAACAACTGTGCTCTACAGAATTCTATGTAGTTCCCTCTATGCTCCCCATCTGTCTTTGTGGGTGACCAAAGCCCATTTAAAGGCCATGAGAAGGATGGTCTGGACACTCTGGTTGCCTCTTTTCATCACGCAGTTTACAGCTCTCCCTTGTCCCCCTCCTTTCCTCCCTCGATCCATATCTCATCAGCTAGTCTGGGACAACTGTCTCATGTTACTTTACTTGGCTTTTGCTATTGTATCAGGTCCTTTACACATGGATTGTATTTTAAAAGGGTAGATTCTGACAGAACCCTAGGAACCAATAAAAAATTAAACATTTAGCTAACACAGTATGCATAAAATTCAGCCTAAAAAAACACACAAAAACTCAACAAAATGCAAAGGAATGATTAGGGCACATCCAGTGTGCATGATCTCCACCATAAACAAATGGACAACTTATATAAATTCCATATTTAAAGGAAAATTAAACAATGATTGGAAACACTAATCCACAGCTATCTAAAAAAATCCCTGTGATTTTTTATTTATGAACTTTCAATTAAACACAGCATAACTACAGCTTCAGAAGTAAAAATCCTCTTAAGCAGATGTCAAATGATTTTAATAAGATACTTCTGTAATTCATCTCTTTGCCATTATCAAAAGCACACTGGTAGTCTTTCTTTCTCAGGAATTAGATGTCCTGCATTTATCATAGATCAGTATGAATTCATATATTATTTTATAATACCTAGTTTTGGAATTATTGAATTATTACTTATTCATCTAGTTCCCCACTGGTGGATATTCAGCTCACTTACAGTCTTTTGCTCCTGCATATAGTACTTCATATGAGAAACTTCATATGCATACATTCTCCAGTATATTTGCCAGTTTGCCTTTGGTGTACATACTCAGAATTCGGGTTCCTCAAATTGTGATTCAGATGAAATTTTGCTGGATAGCACGAAATTCTCTTCTACACAGTTAACATTTTGTATGCGAGTTGCTGTTGTGCTCTAGCACAGATTATGTTGTCAAGCATCTTAATGTTAGCCAATTTGATATGAAAGAAATATCTCAGTGTAGTTTTTCCCCTTAAATTTTATCAAAGTTTAATATACATACAGAAAAATTCACAAAACACAAGTGTCTGACTCAATGATTTTACATAAAATGACTATGGATGTATAATCAGCTTACAGTTAAGAATTAGACATTGCCAGCCCTTCAGAAGCCCTACTCAGGAATTTTATCCACCCAAAAGTAACCATTATGTTAACGTCTAAAACCCTCAATTTGATTTGCCTATTTTTACACAATTACCTGAATCAAATTGTACAGTAAATGCTCTTTTATTTACAGTTTCTTTTCTTGAGGGGGTTAAATGTTGTTTTTATGAGATTTACTTTTGTTGCAACATGTAATAATAGTTTGTTCTCATTTCTGTATAGCATTCCAACATATGAAAGAATCGTCATTTATTTATCCTATTTTTGTAGCATTATAATGTATCTGATTTTTGCCTGTTACAGATTGCTGCTATGAACAATCATATATAATGTTTTCTTCTGAACATATGCATATATATGCACAATTTTTATAAACATTTGGCATTACATTTTAAATTACCAGGCATCCCAAGATACAGTATCATATGACTGAAAACTAAGAATAAAATGAGACTACAAACAAATTCACAGATGATACAGGTATTATAGTTAATAGAAAATAATTTTAAAAAGCTATGATTACAAATAGTGGAAAGATGGATAAAATATTTAAAATGGAGAAATTTACCTTGTAATTGAAATATATAAACAAATACAGTTTTAGAAATAAAAAAGAACTCAACTAATGTGTTTATCATGCTACTAGACAACACAAAATAATTTATTATTGAAGGAGAATATAGATCAATCAAATATGTCCAGAATAGAGCACAGAAACCAAAAGAGTAAAGAGAATATATTTTACTGAAGTTAGTTACAGAAAAGCATGACTACCATTAACACCTACATTCAACATTACACTTCAATTCTAGCCAAAATACTAAAAAAAAGAATGAAATAAGAAAGTTAAAGACTAGGGAAAAAAACCTCATCGTATTTCAGATAACATAATTGAATACATAGAAAATTCAAAGTAAGCAAAAGGTAAACTCGGGTTTATCAATGAATTTAGAAAACTTGCTGGACATGATATCAACATTAAGTACTTTTCATGCACTAGCAACAAATACAAATGACAAAATATCACAATATTATTGGAAAACATTAAATACTTAGAAAGAAATGTTATTAAATGTATATGGGTCTTCTGTCTTGAAAACTATATAACAGAGATTACATAAGTAACAAATAAATGGAGACAAATAACATATTTAATAATTAGAAAACTTAAAATTGTAGATATAAAAGATTTTCTCGTGCTGATCTATAGAATTTAATGTAGTCAATCCCACCCAAATATCCCAGCAAACATTTTCTACAGGAATTTATAAGCTAATTTAAAAATGCATGGGAATTCACAGGGTTCAGAATAGCCAAGAAAATCTTGAAGACACAGAAACTTACCATATCACATATATTAAAAAATTTATTGTGATAAAAGCCCCCCAAAATAACATAAAATTTACCATCTTAATAATTTAAGTGTGCAGTTTAATAGTGTTATGCATACTCACATTGTTATGAAACAGATCTTTAGAACTTTTTCATCTTGCAAATCTGAAACTCTATACCCATTAAATAACAACTCATTTTTCCCCCCTTTCCTTAACTCCTGGTAACTACCATTCTATTTTTTGTTTTTCTAAATTTAACTACTTTAGAAAACTTACATAAGTGGACTCATACAGTATGGGTATTTTTGTGACTGGACTGGGTTATTTCAATTAGCACAATGTCCTAAAGGTTCAGCCATGTTTTAGCATATAACTAAATTTCCTTCCTTACTAAGGGAGAATATTGTTCTTTTGTGTGTATATGCTGCATTTTGCTTATCCACTCTTCCATCAAAGAATATTTGTGTTGTGTCTGCCTCTTGGCTATTGTGAATAGTGCTGATATCAACATGAGTGTGCAAACACCTCTAAAAAGAAGAGTGCTTTAAGGTCATGTCCATGGCCTCAATAAAGGTATAGAACATGATCCCTGTCCTATACCTACATTTAACTTTATAAATTTAAATATATAAATTTATAAATAAATTTTCCACTTTATTATTGAGGTAGAATACAGATCAATAAAAAACGTGGGGTGCAAACACCTTACTTTGAAATATTTTCATATATACGCAGAAGTGGGATTGGTAGATTATATGATAGGTCTATTTTTAATTTTTAGGAAAACCTCCATATAGTTTTCCATAGTAGCTGCACCATTTTCCCATCAGCAGTGCACAAGGGTTCCAATTTCTCTACATCTCCACTGACACTTGTTACTTTCCATTTTTTGATAGTAGCCATCCTAATGGTGACAGGTGATATCACATAGTTTTAAAAGTGGTGGTATAAGAAAGTGTGACCCTGGCTCAAAGAAAGACAAGTAGGTCAATGGTTTCTTAATAAAGAGTTCTGGAAAACATTTATCAATATAGAAATATTAGCTTTAGAACAAAGGTAATATTGTGGTGTAGTAGAAAAAGTGTTCTCTTGTATGTGGGTTCGATTAAGTACACATAAGGAAAAAAAATGAATCATGACCCCTGTCGTGTGCCAAATATATAAGAGTCACCAATCCCAGATAGATTGCAGATTTAAACACAAAACTTTTAGAAAACCTAAAAGAATAAATATCTTCATGATATTGGTTTGGCAAAAATTTCATAAATAGAATTTATAAAGCAGTAGCTATAAAAAATTAATAATTTGTTTTAATTCTAAATTAGAAACTTATTTATCAAGAGAAAATATTAAGATAACTAAGATACAAGACCTAACATGAAAATATTTGCATATATGTATAAATGTAATAAAAATAAAAGAACAGAGTAGAGACTTCACAAATGACTGTAACTTCACCATTATTTGTTATTGGAAAAAATACAAATTATAACTACACTATAATATTACTAATATATGCTCAAAAATAGATACAATAAAAAAAGATGAACAATAGCAACAATAGTGCAGATGTGGCACAATTGGTCTCTTGTAGACAGCTGGTGGGGTTTATACAGATATAACCACTTTGGGATTCTAAATTTACAGTGCTTATCACCCTGAAATTCAAGCCTAACTTTAGAAGCAATATAAAGGTATTTAGCGGATCACGAGGTCAGGGGATCGAGACCAACCTGGCTAACACGGTGAAACCCAGTCTCTACTAAAAATACAAAAAATTAGCCGGGCGTGATGGCAGGTTCCTGTAGTCCCAGCTGCTAGGGAAGCTGAGGCAGGAGAATGGCTTGAACCCGGGAGGCGGAGCTTGTAGTGAGCCGAAATCGCTCCACTGCACTCCAGCCTGGGCGACAGAGCGAGACAGAGCGAGACTCCGTCTCAAAAAAAAAAAAAAAAAAATATATATATATATATATTTAGAAGACCAATTATATAAAATTTCATGTAAAAATATAGACAAGATTGTTCATAGAAGAAATATATAAGATAGGCAAAAAGGGAAACACTCAAATACCAATAAATAAAATGATTAAATTAGTTGTTATGTATTCATAAAATGTACAGTGGTTATTATCAATGCATAACTTCAACCTCCAATAAAATGAACAAGCCTCAACAAAAAATAATATTAAGGGAAAGAATCCAAGAACATTTACATAAAATTCAAAAAGAGGTAAAGCATGTCTACGGTTATAAGTCAAGATAGGGGCTATTTAGAGAGGAGGTTGTAACCTGGACAGGGAGTGGAAAAAGTGGACTTCTGAAGCACTAATATTCTCTCTCTAGATCTTGGAAACTTTTACATGGTTGTGTTCACTTTGTGAAAATCGATAAAGCAGTTCACTTTTAATCTATATACTATTTCTATATCTAATCACTATTTTATATCAGTGATACTTCAAAACAGCTTTATAAAAACTAGAGAAAAAAAACAAGAAAAATTAGAAAAATGATGGAACCCAGGATAGAAGCATGTACAAGGGCAGTCCTACAAAACTGGGCATATAGACAACATAATAGCAGGAAAACCCAGGCTATAGGGGGAAAATGCCCACTAGAATTCTTATAATTCATTAATGGTATATTTCGTATTTAACTCAGATCTCTATGATGATAAGGCCTCTTTTCACTTTAAAACATTAATTTTCTCCTACCATGAAATAAGGTATTTTTATCGTTTACTTTTTTGGGTACATTGTAGGTGTATATATTTATGGAGTACGTGAGATATTTTGATAGAGGCATCTAATGTGTAATTATAACATCACGGTAAAAGGAGTAGCTATCACCTGAAACATTTATCCTTTCTTTGTGTTACAAACAATCCAATTATACTCTTGTAGTTATTTTTAAATGTACAATAAATTACTGTTGACTGAAATCACCGTGTTGTACTTCAAATACCAGATCTTACTCATTCTTTCTAACTACACTTCTGTACCCATTATCCATCCCCGCATCCCCGCATCCCCGCATCCCCGCAGCCAGTGCCTTTTCCAGCGTCTGGTAACCATCCTCCTACTCTATATCTGCATGAGTTCAACCGTTTTAAAATTTTAGGCCCCCAAAATAAGTGAGAACATGTGAAGTTTGTCTTTCAGTACCTGGCTTATTTCATTCAACATAACGACCTCCAGTTCTATCCATGTTGTTTTAAATGATAGGATCTTATTTTTTTTAAATGGCTGATTAGCGCTCCATTGTGTACATGTACCACATTTTCTTTATCCGCTTATCTGTTGATGGACATATTTTACTTTTTAAATGTTCTTCTATCAGATTCTGAATGGATGATTCTATGAAGAAAATTTGTCCTGAAAGCCCAAATTTTGCCAACTTATAAAGGTATGTTTCAGCATTTTAAAAGTCCACATATAATTTTCAGTCTTTATTGCTATTAGGAAATTGTTTGTGATCATTAGAAATAAAAATTCTGGATACTTTGATAGGGAATCAAAACAGTGGGTGCATGACAAATAGAAATACAACAATATTTATTTAAAATTTTTTATTCATATATCTGAAGTTTTTTAGTTAAAATATAAAATATATTTCATAAAGACTACTACTTTGAAATATGTTGTCACATTATGTTAAGCGTCATATAGTGATGATACTATCACTCAGGCTGTATTTCACATCACAAATTTAATACAATACAAATTTAGGAATTTAATTAATTTATTTATTTAAGACAGAGTCTTGCTCTGTTACCAAGTCTGGAGTGCAGTGGCATGATTTCAGCTCACTGCAACGTCCACCTTCCAGGCTCAAGCGATTCTCGTGTCTCAGCCTCTTAAGTAGGTGGGATTACAGGCGTGTGCCACCAGGCCTAGCTAACATTTGTATTTTCAGTAGAGATGGGGTTTCACCATGTTGGCCAGGCTGGTCTTGAACTCCTGGCCTCTAGTGATTCGCCCCACCCGGCCTCCCAAAATTCTGTGATTACACCGCACCTGGCCCAAATTTAGGAATTTCATATTAGTTTATTTTAAAATAACATACATTACTACGCTTTATACAAATTATGAACACCTTTCATAAAAGCAAAGTTATTCTATTTCTTAATAAAAATAAATATTTTAATAGAAGAATCAGAAGAAAATATTTTTTCAACTCACTGAGAATAACCAACCTTTCCAGGGAGCCAACGGGAATTGTAGGGATTAAGGTGGGTCTAAATCATCAGCTCTTCATAACTGAAGAGAAACCATACCGTAGAAGAGGCAAACTAGTGAGAAAACACATTTTTAACAACTGCCCAAGGCACAAAATCTATAAACTTGCATTCCAAGTCGCCTCCCATATGCAGATAATTCCAATTTCTCACACATAAGAAAATTATTTCTTGAATAAGTAAGTGAGTGAATGAGTGAATAAATGAAAAGTTCAAATCAGTCAAACTAGGATATAGAAATCACCACATAAGAGTGGCCGGCACTTCCAAATATCAACTTGACCTTTCTCCTACTCATACTGTTTTCAAATACCCTGGGGGCCAGTGGTTTTTAACGAATTAAGATGCCCCTGTGTGGGCATTTTTAAGATTTTCATCTTTTTCCAAGGTTGTCTTTAGTCCTTTTTCTAATTATAACCAATCATGATTGCAGTGTATATATTTTCCTGATGTATCATTTGATTATTTCTCTCATAAGCCACATTTTGTGTTTATATTCTCTTATGCACATATTTTATAATTTAAATTAAAGGTTTCAAGTGCAGTTTATGATTTAAATTAAAGGTTTCAAGCATTTATGCTCACATGGGTCTTTAATTTCCGAGAGTCTGCTTCCACTTTCATATCAGTGAGCTGCAAAATACAAGGAAAATGTGAACCAGAATCTAAGCAGAAACCCTATATAAAAGTGAAGAAGCAAGCAGGAAACAAGATGTCAATCAGCCCTTATTGATTACTGCTCTGGTTGTTTCAGGCGATGTGCAGCAAGTTGTATAGAGCTAATAATTCAGTGAGAGAGATAAGGTTTAAATGAAGGAAAGAACTGCAAAATCATGCAATGTATTTAAGAATATAGAAATCAATAACATACATAAGTGTTCTTGTTCTCATAGTCTAGCGGAGAAATCAGACACGTAAACCAATATATACAGTACCGTTTGCAAAATTCTATGATAAAATATAGACAAAAAGTTATTAGGACGCTGAGGAAAGAATGACTGACTTTTAATTGGATCATTCATTCACACAGCACTTTAGCATACTTTAATTGTCATAATTACTGCTAAAGCTGTCTTGGGAAAGGTCACTAAGCTCTTCTGTGGGTTTTCCCTCTCAAATGTAGGCTTGTGACTTTATAGCAGGATATTTTTCTTCCTTCCTTGGTGAGGCAACTTCATTGGTGAGACCCTATCTGGCATCTACCACCCTTTCTCTTGCTCTGCTCCAGGGGAGGAGGTATAGCTTATTCTAATTGGCATTTTTAGAGAGATTAAAGTGGGCATGCTGGTTTCAACTCCCCATTTTGCTCCAGGAAGTGCTTATAGGGAGCAGCTTTCTGTTTCTCCATTTGCTGTACCTGAGGAGGAGGAAGTCTTACTGACCCTGGAACTGTGTGTGCACATCTGCTTAGCTTGGGATGTCAGTCGGCTAGCCCATTTTTCTCTACAGTAACCATATTCTACATTCTCCCATTTAGACTTCCTCAGGAATAAAGACCTTATTATATTTGATGGCTATCTTATAATTAAATTTTTAAAAATTTAAATACAATCTCATAAGAAAAAAGCAGTGTCTTTATTGGATACTTCAACACTCAATAAAGCCACCTATAGGAATAATTGGACTTGCAAAAGAGCCACCTGAACAGTCACATGAACAGGAATGTTCTGCCTCACACCCTCTAGCACAGACAGCAGTGTGCCAGAAAGCCCAATTGTATGACCAGAGACAGAAATATAGGAAGGGAGAATGGGACAGAAATATAGGAAGGGGGAATGGCTCTCTGCTACTTCCCAAGGTGGTGGTCTTCTCTTGAGCTCAAATATCACACAAATTATGTATCCGACATATTGGTCTAGGACAGGGAGCCACACATTTTCTGTTAGACAGCATATTAGTGTTCTAGGGCTGCCATGACTGATAGCCACAAACCGAGTGACTTAATAGGAAATTATTTATTCACAGTTTTTAAGGCCAGATATTTGAAATCAAGGTTTTGGCAGTACTAGTTCCATGTGGAGGCTCTGTGGAAGAATCCATGCTGTGCCTCTTTCCCAGCCTCTGGTGACTTCTGCAATCCTTGGTGGTTTTTAGTTCATGATTGCCCTCCAGTCTCTGCCTCCATGTTCTCATGGCCTCTTCCTCTGTTTCTCTGGGTCTCAAATCTCCTTCTTCCTTCTCCTACAAGGATACCAAAGAGTTAAAATCTAACTTGAAACCAGTGTGGCCTTGACATCCTTAACTTAATTACATTTGCAGAGACCCTATTTCCCAATAAGATCGAATTCACAGTTATAGCAAGTTAGGAATTCAATATTTCTTTTGGTAGAAGGGGCACACAATTCAACCCAGTATAAATAGTTATACCTGTTATCAACTCATTGCCCTATGCATGTCTTTCTGAAATATATGTGTTTTCTGCATGTTTGTTTTTTCTTCCAGAATCTTTTGAAATAGATTGCTAATAGTGTAGGAAAGTTTTCTTATGTGATAGAGTTCAAATTAGGAAATTTGGATTTAATCTCATTTCACATTTGTATATATGATGACATACTTTAATAAAAATATTGCTGACTTTAGTATTGGCCATGTAACTGGGGAGATTAATAATATTTTGCATAATAAGTAAGTATGATTATGATTATTTAAGCATGTGACAGTACCTGATACATGGTACACACATTACATATTATGTGGGTGCATTAACATGCAAATGTCCGAATCAATGAGCAATAGAGTGAATGAATAAAATAATGAGTAACGGGGAGAAAAACCAAAGAGAGATCAACCAGTGACAGAGTTTATGTTAGTAATCCAGGATGAGGTGATGAGAGTGAGATAGGAGTGAAGGGAATGCAGTCGGACAGCTTCAATTTTCAAAATGTGTCATACAGAAACTAAGCTCATTTCATGAGTGTTGTGAGTGGCACAACATCAGACATAACCAGGTTCATGCACATTCGTGTCTTTCCACAAGGTCAGACTTTTAGTGATGCTATCTCAATCATAAAAGCCATGAGCTACATAGAATTCCCAAGGAAGCAATTTTCCTTAGTACCACCATTTCACTCAGTAGTCAGAGCTGTGGACACATAGTCTCAAGTCACTCCGCAAGACAGTCAAAGTTGCAAACCATATGTAGTAGTATACTTAATCAATGTATAAATGTCATAGATTAAGCATTCCACATCAAAGTAACATTTAAAGTCAAGAGAGAATAAAATAGGAAAAGGGATTAATGAACTAGTCCAAGAAGAGTAATGTGGACAAGGATAGTGTCATGGCTTGATCTGAGTGGGAGTCAATGGCTTCCAAGAAGAGTTTTTGATTTGGGCAGAACCTTTGACCGACAGATGGTGATCAGAAGTGACAGCCAGATTGGAGTGTATCAAATCAGCCATCATGAGCTGGTGAAGTCCTGCTCTTTTTATGGCCACAGAGTCCTCTGGCGAGGGCTGATGTCCAGTTATGTTTTTCTGTGGTTGGGTACAGCCTCTATGGATTAGGCGAATCTCTGGTTCTTGTTGGTATGATGCCTTTTGAAATGCAAGATGGACTCTTTTTTCTAAAATGAAATTACTTACGTCAAGGGTGCTCTATACAATGGGGAAAAAATAGGAAATAGATCAACTATGCCTTCAAGGTAAATCTAGAACAGGTAGATATTCTAAGACTGTTAACTTGTTGCTTGGAAATAAAACTATTGAGGGACAGTGATAAGCACATTTTTTTGACAGGGAGGTAACTGTGGGTAACCCTGGTAAATATTTTCTTTAAACCTTGAACATGCAGAGTTATAGCATGAATGAGAATTTCAAACGAGCTTCGTGGGTTTGGCTTACCATTCACTGTCTATGAGTTGTATATGATGAAATTAGTATATACAGGCATTGGAGTTTAAAAGGATTATTATGTCATGTTATGTTACGTTATACTCATTATTTTTTATGTACTTAGGGGTAGAACGGAGGTGGTAACTCTCTCTTTATTCTCTGCTTTGGGCAACTAAAGGGCTGCAAGGGCATGAAAGGCACTGGTGGCCTGAGGTGTTGTAACCCCAGACCAATAGGCACAGGCTTCGGGAGAATGAGCTCTTGGCTGTTTCAGTTCACACTGTTTCTAGTCAGTAAAGCTGATAGAAGACAAAGCATACACACATACTAGAATTTTCACCAACATGGATGACCAGAGTTAGTGGAAGAAAAAATAGATCATCAGTCACAGAATACCTTGAATAGCAATCTTGAGTTAACCCTTTCATCCATGACTCATTTTTTCCTTTATTCCTTGTTTGTGGCACAGACAACTTAAAATTCCCGCCTATATCTGCCATCAATGTGCTAGCCTCTAGTCCATGGGCGGTGACTTCCTTCTAATTATAGTTTATTTCCTGTGCATGGCTTATTTCCTTATTGGACTATTCGTTGCATGTTATGTGGAAAATGCCTGTTTACTCCCAGTGAAACTTGTGTCCAATTTGTTCTACATTAATTGTGCTCCCCTCAAGTTTGTAGTACAAAAACTGAAAAAAAAAAACAAACTACAGCAACCACCACTACTTTGTGTTTTTCTTCCCCATATTGTCTTGTTTATTTATGTCTTCATCTGGTTTAATGTCCTCTAAGTTGTATTTTTTATTACTGTCCTTGAATGTCCCCCTCTCACTACTGCCCATCGATACTTTCTCATTAAATAAGAAATGCTTGATGAGTTACTACATTTAACAGGTAAAATATAGCACACACAGTTACATTTGAATTTTAGATTAAAAATGGGCAATTTTCTCTTCTTACATTTTATTGATAATCGCTGTGGCTTTGGAATGAAGGTGGCAGTATGAGTATACAGATCTGTTTTGTCCAGCAATCTTTGGTCACATTTGCTTGTTTTAAATTTCAGTAATTGTCGCTATGTGTTGAATGGGGAAGTGATGTGAGATGTGACTTTCCAATGTAACAGTGAATGAAAGTCCAATCTGATTAAGATTTTGTTTAACAGAGTTTCCATTCACATAAACAAAACCCCACAGACTGCAAGGCACCCATGTCCCTTCAGCTCCAGCTCCTTGACAATGCCTGGCACCTGCACAGCATTCTGGCTTGACTTGCACAGCAGCATACTTCATTCTCTTCAGGACATGCTTGTAGCTCATCACATATTTCTTTTCTTTGCCATGTTCACCCAATAGTAAATGAGACTCAATGCCATTCCAAAGAATGGGGAAAGGGGAAGCTCCCCGTTTTATGCTTATAAAATAGAGAGGCACTGAATAAAGTCCAAAAATGTCAGTTCTTTAACAAAAGGTGCCAGGCAGGGTATATCCAGGTTCTGAGACATCTGATACTTACATAATTTGAAGCCATTTTGAGTAAATGCACACAAAATTATGAATACAATTTAGAAGAGAGAATGAATTTTCTCAAATGCCTGCTTTTTGTTGGCATTAGAGAAACCTAGCTCATTTATATTTCTTAGGGCCTCTCCATCAAGTATGTGGATACTTTATGACTCATTAACTTTTCTTCCTCTTCTTATTTCCTAGTTTTTTCTTAGTATGATTAATTGATTGATTGCTTAATTCATCAAAAACTTCCCGACATTCTCTGTCAGAAAGAATGTACTGGGCACTGTGTTGCATATATTTATAGAACATTTATTAAGTACATACTACCTGTCAAAGTCTGCTGCTTTTTGTAGGTGTCATTTTGTGAAACCCTCACCATAACCCTGAAGGAGTTTATACTGTCATCTCCACTTTGCAGGAGAGAAAACTGAGGCAAGAAGTTGAAATATTCGGCCAAGATAACATAGTAAATGGCACAGTTGGGATTACAGCCCGAGCAATCTTCATCCAGACTCTGAGTCATAATCCCAGGACACAGTCTCTGGCTGGCTGACCCCCATGCTGTGAAGAGGCAACGTCCCTTACCTCCAGGGAGCTGACAGTTTACTGAGCTCAGAGTTGTACACATGACAACTAAATCAGCAGATGCCATGGCAGAGAAAAACACGGTACTCTGGGAGGGGTGAGGGATTGGGTCTGTTACTCCCACCTGAATTAAGCGAGATTTCAGAATAGAAAATAAAGCCTATCAGTCCTCTTTGGTAGTTATACCGCAAAACAACCCCCTCATCACTTACTTCTGGCTCAGGTTGCGTTTCTGAGCCAGGGCATCAGGGGCCGCCCCGGGACTGCGCCCTTCCTAGAACAACGGTGGGGCTTTGGGGCCGGGCCGGCTCCACCTCAGCCGTGGGGGCGCACTTTCCTCACCCAGCGGGTACTGAGGCCGCCAGCCGGGAAGGGCAGTGCCTCCCGCGGCCCAGACATGTGCTTAACAGTGAGAACAACAGCGAACACGTGGGATTTGCACATTGAGCAGAGGTTTTCACCAGAAAATGCAGCAGGTGTATCTACTACCAAAATGCCAAATTAAAAACTTGTTAGAGTAGAAATACAGGTTTGATATGAATTCCTTTTTCATAGGATCTCCTTGCCTGAGGCTGGCCGGACTAACCACCGGAGAATATAGTTTAAAAAACCTCTTGCAGATGGAGAGGGCGGTTCCTGGGTGCCAGCCACGCAGGTCGGTCCTCAGGGCTGCTAACGGCTCATTTATATTTCTAGCTCATTTATATTTCTTAGGGCCTCTCCATCAAGTATCAGGTAAGCTCAGCTCCGCGTCCCTAGGGCATTTTGGTCCTGTCCCCCAGGCCCTGGTTTCTCTAAGCCCACACCTCTCCGCAAGGGGCTGGAGGAGTGGCATGAGGAGCTAGCTGCCAGTCATTTCTCTTACTCTCCCACTCCCAGAGTTTCCCTGGACTTAGACAGGCGTTGAGCTACACAGAAACCCACCCCTGTGGCCATTTCTGAGATCGGTTTGCTCCCCGTGTCGGGCGGCGACCAGCATTTGGCTGGGGAGTGCTGTGGCCTCAGCGGTACAGAGCCCTGCACCTCCCCAACTGTGGCTCTGGTCCTGTTTGCCGGCCTCTAAAGTGGGCAGGGAACCTCAATCCCTCAGTTGTGTTTTGTGGCTGCAGTGGAAGCACAAACAGGAGCACTAGCATTGCGCCTGCCCCCCGTGGGAAACGTGCTGCGGTCGCTGCTGCTATTACAACTACTGCTCATGTCAACACTGCCACCGCCCCTAGCAATAAACACAAAAAGCGACTGGCACACAGCCAGTGCTCTGAGGGCATGTGCCTTTTGTTGTTGTTGTTGTTGTTGTTATATAAAGATACTAACAGCAAGTTCCTTAAACTCAGAATTTTGGGAAAAGTTTTAACCCATATCCAATTTATGACAAAATTATATGAAATTGGGAAAATGCACAAGTAGGCTACAAATATTGTATTTCTTTAAAAATTATGCATTGCATTGACTCAAAATAATTACAGGATTTGAAAGTCTGAAGATTTTGGAAAAGGAGAGCCCCTAGGAAAACTGGCAGAGTTTGAGAGTTAGGAGAATGACATATGATCAGACTATAATTGCTGTAGCATCAGATCCCATGGGATATCATAGGTGATATTTTTTTTATCTTTATCATAATAAGCAATTAAGACCATTGAACTTTCTCATTAGAGACTGAGATGACATCTTTAGTGTATGTAGAGAAAGGAATTAAGGGTGAATAAAGCTAATATATCAGACTTTTGGAGGCTCTTAGATTGTTCCAGGAGAGGAGAGAGATCACAATAGCTTTGACCAGGATACTGATAGATGGATGGAAAAAAAGGAAGAGATTTGTTAGAAATAATATGCCAGAACCTAATGATAGATTATAATTGAAAGATGAGATAGAGAGTGGTGTCAAAACTAGTTCTAGCTTTCTGAATTGCATAAAATGATGGCTGGTGGTGACATTAATCAAGATAGAACACATTGGAAGTTTTCTTTTTTTTTTCTTTTCAGGGAAAAGGTCATAAGTTTGATCATGAATCTAGATCATGAAGAGCCATCTAGCCTGGCAATATATCTTGATAAGTCTGCTGTGTAAATGTTGTAGTTAAAATCATGAACATAGATGAGAAGTTCCAGGGAGAGATAATATAAAGGAAAGCTGTGAAAAACCAGTGGCAATTAGAATATTTCCTACCTCAATTTATCAGACAAACCTATTTTACCAAAAGAAATGGTACAGTCTATTATTAAGAATGACTAAAGTATTCATTATAAGAAATTAGAAAAATGACAAACATAAGGCGAGTAATTCTTTTTTGACTCCTCTCCCCTTGAGTTCCAAAATTCTTGCCTGTTTTCAAATAATCCAAATAGTCCTATCGTGTAGAATGTGCCGCTCATGGTTTCTGTGAGTTTCAAAAGCACTCTGACAACAGGTGCAGAGAGGCTTCAGAATTTCCACCCTCTTCATGACATGGAACTTCTGGGCTCAACACCTGGGGCTTACTGGAGCTGTTGGTATGGGGGAACTGAAAACTGGTACAGAGACATGGAGAATATTCTCTACCTCATTCTTCCTCTTCTTTCCTCCTATTGTAGCACACAGTTCTATTCCTGTCTTTGGAAGATTGCTGAAAGTGTTGAGGTAAGCAATTAGAAAAGTGGAGGGGGTAAAAGCTTGACTCCATCTTTCCCCTCTTGCTCCCCTTACATCTTCTCTTGCAGAGGGAACTGCCAGATGACAGAACAGAAGCTCCAGAATCACCATGCATGGCCCATCAAGGTTGGAAATTGATGATACTCTAGAGATTAAACTTCTTTTATGTGGGTACTAAGTAAGTACAACTGATGCAGGTGGCACAGAGGAGTAGAAAGCCTAGAGTCTAATTGCATGAATTTGATAAACGAGATAAAAATCGTGACGCATTCAGATGAGGTCATGAATCTACCACAAACCAGCAAAGAAGTATCAGTGGATCTGAAAACAGCGTGAAATATCTCAGGTGTCTAGAACCCTACATGAAACAGTGAACTCAAGAAATAAGTGGTGGATAAATGAAAGAATTAGTGAATGAACAATGGAAGATGCACCTCATTTCAGTTAATAGGAAAATTAGTTGGATTGGGGGAGGAAAAACATGAAAAATAAAAGACTAGTTTCAACTCTTCCTTTCATATTGTCTATATTTCCCCAGAAATCTAAATTCTATTCCTAGCCATTAGAAAAACAGAACAATCTGTCATTGGTATACAGATATACAAAGCTTAATAGTGACATCATTTTCAAACATCATAAAACCCTGACAAGTACTGAGGATTAATGTCAGAGGGTAGTGTCTTCCCAGCCATACACTTCGTATATTCCAGTTAGAATTCCTTATTTTTAAAAAATCATACTTTCTTACATCAGGCTTAGGAGACAGGTCTTCCATCTCCCCAGTTCTTGTCACCAGCCCAAAAGGGATCTAAGAACCTTTAAGCTTGAGATCCTAATAATAAAGATATAAAACTAACATATTAACCATAGTTCTAGCAAAAAAAATTATACTTTTTTTGGTAGTTTTAAACATGTCATTGATTTTGAGGGATACATAGCACCAGATTCTGGTTGAATATTTAAATATTCAAAGTCTTTATAACGGTGTGACATTTAACAAGTGAATATAATAGCTTCTAGTTTAAAAATACTGCTCTCCAGAAAACAAGGGAAATGTCCTTGAAACAACTTACTGAAGACTCAATGATAAAAGAAGAGTGTGTCATATTATCATTTTAATGTTTAGTTATAGCCGCTTATCTAGACAATGTATTGTCATTTTGCTAAAAAGAACGTTTTCATTTATAGTGCCTGAACATTTTGAGAGAAAACTTTGTTGACATTCCTAAGCAAAGATATTGAGGTTAAGAAAAATTTAGAAAAAAATGTTATCTTAGAATTGGGAGACATTGGAGCTGGGAGTTGGAAATACTGCTTTGCTTTGCCATCTGCTAGTTTTCCAGAACTTCACTCTAATTCC
Organism: Pan paniscus; assembly: GCF_029289425.2. Taxonomy (NCBI): domain Eukaryota; kingdom Metazoa; phylum Chordata; class Mammalia; order Primates; family Hominidae; genus Pan; species Pan paniscus. Next base: position 54,457,788 of record NC_073255.2, on the reverse strand, counting down.
TGTTCACTAACAGAAAGCATGGAACTTGAACAAGGAACCATGGCCTAAAACATAGGGTGCTTCCTTTTCTTCTTAAGAAATTTGGAAAAGGGTATTAGAAAAGGCTGGAGTAGGAACAGGCAGCTCTGCAAGGCTCTCATTTTTAAAGGAAAGGATAAAATGCTAGTATTCTTTATTTGGAAACTGAATATATATGTATATGTGTATATATATACACATATATACGCATATACATACACATATATACACATATCTATACGTGTATGTATATATACACACATATATTCACATTTGATTTTTTTCCCGACATAATTGCATTAGATGAAAATTTCTGCTGGGTTAATTATGATATGAATTTAGGACTTATTTTTCATTCTTTATGCCTCAGAGTAGCATGTTTAACACATAGAATATATGTAATTAGAGTCTCTTACTGTATAGGAAAATTGTTAATGCTTGTTACTCCATTAAATTCACAGACATTGTAATAAACAGATATTGTAAGCCATGACTTATATATATAGAAACTAAAGTGCAGAGATGTACCAGATATACCTAAGGTTACACACCCATTAAAAAGAAACACATCCCCCTCACCCCACCAAGGCTGGGCAAGATTGTGAATATGTATGAAGGTTAACATCCATCCCAACCCTGTTCCTGTAGGTCATTCTTACCAGCTCATATAATGAGCCCAACTAGTGGAATTTGCTTATGTCTCCGAATAGGATGTTAAAATGGAATGTAGGATTGGCTTAGTTCCCCCAGGCAAGAAGAGCTGCAGGTACTCTCACATCCCCAAATATGACTGATGCAATACATGCAAAGACAATGGTCAAAAAAGAGTTTTGCAACCCATAAACTCATGCCCTCTGCAGGGATCAAAATCTTGAAACTGAAGTTATCAGAAGGGAGATTTCTTTGGTAAAATTTGCCAGTGTGCTGTGAGACCCATGTTTCTATCACCTCAAAGTTCTGAGAAGGATTCCAAGGAAACTGTTTGAAGAAAAGTAAACATATTTGCTATGTTTCAGGGGACAAAGTAGACAGGAGTCAGACTTATGCCTGAAAAATATCCACAGACAAAAGGCTGATTGAAGGGGCCACTGCATTCTTATCTGAGAGTCACCAGAAAAATCATACCCAAATTTCACCCAGGGAGCAAGGAAGACCTAGCCCTAACACTGGGTCTGATTAGGCAGTGTAGAGAAAGAACAAGGTTAATCCATGATTGTGTTTGTCAAGCTATTGGTGCACTGCCTTTAGTTTCCTTTATTCTCCCTGACCTCATCTTATGCTTCCTTGCATAAAGATATTAAATTAAGGATTATATCCTTTAAATTAAAAGATAATCAGAGTGTTGTATCTTATCAGTGATTTAGATTCAGAGATAGATTGCAAATACCCTGCATTGGTGCTAGTCTAGTAGGATAACATGTCACATGTACATACTCACTCTTGCTCATTGTTCCTTTATCTTTCTTCTAGTGCTTTCCATTTCTTCAGTTTCTGAGCTGATGGGTAAAAATAAATCTGGACCCCCTTTCATCACACAACATGTGCTCTCTCTAGACTTTAGAAAGACAAAAGGGGAACCATCCTGGGGCAGGTAGTTTACATCTACTTAACCTTGACAAATAGTATTTCTGCAGGTTCTGTTCTGCATGGTTCATCTGAGCCTCTAGAGGTAGTAATCATAGTACTGTGATTAACACACAGAATATATGTAATTAGAGTCTCTCACTGTAGAGGAAAATTACTAATGCTTCTTAACCTGGGTTTGGGGCCAAAGCTTAGATATAATGATATTTGTGTTTATCTCCCTCTCCCTTCAATTTTAAAGGGACAGAAGTAGGATAGGATTAAATATTGGAGATTTTGGCTTAATATGTATCCATGTTACAGAGAATATATTGATAGTATATCCCATTTATTATCTAATTATATTTTAAACCTTTTTACAGTGACTTACATATGGAAAGTTGGAAGAATTTGGTTTTGGTATTAGTTCATGATAATAATTCTGAAAGCCTATTATTTGGACAACACTGTCATTTGGTACATATTATACAATCTCATTTTGTAAACTGAGTCAAATTCATGATGGAAAATACAATTGGGATTCCTTTTTTACCTTAATATCAGTGTTCTCTTTGGGCAGACATTTTAAAAATAATTTAATACATTGATCCGTTTCACAGTTTTAGGACATAAGGTCAATGAGCATTAAAGAAGCATGTGTGAAGATGGGCTAGTCCATCTAACTGACACTTAATGGATAGAAGAAGCAACATCAATGATTGGGGAAGCAGTTCCATGAAGGGCTGGACACTTATGTCTAGCATATTTAAGGAAAAGCAAAGGGGCTAATGTGGCTGTAAAACAATGTAGAGGGAAGTAGGAGATATGACAAAAAGTTAGCAAGGAAGAGATTGTGCCAATCTTTGTAAACCTCTGCAAGATGTGAAAAGGAGATTCAATGCTAGGTGTTAACTGCCTCCAACTCATATTTTAGTGCGATCATATATCCACAGTGCTGAGAATAAATGAGAAGGAACATGAGTGAAAACAGGGATACCAAACCATTATAGTCATTTAGACAAGGAATTGTGGTGACTTGGACCAGGTTATAAACACTGGGGGAGGAAAGAGGTGAAAATATAAATATATTTTGAAAGTACAGCCAACACTATTTCCTGAGCAGATGGAGTCAAGTGCAAGTGAGAAAAAGAAGACTCAATAATGACTCCACGATTTTTGCCATGATGAATGGAAGGATGAAGTTGCCATCAGCTGAAATGGGAGTGGCTACAAGTAAAGTATGTTTAGGATTAAATTTCAGGATTTAATCTTTAGATTAAATCTTTAGAGTCTTTAGAAATACTATTTTTGATATGTCTATTTGATACCCAATGGAAATGAAAGTATTGAGTAATTAGGTAGATATGTGAATCTGGGGTCAGGAAAAATCACATATGCTCTAGAGATAGAGTGCTGTCAGCACAGATAGTATTAATTAATTATTTTGACTTTAATTAAAATTTCTGAAACTTGTTTAATTGTACATGTATATCATAAGCAGTTTCCAAACTGAAAAGTCATATTTATAATAACTGTCAGAATATCAACAGAATCCAGAATATCATCAGAATCTACACATCATGTGCCTCTCAGTCCCACGACCCTCCACAAAATAAACACTGGCCCAGCTTTTAATGGCACATATTAATTTCCCTTGTTTTGTGCTTACCATATAAAATTCATTCTTTTGTGTCTGGCTGCTCTTGCTCATTATCATATTTGTTGTAGATAAGCATGTCGTTGTAGTTGTAACTCATTCATTCTCAATAGTAGTCTATTGTAATAATATAACACAATTGGTTTTGCCATTTTATTTTTGTTGGGTACTTTGGTGTTTTTCAACTGTTTTGTTAGGTTGTATGTTTCTAGAAAGTCACCCATTTTTCTAGATTATCCAGTCCATTGCTGTATAGTTATTCACAGTTTGTCTCTTATAATCCTATTTATATCTGCAGCATCAGTTATTATGTCTCCTTTTTCATTTCTGGTGTTTGTTGTGTAAACATTCTCTCTTTTTTCTCTGTTTCATCTACCTATGGGCTTGTAAAATTTGTTGATCTTTTTAAAAAAACACTTAATTTTTCTGTTGTTTTTCTATTCCTTATTATTCTACCCTAATCTTTATCTTCTTTGTGTTGCTGACTTTTGGGCTTTTTCTTTTTCTAGTTTCTTGAAATTTAAAAGTGTTTTTTTTTTTTTTGAGATCTTTCTTCTTTTTTAAAGTGGTGTTTACCTCTATAAATTCCCCTCTTAAAAGTTTTTTTGCTGCATTGGTTTTGGTATGTTGTGTTTTAATTTTCATTTGCCTCAGGATATTTTCTAAGTTTCCTTGTGATTTATTATTTTACCCATTGTTCTTGTTTAAGAATATCTTGTTCAATTTCTATATATTTGTGAATTTTACCGTTTTCCTTTTTCTTTTGATTCTTTTGCTACTGACTCCTTTGTGGTCTATAAAGACTCTTGGTATAATTTTGATCTTCTTAAATTTGTTAAGACATTTTTGTGGCCTCCCATATGACATATCCTGGAGAATGCTGAATGTGTACTTGAGAGGAATGTGCCATTTTGATGTTGTTAAGTGGAGTATTCTGTATATGTCTGTTAGTTGCAATTGGTCTATGGTGTTTTTCAAGTCTTCTGTTTCCTCACTGATCTTCATAGTTTTTCTATTCATTATTAAAAATGTGGTATTGAGATCTCTTACTGTTATTGTTTCACTGTCTATTCCTCTCTCAAATTCTGTCCATGTTTGCTTCATATATTTGGATGCTCTGATGTTAGGTGCATATATATTTGTAATTGTGATATCTTCTTGATAAATTGATCTTTTGGCATTATATAATGTTGTTCTTTGTCTCTTGGAATTATTTTTGACTTACATTCATTTTTGTCTGATATAAGCATGGCCACCTCTATTTTGTTTCCCATTTGCACGGAATATCTCATTCTGTCCTTTCACTTTTAGCCTATAGCCTCTGAGTGTCCTTATATAAAATGTGCTTCTTCTAGATCATTTCTAGTTGGATCTTAGTTGTTGTTGTTGTTGTTCTTTTTTCGCTTACCCACTCTATGTCTTCTGATTGGGTAGTTTAATCCATTTATACTTCATACTAATTACTGATAGGGAAAGCCTTACTGTTGCCATTTTGTTGATTTGTGTATGTCTTGTAGTTATTTTGTTCTTCTTTTCTTCTTTTGCTGCCTTCCTTTGTATTTTGTTGATTTTTTTGTAGTGATTTGCTTTGATTTATTTTCTCAGCTTCTTTTGTGTGTCTTCTATAGGTATTTTCTTTGGAGTTACCATGAGGGTTACATAGAAGATCTTATAGTTACAAAAATCTATTTTAAATTGATAACAACTAAACCATACAAAAACTCTACTCCATTTATATCTTCCCGTCCATTTTGTATTGATGTTACAAATTCTATCTTTTTCTATTTTGTATCCATTAACTAGTTTTATATAGTGATTTTTATGCTTTTGTCTTTTAAATTTTATACTAGAATATTGTGATGTATATGCCACCCTTAGAGTATTACATATGCCTATATTTGTCTATATATTTCCCTTTCCAGAGAGCTTTATACTTCTATTTTTTTGTTTGTTTTTGTGTTTTTGAGATGGGAGTCTCTCTCTGTCGCCCAGGCTGGAGTGCAGTGGTGCGATTTCGGCTCACTGCAAGCTCCGCCTCCCGGGTTCACGCCATTCTCCTGCCTCAGCCTCCTGAGTAGCTGGGACTACAGGTGCCTGCCACCACGCCCGGATAATTTTTTTGTATTTTTAATAGAGACGGGGTTTCACCGTGTTAGCCAGGATGGTCTCGATCTCCGGACCTCGTGATCCGCCCGCCTCGGCCTCCCAAAGTGCTGGGATTACAGACTTGAGCCACCGTGCCAGGCCTATACTTTTATGTTTTTGTATTGCAGTCTAATGTCCTTTTATTTCCACTTGAATGGCTTTTTTTTTCTTTCGCATTTCTTGTAAGGCAGGTTTAGTAGTGATGAAGTCCTCAGCTTTTAAAATTTTTTTCTGAGAAATTATTTTGCCTTCATTTTTGAAGAACAGCTTTGACGGATATACTGCTATTGGTTGGCAAGTATTTTCTTTCAGTATTTTAAATATATGCTCCCATGTCCTTATGGCATAAAATATTTCTGCTGAGAAATCTTCTGATAATCTTAGGAAAGCGCCCTTGTATGTAGTTTGTGCTTTTCTCTTGCTGTTTCAAAATCCTCTCTATCTTTAATTTTGACAGTTTGTTTTAATGTGTTTCAGTGTGGGCCTGTTTTAGTTCATCCTTATTGGAGCATTTGAACTCCTTAAAATTGAATTCTCATTTCCTTCCTCATATGTGTGAGGATTTTGGCCATTAGTTCTTCAAATAAACTCTGTTCCATTCTCTCTCTCTCTCTTCTCCTTCTGGTATTTCTATAATTCATGACTTGGTATGCTTGATGGTATCCCATAAGTCCTTTAGGCCTTCTTTGCTTCCCTCATTCCTTTTGCTTTTTTCTTCCCTGACTTGATAATTTCGAATGACTTGTTTTCAAGTTCACTGATTCTTTCTTCTCCATGATCAAGTCTGCTGTTAAACCACTCTGGTGAATTTTTCAGTTCAGTTATTGTATTCCCCATGTCTAGAATTCTTTGCTTTTTAATACCTTCTATAATACCTCTTTGTTGGTGTTTTCATTTTGTTGACTACTTTTTTGTTTCCTCAACTCATCAAATTTTGAATTCTTTTTCAAGTAATTTATATACCTCCTTTATGTTAGGGTCAGTTTCGGAAGATTTATCTTAATCCTTTGTTTAGCTCATATTGCCCCATTTCTTCATATGCCTTCTTAGTTTTTTTCTGAGATTGACCATTTCATTATGGATGTTTGTGTCTTTGAAATTGTCTGGGATACTACAACTCTTAACTGATTTCTAGAGGTCTCATTAAGACTTTGTGGACCAGACATGGTAGTTAAATCAATGTCTCTGTCTGAGAATGAGGTTTTGGGTTTCCTGTTCTGCAATTTGCTAAGATCATTTCTTATAAATATTTTCTAACATATTAAGAAGGCTTCAATTTATTTCTAGTTTTCTAAATTTCATTTCTAGTTCCTTAATTTTATCAAATGCTTTATTTTGTGTCTCTGAGTATAATGGTATTTTGTCTTTATCTTTTTAATGTGATGAACTACATTGACTTTCTAATATTAAACCAACTGTGGAATAAATACCACTTAATCATGAGGTATTTATAGTTGTATATATTGCCAAACTATATTTGCTAAAATTTTATTTATTAATTTCACATCTATATTAATGGGAGGTATTTTCTGATCTTTCTCATAATTTCCTTATCCAGATTTGATATCCATTTATACTAACATTATAAAGCCTATTGGGTTTTCTCTGCTTTTACTCTTTTTATAAATTAAGCATATTATTTTTATAATTTAAAAATATTAGCCAGGTGTGGTGGCTCATGCCTGTGATCCCAGCACTTTGGAAGGCTGAGGCAGGTGTATCACTTGAGGTCAGGAGTTTGAGACCAGCCTGGCCAACATGGTGAAACCCCATCTCTACTAAAAATACAAAAAAATTAGCTGGACATGGTAGCTTGTGCCTGTAATCCCAGCTGCAGGGCAGGTTGAGGCAGGAGAGTCGCCTGAGCCCAGGAAGCAGAGGTTGCAAGCAGCCAAGATCATGCCACTGCACTCTAGCCTGGGTGACAGAGTGAGACTCTATCTCAAAATAAATAAATAAATAAATAAATAAATAAATAAATAAAAATGAAAATAAAATAAAATAATAAAAATATTGACTTTTATTTTAGATACAGGGGGGTACACATGCAGGTTTGTTACATGGGTGCATTGTGTAGCTGAGGTTTGTTGCATGCATCCTATAACTTAGGTAGTGAGCATAGTACCCAATAGATAGTCTTTCAGTCCTTATTCCCCAGTTAGTCCACATTGTCTATTGTTCTCATCTTTATGTCCATGCATACCCAATGTTTAGCTCCCACTTCTGGGAACATGCAGTATTCAGTTTTCTGTTCCTGTGTTAATTACTTATAATTATGGTCTCTAGCTGGATCCATGTTGCTGCAAAGGACATAATTTTGTTCCTTTTATGTCTGTGTAGTATTCTATAGTGCATATGTACCACATTTTCTTTATTTAATCCACCATTGATGGGCACCTGGGTTGATTCCTTGTCTTTGCTATTATGAATAGCTGTGATGAACATACAAGTTCATATGTCTTTTGGGTAGAATTATTAATATTTATTTTCTTTTAGATATAAACCCAGTAATGGGATTACTGGGTCGAATGGCACCTCTGTTTTAAGTTCTTTGGGAAATCTCCAAACGGTTTTCAAAAGTGGCTGAACTAATTTACATTTCCACGAACAGTGTATAAGAATTCCTTTTTCTCTGCCAGCATCTGTTAGTATTTGATTTTTTAAAAATAGTCATTCTGAGTGGCGTGAGATATCTCATTGTGATTTTGATTTGCATTTCTCTGATGATTAGTGATGATGAGCATTTTTTCATATGTTTATTGGCTGCTTGTATGTCTTCTTTTGATGGATGTCTTTTCATGTCCTTTGACCATTTTTTAAAGGTGTTACTTGCTTTTTTGTTTGTTGAATTGTTTATGTTCCTCATAGGTTCTGGATATTAAATCTTTGTCAAATGCATAGTTTGCAAATATTTTCTCCCATTCTGTAGGTTGTCTGTTTACTGTGTTGATAGTTTCTTTGGTTGTACACAAGCACTTTAGTTTAATTTGGTCCTACTTTTCAAATTTTGTTTTTGTTGAAATTGCTTTTGGGGACTTAATCAAACATTCTTCCTCAAGAATAATGTTGAGAAGGGTATTTCCTTGGTTTTCTTCTAGGATTTTCACAGTATGAGGTGTTATATTTAAATCTTTAATGCATGTTGAGTTAGTTTATGTATATAGTGAAAGGTAGGGGTCCAATTTCATTTTTCTGCATGTGGCTAGCTAGTTATTTTGGCATCATTTATTAAACAGAGAGTCTTTCCCTATTGCTTGTTTTTATTGGTGTTATCAAAGATAAGATGGTTGTAGGTGTACAGCTTTATTGCTGGGTTTCCAATTCTGTTACATTGGTCTATGTGTCAATTTGTGTACCAATACTATGCTGTTTTGGCTATGGTAGCGTTTTAGTATAGTTTGGGTATTGTGGTGCCCTCAGCTTGCAATTTTTGCTTAGAATTGTTTTGGTTATTCAGGCTCATTTCTGGTCTGATATGAATTTTATAATAGTTTTTTTTTCTAATTCTGTGATATATGACATTGGTAGTTCAATAGGAATAGCACTGAATCTATAAATTGCTCTGAGCAGTATGGTCATTTTAATGATACTAATTCTTCCAGTCCATGAGCATGGAATGTTTTTCCATTTATTGGTGTTGTATCTGATTTCTTTCAGCAGTGTTTTGTAGTCCCTGTGAAATATTTCACTTCTTTGGTTGACTATTTTTAAGCATTTCAATATTTTATGGCTATTGCAAATGGGATTGCATTCTTGATTTGACTCTCATCTTGAACATTATTGGTATATTACTGGTGTATGGAAATACTACTGATTTTGTACATTAATTTTGTATCCTGAAACTGTAATAAAATTCTTTTTCAGTTCTTGGAATCTTTTGGCAGAGCCTTTAAGGTTTTCCAGGTATAGAATCATATCATTAATGAAGAGATATAGTTTGACTTCTTTTTCTATTTGAATGGCTTTTAATCCTTTCTCTTGTCTGATTCTCTTGCTCTGGCTAGAACTTCCAGTATTATATTGAATAAGAATGGTAAAAGAGGGCATTCTTGTCTTGTTTCAGTTCTCAGGGGGAAATGGTTCCAGCTTTTGCCCATTTACTGTGATATTGCTGTGGGTTTGTCATAGATGATTCTTATTATTTTGAGGTATGTTCCTTTGATACCTTGTCTGTTGAAGGTTTTTATCATGATGCTATGTTGGATTTTACTGAAAGCTTTTTCTGTGTCTATTGAGATGATCATATGATTTTTGCTTTTAAATCTGTTTATGTGCTAAATCATCTATATTGATTTGCGTATGTTGAACCAACTTTGCATTCTAGCAATAAAGCCTTCTTGATTGTGGTGTATTACCTTTTTGATGTGCTGCTGGATTCAGTTTGTTGAAGATTATTGTGTCTAGGTTTATTAGGAATATTGGCCAGATGTTTAATTTTCTCATTATGTCTCTGATAGAGTTTGGTGTCAGGCTGATGCTGGATTCACAGAATGAGTTAGGAAATTATCCCTTCAACTTGATTTTTGGAATAGTTTCAGTAGGATTGGTATGAGTTCTTCTTTGTACATCTAATGGAATTTGGTTGTGAATCCATCTGGTTCAGGGCGACTTCATCTTTCAGCTGTTGGATTCTTTTTAACTGGATTCCTTGGATTGTGTTTCAACTTTCTCCCAGATTTCAGTGAGCACTCTTGCCATCCAGATTCTGCATTCTATGCCTGTCATTTCAGACATTCCAGACTGGTTAATGACCATTGCTGCTGGTTTAGTAGGCTCATTTTGAAGTTAGGGGATACTCTGGCTTGTTGAACTGCCAGAGTTCTTGCACTGAATTTTTTCTCATTGTTGGGGGAGGGGGCTGGTTTTTCTTTAACTGTGATGTAAGTTGAGTATAGTCATTTGGTTTCATTTCTTGCTGCTTTCAGAGGCTCTGTATAGTATCTTTATGCGTGGGCGAATTCTTGCATTTGGTTTCACAGCTGTGCATCTTAGCTGAATAATTTTGGTGTTGTAGTTTGGACTGCAATCCAGTAGTTGGGTAAGAGTAATGACTGATAAATAGGCACTTACTAAGCCATACAGCTCTCTTGTATTATTTCACATTCACAGGCGTGCTCTGCAGTGGATGGCCTGGGTGGGGGAAGAGGACCTTCTTAGCAGACCCACTCCTGGGCCATGTGGGGATCCCCCAATCATGGGCATCACATCCCTGTTGCTTTCGTGAGATGTTCCAAGCTGCAAGTCTCCCTCAGGCAAAGGCTGTGGCAGGGAGGTAGGCTACATCCTTTCTGGACTGGACTCGTGGAGTGAGGTACACTCTGCTCCTATGCTCACCCACTTAACACACACTTCTTGCTACCCTAAGTGCTCTGAGAGTAGCGGCTCCTATCCCATTTCAGTGCAAGCCACAAATCTTGGCTCAGCACTCCCAAGCTGTGCACTGCAGCCCTGGGGCCCTGAGATGGCCTGTAGCTTGGGGTTGGGCTCCAGCTGTTCTGGGATATCCGAAGTGCTCCCAGGTTGCTGGGAAAGTACTCGGATGAAGCAAAGCACTTACACTGTGCATCAGATGCTGCACTGTGCAGGAACTCCTATGGGGCAGCTTGGCAGGGGCCATGGGAGGAGCTGTTTGGCAGGAAGCCCTGCAGAACAGATGCATCTTTGTCCCATAGGGAAGTTGGTCTCATTTTTCCTAGCCTGGTAATCAGCTAGGGGTAGAGCCTCTCAGAGGGAGATGGGGACCACTGTGGGATGTGTACCAGTGACCATGCTCCACCAGAGCTGCCCTGCACACAAAAGCTGCTGCGCCCCATGTTAGCTGAAGCCCTGTCTCTGCCTACTCCCCAGGCAGATGCCCCTGTCAGCTCAGCTGTCAATAGGGAGTGTGGGGGCCCTGTAGCTGGGAATCTAGAGGTCCATGTTGAGAGTGGGCTATTCCTCTGTCCCCTCACTCACCACTTCCCCAGGAACTGTTCAGGTCCAGGAACTAGCCCTAGCATTTGGGTATCCCATGAAGGTTCCTAGCTTCCTCCCTTCTCAGTCTTAGTGTCACCTCTTCATTCACTTGGTGTTTTCTCTCTAAAGATGTGCCTAATTTACGTTGTTTTACTTGATAACTTGGTCTTTCTTGGTGGGAGGAGCACTTCCTGTCTCTGCCTACTTTGCCATCTTGTGTGGCCCTCTCTCCTATTTTTCTGGCAGGAATTTGTAGGAGATCATGAGTAAAGTTGCCTTGCCATGGCATATTCTTTGAGGGGAAGTTTTAAATTTAAGACACAAAAATATCATTAATAGATAATAGAATTATTAGAACTTTTCATTTCTCCCGTTCCCAATTATGATGCAGTATAAGATATAATTATTTATTCTGGTAATACGATGATATTTGGGCTTTATATGTAACACAGCAATAGCTTAGTTAAGCCTGACTATAATCATGCAGAATAATTATTTGGTGACATTCAGCATTCATTTATTATTTTAAAAAGTAGGAAGGCATTTATTAACTTCATTTAACAATATAAACCTGGGAATAAATGCCTGCAGTAAATATCATAATTAATGCAGAGGTTTTGAAACTTTCTTTTAATATAAAGCACAATGTGAGGCACTCTCATATGTTTGCTTAGCATTCTACTGAAAATCCTAGTTAATATAATTATGTGAGAGTAAGAAATAAATTTATAAGCATCAAAAAGTTGGAAAAATATGTCATTTTTGACTATAATATTTAATTTTTGCCTGTGTACAAACATCCAAAATAATGTAAAGACCATTGTAAAAGTTATAATTGAGCTTAGGACATTTGCTGGATTGGCAGTACATAAAATTCAGTTATATTTCTATATATTGGTAACAAAGAGAAATTATAAAATTTAAAAAATACAGTTTATAACAGAAACAGAAAAAAATTAAGAAAAAAATCTTTCAAAAAGCACACAACTGTTGGGAAAAATTATAAAATATTGTTCAAAGTCATAAAACATTATTTAAATAAAAATAGAGGTATACCATGGACATTAATTAGGAAACTTACATTGTAAATAGATCTTGCTTGAAAATTAATTTATATCAGCAGTTTTTAATCTTTTTGGTCTGAATACTCCTTTAAAGTCCTTAAAATTATTAAAATCCACAGATCCATTTTATTTGTTTAGATTGTATCTATCATCATTTACCTTATTAGAGACCTTAAGATATAAATTTTTAGTTTATTTTAAATGACAGAAGCCCACTAAATGTTAAAATAATAACAGAATTTATGAAAGATAATTATTACTTCCAAACAAATAATATAATGAACAGAGTGATTTTGTTTTTTATTTTTGGAAATGTCTTTAATATCTAGCTGTATCATCAAAGATGTGGTTTGGATATTTGTCACCTCCAATCTCACGTTGAAATTTAGATTGGGATCGGTAGCACATAACTGTAATCCTGGCATGTGTCCAGTGATGAGCATGCAGGTGAGTTTCAAAGGTCCATGGTATCATGGGTGTTTTTCTCACATCGTTATTAGGGTATAATTAACAAGTAATAATTATATATATTTAGGGTGCAAAATGTGATGTTTTGATTTGTGTATACATTTGAAATGATACAATTAAACTAATTAAAATATCTACCACATCACAGTCACTATTTTTTGTGTTTGTATGATAAGAACACTTGAGATCTACTGTTTTAGCAAATTTGAAGTATAAAATACATTATAATTGACTGTAGTCACCCTATTATACATTAGGTTTTTAGTACTTATTCATTTTATACCTGTTGCTTTATACCCTTTTCCCCTTAACCATTCAGCCTCTGATAACACCCATTCAAATATCTTATACTATATATTTATCTTTTTTTCTTTTTATGTTTCGTATACAAGTGAGACAATACAGTATTTGCTTTTCTACATCTGACTTATTTTACTTGGCATAATGACCTCAAGGTAAACCCATTTATCACAAATGGCAGGATCTCTCTTATTTTTCAAGGCTAAGTAATATTTTTATATACATATATATACACACACATAATATATATGTAAAGGAATATATAACATATACATAATTGTCTTCATCCATTCATCTGTTGATGGATGCTTAGGTTGTTGTTTCCATATTTTGGCTATTATGAGTAATGATGCAATGAACATGGGACTGCAAATATCTCTTTGAAACTGTTATTTTTTTCCTTTGATTACACACCAAGAAGAGGATTGGATCATGTGGTAGTTCCATTTTTAATTTTTTGAGGAATATCTATACTGTTTTCAATGGCTGTACCAATTTACATTCCCAAAAACAGTGTACAATGGTTCTCTTTTCTTCACAGCCTGAATGACACTTGTTATCTTTTGACTTTTTAATAATAGCCATCCTCACAAGTATGAGTGGATATCTTTTGGTAGTTTTAATTTACATTTTAAAGCCCGCTCTCTCAACTACCTCCTTCCCCAGACTTTTCCTTCCAAATATTTTCATTCTCTCTATTGCTTACCATGTATATCGTTTCTTGTCTCATTTGCCTTTAAATTCATTCTGCAAACACCACTAAAGCAAACCACTTCCTTTCTGGGGAATCTTTGAGGCAGGCAAAACAAGGGCTATCCCTGGAGCTGATAGCTCAGGGAGCCACAAGACAGATCAAAACACACAATTATTTGAAACTAAGGCCTGCATGCACCCTCTGGTTAGAGCAACCTGCATAAAAAAGCGCTGACTGCCATCTTCTTGGCAACTGTCAAGCTGGGGATTAGAGGATGTAAGTGGGTAAGGAATGATACCACAGTGCTCACTTATCGAAATCCAGCTGCTAATTTCTTCTTTCAGCATTCCCCTGGTTGTTGTAAGTTTTGTTATTAGATTCTAGAATTCTAAAATATTTAATTCTGTTTTTGCCAACTTATTTATTGCTTTTGTGGTGGGGTGGTGTTTTCTAGTTCCCTACTTAGCTGTTTTAGGTGATGTCACCTTTAACAAATAGTCTTTGGGACATCATGGCTTTCCTTGTTATTTCAACTTGCTTTTTTTAACATTTTTTTTCTTTTTTTTATTATACTTTAAGTTCTAGGGTACATGTGCACAACATGCAGGTTTGTTACATATATATACATGTGCCATGTTGGTGTGCTGCACCCGTTAACTCGTCATTTAGCATTAGGTATATCTCCTAATGCTATCCCTCCCCCCTAACCCCACCCCACAACAGGCCCCTGTGTGTGATGTTACCCTTCCTGTGTCCATGTGTTCTCATTGTTCAATTCCCACCTATGAGTGAGAACATGCAGTGTTTGGTTTTTTGTCCTTGCGCTAGTTTGCTGAGAATGATGGTTTCCAGCTTCATCCATGTTCCTGCAAAGGACATGAACTCATCCTTTTTATGGCTGCGTAGTATTCCATGTGTATATGTGCCACATTTTCTTAATCCAGTCTATCATTGTTGGACATTTGGGTTGGTTCCAAGTCTTTGCTATTGTGAATAGTGCCACAATAAACATACGTGTGCATGTGTCTTTATAGCAGCATGATTTATAATCCTTTGGGTATGTACCCAGTAAAGGGATGGCTGGGTCAAATGGTGTTTCTAGTTCTAGATCCTTGAGGAATCACCACACTGTCTTCCACAATGGTTGAACTAGTTTATAGTCCCACCAACAGTGTGAAAGTGTTCCTATTTCTCCACATCCTCTCTAGCACCTGTTGTTTCCTGACTTTTTAATGATCACCTTTCTAGCTGGTGTGAGATGGTATCTCGTTGTTGTTTTGATTTGCATTTCTCTGATGGCCAGTGCTATTCAACATAATGTTGGAAGTTCTGGCCAGGGCAATCAGGCAGGAGAAGGAAATAAAAGGTATTCAATTAGGAAAAGAGGAAGTCAAATTGTCCCTGTTTGCAGATGACATGATTGTATATTTAGAAAACCCCATCGTCTCAGCCCAAAATCTACTTAAGCTGATAAGCAACTTCAGCAAAGTCTCAGGATACAAAATCAATGTGCAAAAATCACAGGCATTCTTATACACCAATAACAGACAAACAGAGAGCCAAAACATGAATGAACTCCCATTCACAATTGCTTCAAAGAGAATAAAATACCTAGGAATCCAACTTACAAGAGGGTGTGAAGGAACTCTTCAAGGATAACTACAAACCACTGCTCAACGAAATAAAAGAGGACACAAAAAAATGGAAGAACATTCCATGCTCACGGATAGGAAGAATCAATATCGTGAAAATGACCATACTGCCCAAGGTAATTTATAGATTCAATGCCATCCCCATCAAGCTACCAATGACTTTCTTCACAGAATTGGAAATAACTACTTTAAAGTTCATATGGAACCAAAAAAGAGCCCACATTGCCAAGACAATCCTAAGCCAAAAGAACAAAGCTGGAGGCATCACACTACCTGACTTCAAACTATACTACAAGGCTACAGTAACCAAAACAGCATGGTACTGGTACCAAAACAGAGATATAGACCAATGGAACAGAACACAGCCCTCAGAAATAATACCACACATCTACAACCATCTGATCTTTGAGAAACC
Organism: Pan paniscus; assembly: GCF_029289425.2. Taxonomy (NCBI): domain Eukaryota; kingdom Metazoa; phylum Chordata; class Mammalia; order Primates; family Hominidae; genus Pan; species Pan paniscus. The sequence continues at coordinate 54,441,857 of NC_073255.2, read as the reverse complement.
TGATAAAAACAAGCAATGGGGAAAGGATTCCCTATTTAATAAACAGTGCTGGGAAAACTGGCTAGCCATATGTAGAAAGCTGAAACTGGATCCATTCCTTACACCTTATACAAAAATTAATTCAAGATGGATTAAAGACGTACATGTTAGACCTAAAACCATATAAACCCTAGAAGAAAACCTAGGCAATACCATTCAGGACATAGGCATGGGCAAGGACTTCATGTCTAAAACACCAAAAGCAATGGCAACAAAAGCCAAAATTAACAAATGGGATCTAATTAAACTCAAGAGCTTCTGCACAGCAGAAAAAACCACCATCAGAGTGAACAGGCAACCTACAGAATGGGAGAAGATTTTTGTAATCTACTCATCTGACAAAGGGCTAATATCCAGTATCTACCAAGAACTCAAACAAACTTACAAGAAAAAAACAAACAACCCCATCAAAAAGTGGGCAAAGGATATGAACAGACACTTTTCTTTTTAATTATTTATTTAAGGGTCACAAGTGCGGTTTTGTTACATAGATAGGTAGCATAGTGGTGTAACCATCTCCCTAATAGTGTATATTGTACCCATCAAGTTATTTCTCATCTCTCACCCCCCTCCAACTCCTGCCACCTTTCTGCATTCCATTGTCTATTATTCCACTTTCTGTTCCATGTGTGCTCATTGTTTAGCTCACACTTGTAAGTGAGAGCATGTGGTATTTGGCTTTATGCTTCTGAGTTATTTCACCTACGATAATGGCCTCTAGTTTCATCCATGTTGCTGCAAAAGATATAGATATCATTCTTTTTATGACTGGGTAGTATTCTGTGGTATGTGTATATATATATTCTAATGTATATATACACATTAAAATATATACATAGCATATATTCTATAGTATACTTATATACACATACCACATTTTCTTTATCCAATAATCTATTGATGGGCACAGGTTGATTCCATACATTTTCTCTTGTGAATAACACTCTACTAAACATACAAATTCAGGTATTTTGGGGGTATAATGATTTCTTTTCCTTTGAGTAGATTACTGGTAGTGGGATTGCTGAATTGAATAGGAGTTCTATTTTTAGCTCTTTGACAAATGTCCACACATTTTCCACAGAGGTTGTATTAATTTATATTCACATCAATAGGATATAAGCACACTGTTATGTCTGTATCCTTGCCAACATCTATTCTTTTTTGAATTTTTTATGAAAGCCATTCTGCCTTGTGTAGGATAGTATCTCACTCTGGTTTTAATTTACCTTTCTCTGGTGATTAGTGATGTTTTTCATATGCTTGTTGGCCATTTCTATGTCTTCTTTTCTAAAACGTCTGTCCTTGTCCTTTGCCCACTTTTTAATGGGGTTATTTGTAGTGTTTTTTGGTTATTGTTGAGATGTTTGAGTTCCCTGTAGATTTTGGATATTAGTCTTTTATTGGATGCATAGTTTGCAAATATTTTTACCATTCTGCAGGTTGTCTGCTCACTTGGTTGATTATTTCTATTGTTGTGCAGATATTTTAGTTTAATTAAGTCCCATTTGTCTATGTTTATGTTGCATTTGTTTTGAGGTATTAATCATTTATTATTTGCCAAGGTCAATGTCCAGAAAAGCTTTTTTCTTAGATTTTCTTTTAGTACTTTTATAGTTTCAGGCCTTACTTTTAAGTCTTTAATGTATCTTGAATTAATTTTTGGATCTGGTGAGAGATGAGTCCAATTTCATTCTTGTGCATGTGGCAATCCAATTTTTCCAGCACACTTTATTGTATAGGGTGTCCATTCCCTAATGTATGTTTTTGTTAACTTTGTCAAAGATAAGTTGACTGTAGGTATGTGGTTTTATATCTGGTTTCTCTATTCTGTTCCATTGACTTATGTGTCTGTGTTTATACCAATATCATGCTATTTAGGTCATTGTAGCCATGTAGTATAATTTGAAGTCAGGTAATGTGATGCTTCCAACTTTGTTATTTTTGCTTGGGATTGCTTTGGCTATTCAGGCTTTTTTTGATTGTTTGTTTTATATGAATTTTAGGATTTGTAAAAAATGATGTTGGTATTTTGGTCGGAATTGCATTGAATCTATAGATTGATTTGGGCAGGATGGTCGTTTTAATAATATTAATTCTTCTAATTCATAAGCATGGAATTTTTCCATTTGCTTGTGTCATCAACACTTTCTTTCATCAGGGTTTTGTAGTTTTGCTTGTAGCGATTTTCACCTCCTTGATTAAATGGACTCCTAGGCATTTTATTTATTGTTTTGTAGCTATTGTAAATGAGATTAACCTCTTGATTTGGTTCTCAGCTTGATCATGCTTTTCTTTAATTTTTAATGAACATTTCATAACCTGATTTTCTTTGTTTTCTTCTTTGCACATTATCTATTCAAAGTTTTTGCTCATTTTCTATTGAGCTAACTTTAACACTCTTTTGTAAGAGTGTTTTATAAGGAATACTTAATACTTATTTGAAAATATCTTTCAATTTTTTATTTTTAAATTTTATGTTTGGTGAACTTTTAAACACAGCGTGTTTGCAACTTTAAACACAAAATAGTTCGCACCTATTAATCTTTTACCTTGTATAATTTTTGCCTGTGAGGTAATGATTCTTTGAAAGTACTTCTGTGTCCCACTCATAGAACATATCATTTGTATAGTTTTGTGTTTTTATGTTCTATTAAAACTTCAGCCCAAGTGCAAATTACTTTGCCATATGGATCATGGCATTTATCTAATTTCACACTTTTCTTTTAATTGGCTTTTACAAATCTAATCCTATGGTCTAAAAAAGCTATTATCAATAAACCCTTTAGAGTACCACTTTATTCTGTACTATCATTTTTATTGAGTATATTCTGAACAATTGATTTCATTTTAAAAATGTTTAAGTTTCATGTCATTTATTTATTTACAAATGAAACATCTCTGATACCTGCTCTGTTCTTAAGTTTTATATTCTTTGTGATCTTGACCTTAAGAATGGATTTATTTTTCCTTAACCTTTTGTCTGTACTAAATATGTGTTTGTCAGCTTCAGGTAGACACTTTCCATGGTGATGAAAATTAAAATAATACAGAGAGAAGCATATATTCATAACAAAAAAAGTTTATTAGTCTAGAAATTAAGGCCATTTGAAATTATCTTTAACGGACAAAATCAGGAAGACATAGGGAACTTCATATATTTCATATATCCTTAGAAAATGTGGAAGTGAGAGCCCAGCGTCTTGGGAATATGGACTTTTGCATGACAGTCTACACTTTGCAACCCAATTTGATCTAATTATCTAAATTATTTGAGGCTCAGTATCCTTAAATGCAGATACAACATCTCAACTGTTAAATGTAGGCAATCATAATATCATCAAATAATTATTGTAAGAAATGTATGTAAAATTGTTTGGTAAAAATTATTTGCTGTGCAAATATTAGACAATCTTTTGACTTTCACAAACTAATTTAAAATGTTCTTCTATTATATTTTCTTGGCATAAGCTTAGATATAAAGCTTTCCATTTTTAAGACATAAGGTGATTCCTTCTGCAGCACAACCTCCACTGCATGGTTAAATCCCTAGATAGAGTTAGGATTTAACAGAGTTTTGCGAAACAGAAAAGTCTGGATGGAAAGTTTTCTCCTCTTGGCCCTTCAAACACATTACTGCTGCATTACTACTACTGTGTTTATTGTTTCTCCTGTTCCCTGGGATGGCAGCATGCTGTCCTATCTACTTTTTTTTTTTTTTTTTTTTTTTTTTTGAGACAGAGTCTTGCTCCATAGCCCAGGCTGGAGTGCAATGGCGCGATCTCGAGTCACTGCAACCTCCGCCTTCTCGGTTGAAGCAATTCTCCTACCTCAGCCTGCCAAGTAGCTGGGATTACAGGTGCCCGCCACCACACCTAGCTAATTGGCTTGTGTGTGTGTGTGTGTGTGTGTGTGTGTGTGTGTGTGTGTGTGTGTTTAGTAGAGACGGGGTTTCACCATGTTGGCCAGGGTGGTCTTGAACACTTGACCTCAGGTGATCTACCCGTCTTGGCCTCCCAAAGTTCTGGGATTACAGGTGTGAGCCACTGCGCCCAGCCATATCTACATTTTAATTGAAACTTTAAAAATGGGTAGAGTGAATAGAATGTAAAAATACTGTAAGAAACATGAAATATGAAAAATGTATTTGATTGCTAGACTTTTATCTTCTTATTCAAATATTCCCAGTCATGGTTACACTTTCATTTTCTTGTTTCAGAAAAATAAATTAAAAATGTAATAATGACACATAGGTGGATTTCCAGAAACTGAAGTATTGAAGTATTCATTTTTAACCATAATTTTATGTTTTAAATTAGTCAAAATTTTGAAATAGTACTTTCTATAGAAACGAATTTCAGTGATAGAAATCCAAATGCTGAACTTCTTATTTGAAAATGTAAAACTGTAGAAAACATGCCATAGAAGGTTAATATTAATTATAATATTTTGAAATAGTTTTGATTTAAAAGTAGTCAAATTTCTCCCAAGTAAATTTATTCATCACTTTTTCTTATTTCCTAATAACTATGTGTTAATTCAAATTGAATGAGAATAGATAGGCATCTTTGATTTAACTGAAACAAATCCTGATCCTTTTTAATTGACCTTTCCATGGGGCATTTACAAAATTTTGAATTAAGGCTTATGTTAAAACAAAAAGAGAAGTTGAAAGTAGCCTCATGGAGCTAATGCCTTGGTTTCCAATGAATTAAAGCATTAGAAACATCACTTATTTCCTGACAATGTCTTGGGAATATGGACTTTTGCATGGGAATCAACACTTTGCAACCCAATTTGATCTAGTTATCTAAATTATTTGAGGCTCAGTATCCTCAAATGCAGATACAATGTCCTCAATGATACAAAAAGGCCAAATTTCTCTTTGTGAATAGCCAGTAACTGTGTATGTTATCTTAGGCCAGCATGACCTACAAATAAAGCACCCTGACAGAGACATAGTGAGTCATTTCAACAGCTCAGTTAGGCAGGACCCAGTGAGAACCAAATTGCTTTCCTCTCAAACCCAAGCTCATCATTGTTCATTTGAGAGTTATATGGAAAATAGATTGTAATGGTCTCCATAACATCCGACTTAATGTTACTCTTCTAATTACTATGTTTTTTGAAAGTGTATTTTCCTAATAATATATAATTGTGTGTCACTCTGTAACCCACTTCCCTTAGTTGTTTTGTATTTATTTTATTTTATTTTTTTCCCAAACAACAGCAGTAGACAATGAGGCCCTGGAGAGGTACCACACACATGCACATACACTCATACTCACACTTAAGCATTAAGGAAAAATTTTAGCCCAGAAACATTTTAAATTTTATTTGTTATTATGTCCACACTGATCTCTAACATTTGGGTAGTATATTATATAAATTAAAACTTTCACCTTAACAAAAATGAAGATAGTGTGGACTGCTAATGCATACATTGAAATTTCTAGGTGCCAGTTTACTGGGTAAAGGAAATGGTATCTCATTCTCTGTATCATCACTGCAACTCTGCAAAGTAGGCTTACTTTACAGGTGAGGAAAATGAGGCTCATAAAAGGCCAAAAAATTGCACACAGTCATTAATGGAGAATCAAGTGTGCATTTTGTCAGATTCCAAGGCTTAATCTCTATCCATTGCATTATGCTCTTCCTTTAAATATTCACTGTTGTATATGTTTTATTTCTTTAGCCATTTGAGTATCTCTATTGTCCTCATTTTACATTTGTAAACTGAGTCTCAGACCATCATATGCAATAGCTAAGGTCTCTCAAAGAAAAGGTGGAAAAACTGGCCTATACTTTCATCTTTTGAGTCTAGATCTTTAACTCTTTGTACTACAAAATACATGAAAGAAAATTTTTTTCTAAGAGTCTGTACTAAGATACTGATTAACATGCAAAGAAAAATCACCCTGACAACCCACAAACAAACAAACACAAAACAACCAACTAATCAGAGATAATCATATAATTATTGGGCCTTTGAGGGCCACTGCATCCCTGTCTAGTATCTGGCAGAGAGGAGATGCTCAAAAAAGATTATTAAAAGCATTAGTATATGTTTTCATGTGATTTTTTATTAAAAAACAATCTCCAGATATAGCCAATTTCCATTCAGGTCAAAATCCTACAGGCTATTTACAGAGGTATAAAAATGAAGTTGGCTTATACATGACATCATCGAACCAAAGTTAGAAAATGTACATTCAAAAGTTGGAATAGAAATTATTGTGCCCAGATAATGAAGGCACATATTGCAATAAGTCTCTCTAGTTATTTCCAGATACTATAGTCCTTGTTTTTAATCTCTGTTCTACATAAAATGCACATGATTTATAATACATCATCTTTGAGAAGTACATTTTGAATAATGTATGATTACTGCCCTACCACTCTATATGATGTTTTTAACAAAACAAAGTGAAGGAAAGAAAATCATCTTACATTTCATTCCAAGTGCAAGTGTTAATTCATCATTGTCAAGGGTAACGTTGCGAAATTTGTTGCGGTGTTAACAGTGTGTGTGTCTCTCTAATGCTGTGGGCACTGAGAGACCTTGTTAACACATATGAGGTAACAGTAAATAGCCTTGTTAATTTGTTGATCCTGAAGAGAAGGTTCTTAAGTCTTTTACATTTTAAACATGAAGACTTGTTATACACAGTTCTTTCACTTTGTGTTAAGAAACCGGTTGGGGATTTTGGGTTGTCATCAACACATTCTATTTTTTGACAGTTAATCAGAAATGGGTATTAAGTTAGTGTTTGGTGCCAAATGGCTGATGTTATGTGGGTAATGTCTGTATAATTAAAGCAGATTTAGATGTTAAAGAGTGTTGACAATATACAATAATTAAAAAATTATGCTGACTACTTTTTCTTTCCAAAGAGCTGGCTTAAATGTGTAATTCGACCTATTTGTATGTTGATGAATACATCCAAAGCAATAGTTCAAGATTGAATTAGTCATACTGTAGAAAGACTACCATGGTAATTCACAACAGTGGAGGTGACTTTAAACCTTTTATTTATATCTCTGATAATAAAATTGAACAAAATAACAAGTATTATATTTAGAATAACACATATAAATAAAATGTTTAAAAAAGGCAATGCCTTGGCAAAGTTTAGGATGATGATGAAGAAAAGGATATGTAAATTTTTTCACTTAATTTAAAATAATTGCTTAAAATTAAAATAGTACAGGTTCTTTTGGTAGTTACATGAAGCAAAAATATGTAGTTATTGGAAGAATGTGGGGTATTTCCATGGAACAGCCAAGCCATAGATAGGAAGGGCCAGGTTCAGACTGGACTTCAGGAACACTACAATATTGATTATTTTCTTTTAGCTCTCTTCTTTCTCATTAAAAACTAATTTATTCCACAATCAGTTAAATGCAGCCCCTGAAAGTTTCTAAATTTACATCGTACAGCTTTAGCACAGGCTTAAGCTCCAGAGTACAGGGGAAGTTCACTGTCCTGACTCCAGCCAGGTTTCCACCCAGGATGATTCCGCTCAGAGAAGGGAGAAGTGTTGAAATGTTGGCAATTTCTTAAGGAAATATTATTAAGAAAGCTCTGAGATTATTATGAAGGCTCTGAGATTTTATCCTACTTATGAGGGTCAGGCTGCCACAGACTCATGGATGCTGGCAAAAGACATAAGTTTCCAGAGTAAAAACAAAGGACATTATTACTAGTGGTGCAGCACGCAGCCTGAGCTTTATGTTTTGTAAAAATAGGTTTATTGAGACAGAATTTGCAAACCATATAATTCACGCATTTAAAGTGTACAAAGGAATGTTTTTCAGTATATTCACGGACATGTGCAACCATCTTCACAGTCAATTTTAGATTTTCGTTTCCTTAAAAAAATCTCTGAAACGTTTAGCTGTCCATTCCTCCAACTGTCTATTCCCCTTCCCTTAGCCCTCAGAAAGCATTTAATCTACTTTTCGTCTCTATAGATTTCCCTGTTTTTTACTTCGATGTGAATGAAATAATAGTTTGTAAAAGTTTTGACTAACTTCTTTCATTTGGCGTAATGCTTTTGAGTTTCACCCATATTGTAGCATGTGTTAATACTTTATTTTTATGTCCAAATAATATTCCAATGTATGGCTATATCACATTTTGTTTATCCATATATCTGTCAATGGACATTTAAGTTATTTCTATTTTTTGGCTACTATGATTAATGACCATTTTTGTGTAGCTTTTATGTAGATATTAATTTTTATTTCTCTTGGTTATATACCTAGGAATGGAATTGCTGGGTCATATGGTAACTTTGTATTTAATTGTTTGAGTAACAGCCGGACTGTTTTCCTAAGTGACTGCACCACTTACATTCCCACCAACAGTTTATAAGGGTTCCAATTTCTCCACACTCTCACCAATCCTTGTTATGATCTGTGTTCTTGATCCTAGTCATCCTAATGGTGTGAAATAGTATTTCACTGTGGTTTTTGGTTTTTAGTATTTCCCTCAAAACTAGTGACGTTGACCATCTTTTGTTTATATTCATTTGAGAAATGGCTAAAGTATTTTGCTCATTTTTAAATGGGGCTTTTTAAATTATTGACTTGTAAGTGTTCCTTATGTATTCTAGACACAAGTCTCTTAGATATATGATTAACAAATATTTTCTACCATTCCGTGGTTTGTGTTTTCATTTTCTTCATGGTGATAGGATCACTTGAAGGATCTTGAAGAATCACTTTCTTACCTTAAAAGAAACTATTATGGTAGTTTAATTAGCTAACCAACATTTATTATATTAGTTATACAGTTTATAAATTATTATATATATTTATTCATAGTTGTTCAATTTTCTTTTCAAGTCCTCTATATTGTTGTATTTCTGTTTCTTTCCTCTGGCAAAAATCTACATATTACACTTATTTAATTACATAACTTAAATCTATATATAGATATAATATGTATCTATATTATATAATATATTATATATAATATATATAATATATTAAGTATTATATATTATATAATTATATATTATATTATATTATATTATATATTATATTATATAATATATAATATAGATATATTACATTAATATAAATCTGGCCACACCAGCATCATTAAGATGATCTTAAGATCTTTTGATGCATAATTTCTAAAATTTTGATGAAGTCAAATTTATCTTTTCTCTTCTTTCTTTCGTCTCTTGGACCTTTCATGTCATAGCTAGGTATATCCAGTGCCAAATCCAAGATCATAAATATTTATGCCCATGTTTTTGTCCCAAGCATTTTAAACTTTTAGCTCTTCCACTTATGTCTCCTATTTTATTCTTCTTTTTACAGGATTATTTTGGCTGTTCTGAGTCCTCTGCAATTCTGTATGAATTTTAGAATCAGCTTGTCAATTTCTACAAGAAAGAAAGCTGGAATTCTGACAGCATCGGTGGTAAACCTGTAGATCGGCTTAGTGATTTTTTGCCATTTAAAAATATTAAGTCTTCAATTTCTGAATGTACGATGTTTTTGCATTTATTTAGATCATCTTTATTTTCTGTTAACAACATTTTGTAGTTTTCATAGTATTAGTTTTGTATTTCTTTTGCTAAATGTATTTCTAAATCTTTCATTATTTTTGAAGCCACTGTGAATGGAATTTTCTGAGATTCACATTTGTATCAGCTCCCTTTGGCACCAAAGCCCCGAAGGTTGCTGCACACACACTGGGTGTACATCATGTACGATGATCCCCAGGCTTGGGCAAAGCCAATTCTTAAAGGAAGTGCAAGCACACCTACCCAGTATTTGTCCTGGAGAAAGAAATTTTAAGTATCTTGAAAAGCAAACAAATTTGCCCTCTATTCTGAAGGGAAACACTATTTCTGTCTTCAAAGATATATGCTACCCAAACATCTTTGCAAAGACATTCTGGAACAAAAGCTGGTACATGATGTGCAGAAACACTGGAGACCTAAGAAGAATTGTTTCCTAACAAATAAATGTGTAGAATGGGGGAACATAATTCCCCATGAAAGAAGTGAGTTCTGGAAACATAAAGAAAGAAAATTAAATGAGACAAAATAAAATTAGAAGACAGCAAGCATTAAATTGTACAAACAGTTTATTTTTAATAAGCCAAAAATTACTATCACAAAAAGTTATAAAAATCCAGAACATTTGGGTCCCAAACATTGTAATTTATAGACTTTTGCCAGAGGAAAGAAACAGAAATACAGCAATATAGAGGACTTGAAGAGAAAATTGAATGATTATTAATAACTATATATAATTTATAAAATTTGTATAATTTAAAAAATTTTGGTTAGCTAATAAGATGCTGTAAAATTTCCTTTTAAGGCAAATACAATAAATATATGACAACTGCATTATGTAATAGTTCTCCAAAGGTAACCTTATTAATTTTGAAGAACAATAATTGTACTGGATATCCTGTTTAACAAAATGAATACAACTAGAAGTGTATTTAGAAATATACAGCAAATAGTTGAAATTATGAATTACTTAGAAATCGATAAACACAACCATAAGAATATTGTCAGACAGGAAGTAGTGTCTCTATTCGTAGACTCTCTAGAAAATATTAAAATAAATAAAAATATGCTGGGTGCTTGTGAGTGAATTAATATCCCTAAATTCTTTCATTATAAAATAATAAAGCATATAAATACGCTTGTAGTGTTTCTAAATAGCTACTAAAATCACTTTCAAAGACTATGTGTTACAAATAATTCCTCTAATCAGAGGGTTTTCTTTGAACTGTCTTGTGTTTTTCATAAACATATTCATAATTTTAATTTTGTTTATTTTTCCAGCTTTTGTGTGGTTTCCACTTTATATTTTCCTATATAAATCTTGCTTACATGAACAACACTAAGGTGTTCTTTGTTTTCTTCTAGAGGCTTGTTTTACCTTTATAACTAGATTTTAATAATCAAATTCATCTAGACTAGATTTTTGGCTATTTAATCAAAATTTATTTCTCCTATAACTGGGGAATTAATCCAGTGTTGGTATTGATAAGACCATCCATTATGCAGTTTTATTTTTATCATATACCAAGTGACATTGTGTCGCTCTGTTTCTGGAGCCCTATTCTTTTTTATTGGTACACTTGTCTATTCTCTCACCAACATCACAGTGTTTGAATTATGACAGTTTATAATAAGTATTGCTCTTTAGTAGTATAAGTCCTCTAGCTTGGTTGTTTTCCGAGATTGTCTTGTCTCTTACTGGCTGTATGCATTATGATACAAATTTTAGAGTTATTGTAGCTTGCCAGTTTAAATGCACAGATACGTACAGGTTGCCAAGACAGTCATTGGGATTACACCTAATCTATACATCAATTTGATGAGAACTGTCATTTTCAAAATGCAATATTGAGGTTTCCAGTCCACAAATATGATATGTCCATCCATTGAGTTCCATCTTCTATGTAGAGGTTATGCAAATCTTTATTTGATTTATTCCTAGGTATTTGATGTTGATTAATCCATTCATAAGTGATTTCTTCTCTCAATTTCAGTTCCCAGCGTGTTAGTGTTGGCATAAAGAGGCAAAATTGATGTGTGTGTTTGTGTGTGTATTGATCTTGTATAAACTGAACCACTAAAGCCACTTACTAAATTCTAATAGTTTAACTGAAGAGTATGTTGCATATTCCACGTACAAGTATGTTGTCATATTTTTTATTTGCCTTATTTCACATTCTAGAAGGTGTAGTACAAGAGGAAAAGAAGAATTTATAGTGGATATATTTTATTGGTACTGATCTCAAGGGAAACATTTTCAGTATTTCACCATTAAGTTCTTTTCAAAGGACTAAACTATGACTTTGTTAACTTTTCTTAAATGTGCATATGTTTCTATTAATTTCTACTCTTATTGCCATAGCTTCCTTTCTTCTATTACATTGTGTTTAATTTGTTTAGTTTATTTTTAAGCTAATTTCTTTGACCTATGAGTATTTAGTATTGATTTATTGTTTTGTTTCCAAACATTTAGGAATTTTCTAGTTTTCCTTTAGTTATAAATTTCTGCCTACCTTATTTCCAAAGTGATTAGATAGTAAACTCACTTCAATTGAGTCATCTGAAATCTCTCATGACTTGCTTTAAGGCAAAGCATATGATGGATTTTGTAAATATTCCATTTTCACTTGAAAAATGATACATTTCTGAAGTTGTTGGTTGACATGTTCCATATATACACCAAGTTAATCAAGTTTATTAACACTTTTCTTTATAGTTTCAATAACTCTACTGATTTGTTTTGCCTTTTCTGTTCTTGAGACCAGTTTATTAAATTTTCAAGTGATGACTATGAATTTGTTCATTTCTCAACTTTGTGTTACATATTTTCAAGCAATGTTAATAGATACAGGGGATTTTAAGATTTTAGTACCTCCCTATTTAGTTTACCCTTTTGTTATTTTGAAATGTCCCTCTTTATGTCTCAGTAATATGTTTTCCCGTAATCTTACTAATATATTTACAGCAGTCCTTTTGGTTAATGTTTGCGTAAGATATTTTTTCTCAACCTTTACTTTCAAACTTTGTTTAAACATGTCTTCTGTAAGCACAAGAGCTGGTCTTTTAATCTGCCTGGCAATTGTCTTTCAATTGGAGCTTTTTATATATTTAAGTTTAAAGTAATTACTATTATATTTGTATTTAAGTCTACCATCATGGTTTTTGTTTTCATGCTCATGTAAATCATTCCCATTAAAAGTCTATGGTGCTTTCACATTTGAAGATTATTATCTCTGGGAATAGAATTCCTCTGGTAGGCAGCAAAGAGGCAAAATATCTCCATCCAATACAGTCCAGGAGCCCATTTAGGGTTAGCTTGCTGGCTTTTCATGACTTGTTTTACTTCTGGTTTACCCCCACTCCTAGAATCTGGTGCTCCAGGGATCCCAACTGAGTTCCTGTGGCCTTTTCTATGATTCCTCTCCTTTGATGGCTCCTGAATTCCAATTCTGTCCACCATCAGCATGAGGTTGCTAAAATCTCTGCTTGCTATTCAGTCACTGTGCTTGAATTTTTTGTTTCTTGGCATGGAAGGCTGATTAATCATCTCAAGGGAAAATAGGTGGTGAGTGTTGGTAGCACTTCTTTTCAGCCCTCTTTCTCCTTAGGATCCTGGGCCCTCATGTTCTATCTGCCTTGACAGAATGAAACCCTAATTTATTTTCCTTTATGCCTCCATGATATTGCCTGAAGCTCTGAGAGATACCTGGACTTTCTAGACAATTCTGGCCTGCCTCCTTGCTCCAAGAACCACATGTGGTGGGAGGAATAAGCAATGTTCAGAAGGCTCTGTTTCCTTCTATGCTTTTGCTCCTCAAGTCCTTGGTGCCTTGGCATGTTCCAAGATTTTAAACAAATTAAATATAATTATAAAGAGAATATGTGTGTGTGTGTGTGTGTGTGTGTGTGTGTGTGTGTGTGTGTAAAATTCTTTATTTAGCTATTCTCAAACTGGAGCATTGGTCTTCCACAAGGCACACCATGAAAGGTGGCAGTGAAAATCTTACTGTGGTTTAAACCTTCATTTCTGATAATACTTATGAGCTAGAACACCTTTCACATTTTCATTTACCATTCATATACTATCTATTTTATGCAACATTTCAGCATACTTTGACCATTTGTCTCTTGTGTTGTTGATTTTTGAGTAATTTATTTTTAGAAGTTATCCATATGTTCCAGACACAAACTTTATGATGGTTATAAGATTGGTAGACATAGTCTCTCACTGTATAGCTTGCCATTTCCTTCTCAAAATGATGTATTTTGAGAAACTATGGTTGTTAATTTTAATATAGTTGAATTTATCAATATTTTCAATTATGATGAGTGTTTTTGTGTCTTATCTAGAGAATATTTCTCTATACCAAGAATGTAGAGCTACTTATAATATTTTTCTAGAATTTTATTTTCTACATTGACATTTTGATAAAAATTGATCCAAAATTGACTTCTTATGGTATAAAATAGGTATCATTTTTATTAATTTTGATGCTGATATGCAATAAATTCAATATTAAATTAAAACATAAATTTTGTCTTTATTACTCTGCAGTGCCAATTTAGTTATAAATCAAGTGTTCATCTGTGTGAATGTATATTTTTGTAATCTCCATTCTATTGCTTGATTGGTTTATTGCTGCAGAAAAATGCCACCATGTCTTAGTTACAGTAGTCTTAAAATAAGTTTGATATTGAGATCTTGTCCATGAAGTAGGTTATTATTATTTTAATAGATTGAATATTTATGCTGGCCTTCTTCCTACTGTTGGGTTACTAAACATTTATTCAGTATTCCATTTTTATTTATAATTATTATTTATTTATTTTGAGATAGAGTCTCCCTTTGTCACCCAGGCTGGAGTGCAGGGGCATGATCTCAGTTCACTGCAACCTCCATCTCCTGGGTTCAAGCAATTCTTCTGCCTCAGCCTCCCAAGTAGCTGGTATGATCTCTTCTCACTGCAACCTCTTCCTCCCATGTTCAAGTGATTTTCCTGCTTCAGCCTCCTGAGTAGCTGGGATTACAGGCATGTGCCATCAAGTCTGGCTAATTTTTATATTTTTAGTAGAGATGGGGTTTCACCATATTGGCCAGGCTAGTCTTGAACTCCTGACCTCAAGTGATCCACCTGCCTCATCCTCCCAAAGTGTGAGATTATAGGCATGAGCTACAGAGCCTGGCCCATTTTAATTTATTAATTGCAACTTTGGCTATGTCTCTTCCAAAAGTTTTCCTGAAGGAGTTGATCTAGAGATTAAAAACATATAACTAACCTTCACGGTCTACGTAGAATCAATATTTTACCACTTCAAATTGGAATGTAGAAACTTTACCTCAGAGACCTCTTCCCTCTTTCATCTTCAAATGAAATATATATTTATATATTACATATATGTTATCCACATACACTGAAAACTAAGAAAATTTGATGAATTTTGCTTTCTACTGACAAACTTATTTTAAAGAACTAAATAGAACGAGAATATCTATTATAAGTAACCAATTTTACTATTTCTGTTTCTCGTTTTTATGACTTTGGATGTTACAAGTTTCCTTCTGGTAACTTTTCCTTCTGCCAGAAAAGATTCCTTTGGAAAATCTTTCAGAATACATCAGCTGGCTACAAACCCACTTTGTTTTCCTTCATCTGAGAATTTCTTTATTTTACTTTCATTGTTGAATGATGTTTTCACTGAATATATAATTCTGGGCTGTCAGTTCTTCCCTTCCAACAATTTAATAATATTGTGCCATCCTTCTAGCCTCCATGATTTATGATTAGAAATTTGAAATAGTTTGAATTGTTTTGTACAGAAAATGTGCCTTGTTTATCCAACTGCTCTCAAAATTTTTATTTTTCTTGAGTTTCCAACAGGTTGATTGCTAGGTTCCTGTGCATGATTCCTGTTGGAGGTTCATTCTGCTTTTGAATAGGTAGGTTTACATCTGTTTCAGTCATTTCAGGCTTCTATAACAAATATCTTACAGGATGGGTGGCTTAAAGTATATACATTTATTTTCCCAGGAGACTGGGAAATCCAATATTAAGTTGCTGGCAGATCTGGTGTCTGCTGAGGGCATTCTTTCTGGTTTTCTGACAGCTGATGGCTGTTTTCTCAGCCATCTGTATTCTCACATGGTGGAGAACAGAGAGGAAGCTCCATCCTCATGACCTAACTACTGCTCAAAGGCCCCACTTCCTACTACCATCACATTGGTGATTTGGTGTCAACATATGCATTTTGAAGGAATGCAAATATTCAGTCCATAACATTCTGCACCAAGACCCCGAAAGTTCATGTCCTTTTACATGCACAGTACATTCATTCTATCCCAACAAACCCAATACTAATAACTAATTGCAGCACCAACTCTGAAGTCTAATGTCCAAAGTTTCATCTAAATATCATCTAAATCAGATAAGGGCGAGATTCAAGGTACAGTTTGATCTGAGACAAAATATCTCTTGGGCTGCAAACTTGTGCAACTAAAACATCTGTGTGCTTCCAAAATACAATGGCAAGACAAGTATAGGACAGGCATCTTTATTCTAAAAGGGAAAAGTAAAAAGGAAGAAAGGAAGAAGGTGGTGATGGGTCCCAAGCAAGCCCGAAACCTAGTAAGTAAAATCCCATTAGATCTTAGGCTATGAAAATAATCCTCCTTGGGTTGAATCTCTGCCTTTCAAAACCAGTGGGGACAAAAGTACCACCCCCAGGACCTACTGGGGTGGTGGTCCCACCTGCACCCACTGGGGCTGGGAAGGGATTGCACCCCCAAAACTCTGAGTGGTGTCTATCTGGCCTGCTGAAAGCATCTGGCTTATTAAAAAGCAAGGTAACGGTGGCCCCTTTGAAACAGAGGCAGCACCTCTAATGATCTCTGAATCTTCTTAGCAGCCATGCTTCCCTTGTCTTGGAGAACAGTACACATTCAAAGATGAAAAGCTCCATGGTCCCATCCTGTAAAATTCAAGAAGTCTGAGAGCATTCCTTAATTCTTTCCCATCTCCTTCTGCTTCAGTTCAAACTGGCAGTTGATGAGGTGTCTGATTTAAGTTTGTGATTCACACCTATACAATCTATCTTATCAAACTGTTGCTTTGCCAAACCCTTAGTGTTCTCTTCTGAACATATTATTTGAAAAATAATTCTGAGTTTTAATAATTGCCATTCTTACTGGCATGAGATGATCTCATTGTGGTTTTGATTTGCATTTCTTTAATGATCAACGATGTTGAGCTTTTTTTCGTATGTGTGTTGGCTGCATAAGTGTCTTTTTTTGAGAAGTGTCTGTTCATATTCCTTTGCCCACTTTTTGATCGAGTTCTTTGGTTTTTTTCTTATGAGTTTTTTAAGTTACCTGTAAATTCTGGATATTACACCTGTGCCAGATGGATAGATAGCAAAATTTTTCTCCCATTCTGTAGGTTGGCTGTTCACTCTGACGATAGTTTCTTTTGTTGTGCAGAAGCTCTTTAGTTTAATTAGATCGCATTTGTGAAATTTAGCTTTTGATGCAATTGCTTTTGGTGATTTCATCATAAAATCTTTGCCCATGCCTATGTCCTGAATGGTATTGCCTAGGTTTTCTTCTAGGATTTTGATGGTTTGGGGTTTTACATTGAAGTCTTTAATTCATCTTGAGTTAATTTTTAAAAAGGAATGCTTTTATATAGTTGGTGGGAATGTAAATTAGTTCAACCATTGTGAAAGACACTGTGGCAATTCCTCAAGGATCTAGTACCAAAAATACCATTTGACCTAGTAATCCATTACTGAGTATATACCCAAAGGAATATAAATCAGTCTGTTATAAAGATACATGCATACGTACGTTTATTGTGGCACTATTCACAATAGCAAAGACATGGAATCAACCCAAATGCCCATCAATGATAGACTGGATAAAGAAAATGTGTTACACATATACCATGGAATACTATGCAGCCACAAAAAGGAATGAGATCATGTCATTTGCAGGGACATGAATGAAACTGGAAGCCATCATCCTTAGCAAATTAACATGGGAATAGAAAACCAAACACTGCATGTTCTCACTCATAAGTGTTGAGTTGAACAACGAGAACACTTGGACACAGGGAGGGGAACAACACACAAGGGGGCCTGTTAGGAGTGGAAGGGGAGGGAGAGCATCAGGACAGATTGCTAATGTATGCGGGGCTTAAAACCTAGGTGATGGGTTGATACGCGCAGCAAACCATCATGACACATGTATACCTGTGTATCACACCTGTACGTTCTGTGCATGTATCCAGGAACTTAAAGTGAAAATAAAAAAGATATACTGAGAATTTCCCAAATTTTTACATTCCAGTTCCTTTTTGTTTAATAATTCCGTCTTCAAGTCACTTATCTCCTCTTGCATTTACTATAAGCAGTCAGCAGGAACCAAATACTCCTTCAACAGTTTAATTGGAAATCTTCTCAGCTAAATGTCTAATTTCATTGCTTGCAAGTTCTCCCACAACACAGTAGACCACAAACACAAGTAAGAGAAGTTTATTACCACATTACAAGGATCATCTTTTTCTCCACTGTCCAATGACATATTTCTCATTTCTTTCTCAGATCCTGTCAAAATGGCCTGTACTGTCTATATTTCTACCAATATTCAGTACATTATTAGTTATGGATTCTCAAAAAAGACAGATGCTTTCTTGACAGCTACACTTTTTCTTTTTTGAGTTCTCCCTAAGTTCACCTTTAAATATCCTTCGTGATAATCTCAGCTTCCTTTAACATGAACTTTAAAACTCTTCCAGCCTCTACCCTACCCACTACCCAGTTCCAAAACTGCTTGCACATTTTCAAGTATTTGTTTTACTAGCACTCCCACTCACAGTACCAATTTCTGTTTTTGTCAGTTTGGACTGCTATAACAAATATACCATAGACTGTGTGGCTTAAACAACGATCACTTATTTCTCACAATTCTGGAGGCTAGGAAGTCCAATTTCAAGGTGCTGACATACATGGTAACTGCTGAGGGCACCTTTTCTTATTTGCAGATGTTTGTGTTCTCATTGTATTCTCACATGGTGAAGAGTGGAGAAAGAGCAAGTAAGCTTTCTCTGGTCTCTTTATGTAAGGATACTGATCCCATCAGGTGAGCTCTACTCTCAAGGCATAATCATCTCCTACAGGCCCCACATATCACCACATTGCCATGGGGGGCATAAACATTCAGTTCATAGCAATGACATTTGCCAAGCTTGAGACTGTTCTGCCATTTTTTCTTCAAACATTTTTTTCAGAATTGCCTTCTGCCCCCTTTAAATCTGAAACTCTGATGGCATTAATGTTATCTGTTTGTTGTTGGCCCAGAGGTCCCTGAATCACTCTTCTTTTTTTTTTTTTTAGACAATTTCCTTCTGTCACTCAGGCTGGTGTGCAATGGTACAATCTCTTCTCACTGCAACCTCTTCCTCCCATGTTCAAGTGATTCTCCTGCTTCAGCCTCCTGAGTAGCTGGGATTACAGGCATGTGCCACCACACCAGGATAATTTTTGTAATTTTAGTAGAGATGGGGTTTCACTATGTTGGCCGGGCTGGTCTCGAACTCCTGACCTCAAATGACCCACCAGCCTCATGCTCCCAAAGTCCTGGGATTATAGGCATGAGCCACCACACCTGGCTGATCACTCTTCATTTAAAAAAAAAAAAATTATTCCTTTTGTGATTTAGAATGGGTACAACATGAGTTTTCAAAGACTGCCACAGCAAAGTACCACAGACTGGGAGGCTTCAAACATTTATTGTCTTGAGAAATAGTACACATTCACAGGTGAATAACTTTATGATCTCATCCTGTAAAATCCAAGAAGTCTGAAAGCCTTCCTAAATTCCTTCCCATCTCCTTCTGCTTCTGTGTCTGGCTTGTTTCACTTAGTACGATGTCCTTGAGATTCATTCATGCTGTCACCAATGAAGGGATTTCCTTCTTTTTAATGGCTGAATATCCCATTGCATATATATAGACCACATTTATTTATTCATTCATCAGTGGACATTTATGTGCCTTTCATGTCTTAACTATTGTAAATAATACTGCAGTGTTCATGTGAGTGCAGATATCTCTTAAAGATTCTGATTTCAATTCCTTTGGATATGTACCCAGATGTGAGATTGACAAAACATACAGTAATTATATTTTTAATTTTCTGAGAGACCTCCATACTGTTTTCTGTACTAGCTGTGCCAACTTACATTCCCACCAACAGTGTACATGGGTCGTTCTTTCTCTACATTCTTGCCAACATGTTATTTTTTGTAACAGACATTCTAACAGGTGTGAGGTGGTATCTCAATTTGATCTTGATTTATATTTCCTTGCTTATTTGTCATGTTGAGCACCTTTTAATATAACCATTGACAATTCATATATCTGGAGAAATGTCTGTTCAGTTCTTTTGCTCATTTTTAGTAATTTGTTTTGTTTTGCTATTAATTTGTAGGAGTTCCTTATAAATTATGGATGTTAATACTTTGTCAGTTAGATTTTTTCCAAATATTTTATCCTATTCTGTAGGTTGCCTTTTTATTTTGTTGATTGCACCCTTTGGAGCAGAGGTTTTTTACTTTAATGTAATCCCACTTATAACTTTGTATTTCTGTTGCCTATGATTTGGTGTCATGGGCAAAATCATTGCCAAGCCCAATGTTGTAAAGATTTTATCTGTTTTTTTTTTTTTCTCTAGGACTTTTACAGTTTCAGATCTTATGCTTTAAATGTCTAATTCATTTTGAGTTTATTTTTACTAATGGGATAAAAATGAGGGTCAAATAGCCTTCTTTTGCATGTGGATATCTAGTTTTCCCAACACTATTTATTGAAGAGACTATCCTTTCCTCATTGCATATTCTTGGCATTTTGGTCAAAGATCAGTTAATTATCTATAAGTGGGTTTATTTTGGGGCTTTCTATTCTGTTGTGTTAGTCTATATGTCTGTTTTTATGCCAGTGCTGTATTGTTTTAATTACTTTAGCTTTGTAATATAATTTGAAATCAAGAATGTGATGTCTCCAGCTTTGTTCTTACTCAATACTGCTTTGGCTGTTTGGTGTCTTTGTGATTCGATATGAATTTCATGATTTTAAAAAAATTTCTGACAAAAATGCCACTGAGACTTTTGGTAGAGATTACATTAAATTTGCAGATCACTTTTAATAGTATGGACATTTTAGCAATATTAATTTTTCCAGTCCATGAATGTGGGATGTCTTTCCACTTACCTGTGTCTGCTTTAATTTTTTTAATCAGTGATTTTTAGTTTTTGATATACAAGTCTTTTATCACCTTCGCTTAAGATTTTTCTAGATATTTTATTCTTTTTAATGTTATTGTGGATGAAATTATTTTATTAATTTCTTATTGGATAATTCATTATTAATGTATAAAAACACAACTGATTTTTGTATGTTGATCCTTTTATACAACTGCTGAATTTGTGTATTAGTTCTATCTGGTTGTATGTGTAATCTATAGGGTTTTCTGCATGTAAGATTATGTCATCTGTAAACTAAGAAAATTTCACTTTTTCCTTTCTTATTTTATACCTTTTATTTATTTTTTGCCTCATTGCTCTAGTTTCCTGTACTTTGTTGATTAGAAGTTGTGAAAGTGGGCATCCTTGCCTTGCTAAGATCCTAGAATTTAGTGGAAAATTTTTCATTTTTGCATTGCCGAGTGTGATGTGAGAGGTCTGCTTTTCACAAATGGCCTTTATTTTGTTGAGGCAAGTTCCTTCTATACCTATTTTGTTGAGAATTTTTATCACGAAAGGGTGTTGAATTAAATGTTTTTTTCTGCATCTATTGAGATGGCCATTTGATTTTTATCCATCAATCTTTTAATTTGGTGTATCATTGATAAATTTGCATGTGATAAACCATCTTTATAGCACAGGGATAAGTTTCACTTGGTCATGGTGTATGATACTTTTAATCGATTTATGCCTGAGGTTGCAATTTTTTGAATTTTTGCAATCAGACCTTGGCTATGACCTTGAGCAGTAGGATATAAATAACTCGCACATGCTTAGTGTTCCAATAAAGGGAACACTAGGCATAAATGGGCTTTAATATGTGGTTGAATTTGCTTTTCTAATATTGTGGAGGATACTTGCAACCATATTCCTCAGGCATTTTGGTCTACAGTTTTCTTTTCTTATAGTGTCTTTTTCTAGTGTTTGTATCAGAGTAATGCAGACCTCATAAAAACAGTTGAGAAAATTACCTATTCTATTTTTTAAAGAATTTGAGACGTATTGGCATTCATTCTTCTGTAAGGGTTTGGCAGAAGTCATCTGTGAAGCCATCTGGCCCTGGGCTTTTTCTCTTTGGAAAGGTATTAATTACCAATTCAGTTTTTTTAAAATTTCTAATTGATCTATTTAAGCTTCCTATTTTTCATTGATTCAGTCTTGGTAGGTTGTATGTTTTTAACAATTTTGTACAATTTTTAATGTAAAATTTTTCATAATATTCTCTATGATCTGCTTTATATATGGCATTGGTTATAATATTTTTCTTCATTTCTGATTTTATTTGTATCTTCTGTCTTCTTTTAGTCTAGCAAACTATTTGTCATTTTTGTTTATTTTTTCAAATAACAATGAATTTTTGTTCAGTATTTTCTATTGTTTTCCTAGTGTCTATTTTGTTTATTTATGCTGCAATCTTTATTATTTCCTTCCTTCTGCTATATCTGGGCTTAATTTGTTATTCTTGTTCTTTTTCTAGTTCTTTGAGATGTAATGTTAGGTTGTATATGCAATGTAGGCATTTATTAGTATAAACTTTCCTCTTAAAACTGCTTTTACTGCATCTCACAAAATTTGCTATGTTGTATTTTTATTTTCATTTATCTTGATATAGTTTTAATTTCTCTTTTGATATTTTCTTTGACCCAATGGCTGTTCAATACTTTGTTGTATTTATGCATTTGTAATTTTTTCAATTTTCCTTTTGTTACTGATTTGTGGTTTTATATTACAGTGGTTAGAAAGGATGGTCAGTGATTTTTTTAATTTGTTAGAATTTATTTTGTGATCTCACATATTATTTATTCTAGAGAATGTTCTATGTGAACTTGCGAAAGATGTGTATTTAGCTGCTGTTGGGTGAAATGGTCTGTATATGATTGTGAGGTCCATTTGGTCCACAATGTTGTTCAAGTCTGGTATTTCCCTATTGATTTTATGTCTGGTTGATCTGCTCATTATTATAAATGTGATATTGAAGTCTCCTACTGTTGTAATGCTATTTCTTCCTTCAGATATTGGATGCATTTATATCTATAATTGTTATATATTTGTATGGAAGTTACTTTTTTACCATTATGTCATGACATTGTTTGACTCTTGTGACAGTTTTTGACTTAAAGTCTAATTTATCTGATAAAAGTCCAGCCACCTCCTTTTTTGGTTGCCATTTTCTAGGAATGTCTTTCATCATCATTACATTTTTTAGCTTATATGTATCTCAAAATCTAAGGTGGGTGTCTTGCAGGCAGTAGATAGTTGAATGTTGTTTTGTTTTGTTTTTATCTGTTCTTCTAATTTATGTTCTTTATTCAATGAGTTTAATCCATTTACATTTAAACTAATCATTTATAGATAAGGATTTGCTAATATCATCTTGTTTTTTTCTGTTTGTTTTGCAGTTCTTTGTTCCCTCTTGCTGTCTTCTTTTGTGATTTGATAATTTTTTGGAGTAATATATTTTGATTCTTTTATTTTAATCTTTTTTTGTGTCTGCTATACATTTTCTTTTTGTGTACAGTTACCATGAGGCTTACATACTTCTTATTATTAGAGCAGTCTATTTTGAACTGCTAACAACTTGACTTTAATCACACACAAAAACTCTCCAGTTTCATTCTCGAAGCATCCACTTGGTATTATCGATGTCAGAATTTACTCCTTTTTACATCGTTTGTTGTGGTTGTATCTGTTCTTAATATTATGTCTACTAAAACTAATATTAGGGTTAAAAGTGATTTATGCACCACTGTCTTATATTATACACCAATGTTCTATTGTTATAACAATGTTCTATTGTTATAATGTTATGTTTTTATAACAATGTTCTATTGTTATAATGTTATATCGTTATAACAATGTTATATCGTTATAACAATGTTATATCGATATAACAATGTTATATTGTTATAATGTTATATTGTTATAATGTTCTTACAATGTTGTGTTATTATAGTTTCTGTATTTATGTATATATTTACCTTGACCAATGATACTTATACTCCAATATGCTTTTGTGTTGCTGTACAGTATCCTTTTGTTTCAACTTGAAGATCTCACTTCAGCACTCTTTGTAAGGCTGATATAATGGTGACGAACTGTCTTTGTTTTTGTCTAGAAAGTATTGATTTCGTCTTTATTTTTAAAGGACAGTTTTGCTGGGTAAAGTTTTCTTGTATGGCATTTTTTGTTGTTGTTCTTTCACCAATTTGAATATGTCATTCTCTGGGTTGCAAGGTTTCTGCTGAGAAATTCACTTTTAGGTTTAGGTAAATTATCTTGTATGTAATGAGTCAGTTTTCTCATGCTACTTTTAAATTCTCTGTCTTTGACTGGAAAATAAGATTATAATTTTTGCTTTGCTGTGAATTTATTTGTAATCAGATTATTTGGGGATACTTTGGGATCTTTGAATCTGTATGTTCATTTCCCTCTCTAGATGTTTGAGTTATTTTTTAAAATAAGCTTTCTTCCTCTTTCTGTTTCCTCCCTTCTTAGACTTCAATCATGCATATATTGATTAGTTCATTTGATGGTTTTCCATAAGTCTCATTGGCTTTCTTTACTGTTTTTCATTTTAATTTTTGTTCCTTTTACTGGGTAATATCAAATGACCTGTATTCTAGCTTACCAGTTATTTCTTCTATTTGATTGGATTGGTTGTTGAACACTCAATGATTTTTTTTTAGTTCAATAATCATATTATTTGGCTCTAGAATTTTTGCTTGGTCCTACCCCTGTATTAAATTTCACATTTAGTGGCCATGTTGCCCAAAGTAGCTTATAGATTCAATGCTATTCCCATTAAACTACCATTGACATTCTTTATGGAACTAGAAAAAACTACTTTAAAATTCATATGGAAACCAAAAAGAGCCCATATTGCCAAAACAATCCTAAGCAAAAAGAACAAAGCTGGAAGCATCATGCTACTCAACTTCAAACTACACTACAAGGCTAGAGTAACCAAAACAGCATGGTACTAGTACCAAAATGGGCACATAGACCAATGAAACAGTATAGAGATCTCAGAAATAGAACCACACATCTACAATAATCTGATCTTTGACAAACCTGACAAAAGCAAGCAATGGGGAAAGATTCCTTATTTAATAAATGGTTCTGGGAAAACTGGATAGCCATTTGTAGAAAATTAAAACTAGACTCTTTCCTTACAGCTTATACAAAAATTAATTCAAGATGGATTAAAGACTTAAATGTAAAACCCCAAATTCTAAAAACCCTGAAGGAAAACCTAGGCAATACCATTCATGACATAGGCATGGGCAAAGATTTTATAATGAAAACGTCAAAGCAATTACAACAAAAGCAAAAATTGTCAAATGGGATCTAATTAAACTAAAGAGATTCTGCACAGCAAAAGAAACTATTATCAGGGTGAACAGACAATCTACAGAATGGGAAAAAATTTTTGCAATCTATCCATGTGACGAAGGTCTAGCATCCAGAATCTACAAGAAACTTGAACAAATTTACAAGAAAAAACAGCCCCATTAAAAAGTAGATGAAGGACATGAACAGACACTTTTCAAAAGAAGATATTTATGTGACCAACAAACATGAAAAAAAGCTCAACATCACTGATTATTAGACAAATGCAAATCAAAACCACAATGAGACACCATCTCATGCCAGTCAGAATAACAATTATTGAAAATTCAAGAAATAACAGGTGCTGGCAAGGGTGTGGAGAGATAGGAATGCTTTTACACTGTTGATGGGAATGTAAATTAGTTCAACCATTGTGGAATACAGTGTGGTAATTCTTCAAAGACCTAGAACCAGAAATACCATTTAACCAAGCGAGCTCATTACTGGGTATATACCCAAAGGAATATAAATCATTCTATTATAAAGATACATACAAATGTACATTCGTTGCAGCACTATTCACAATAGCAAAGACATGGAATCAACCCAAATGCCCACCAATCATAGACTGGATAAAGAAAATGTGGTATCATATATACCATGGAATACTATACAACCATAAAAAGGAATGAGATCTTGTCCTTTGTAGGGACATGGATGAAGCTGGAAGCCATTATTCTCAGCAAACTAACACAAGAACAGAAAACCAAACACTTCATGCTCTCACTTACATGTGGGAACTGAACAATGAGAACACATGGGCATAGGGAGGGGAACAACACACACTGTGGCCTGTTGTAGGTGGCAGGTGGAGGGACTACATCAGGATAAATAGTTAAGGCATGTGGGACTTAAAATCTGGGTGATGGGTCAATTGTGTAGCAAACCAGAATGGCACACATTCATCTATGTAACAAACCTGAATATCCTGCACATATATCCTGGAACATAAAATTGAATTAAATTAAGAAAATACAAATAAAAATAAAAAAATGAACTTTGTATTTTGTTCATGTATTGTTTTCCTGATCATATTTTGTTCATTGCTTTCTGTCATCTTGTAGCTCACTGATTACCTTCAAGCAATTATTTTGAATTCTTTTTTGACAGTTTTTTGATTTCCATTTTTTTTAGGGTCAGTAACAGCAGCTTCATTTTTTTTTTTTTTTTTGGTAGCATCATGCCTCCTTCATTCTTTATGACTCTTTATCTTGCACTGGTATTTATGCATTTGAAGAAGTAATTAACTCTTACATCCTTTACAGACTGGCTTCAGCAGGGAAACCTTTTTTACCAGTCAGTTTAGCCAGAGTGTCTGGGTAAGCTGGCTGGAGGAGTCTATGGGACACTGGGTCTATTGCCAGTTTATTCAGGTGGGCCTATAGTCAGGTACATGGGTGCAGGCCTGGTGCCTAGATCTGAAGGTGGCCCTCATTTCAGAATCTGCAGAGAAGTCAGATGCTTACTTTGCTGCCACTTTCTTTCATGGACAAACTCATGGACTGAGAGTTATCTTTTTTTTTTCTTTTTTGACACTGCGTTATGTGAGTTTTTGAGAGGGCGGAATTGTGTGAGCAAAACTGTTTTTCTTACCCTCTTCAATATCTTTTATCATTTCTGTACTCTAATTGGGTAAAGAATCCTCTCACCTGGATCGCCTGGATTCTGGAGCTCTCATGAATGTATTTTTGTTTGTAAATGATTGTTAAATTGGAGTCTCAGTGGGAGGATGAGGATTGGAAACTCTTTTTCTTTTTTTTTTTTTGAGAGAGAGAGTCTCACTCTTTTTGCCCAGGGTAGAGTTCAATGGCACAATCTCGGCTCACTGCAACCTCTGCCTCCCAAGTTCAAGTGATTCTCCTGCCTCAGCCTCCCAAGTAGCTGGGATTACAGGTGTGCACACCATGCCCAGCTAATATTGTATTTTTAGTAGAGATGGGGTTTCACCATGTTGGTCAGGCTGGTCTCAAACTCCTGACCTCATGTGATCCACTCGCCTTGGCCTCCCAAAGTGCTGGGATTACAGGTATGAGTCACTACGCCCGACCATGACTGGAAACTCTTACTCCACCATCTTGCTGATATCAATCCCCCAAATTCCTTTAATGTGAAGTTCCTGCCAGTGTTACTTCTTCTTCAACAACTTTGTCTTTATTTTGATCACCTTCCTCATTTATGTAAGTAGATTCACTTCACTCAGTTTCTGTGGCTACACATCTATAGTTTCTTGAACAGTGTTGGTGTTAATACTCCCACAGCTGGCTATTTATTTCCATAACTCCATTTTAATTCAATTCAAATTTTATTTCTAATATATCACTTATCATTTATTTGTTGCATGTATATACACATATATATATAATTTTTAACCAAATCCTTCATTTTAATTATCCATATTGACTTACCACATGAAGACAAGGAAGAAGCACAACTTCATGCTTTGCTGCCTGTGTGGGAACTAAATAACAGATGCAGTTACTTATTACCAGTGGACTTTGTAATAAGTGCTATAATTGGTCACTAATCATAATCCAAATCTGTTATTTATATTGTGATTTGTGGACTAAAGAACTGGAAGAAAGTTCGTACTCTATTCAACTACTGCCAGTTAATATACCATGAAGTTGAATCATGCTGTTTGGGAACTGGCACTATTTAATATTTGACAATTTTTATTGATATATTGTTATATTCACTAACCTTTCTATCTTTGATATCCAATCTCCTATCAGTCACATTCAGTATAGATTTTAAAAACTCAGACAGTGAAATTTTCATACATAATTTTGAATTTTGGTCTTTTTTATATCTTCAGTATCACTACTTAACGTTTTTAACATGTAGAATAGTTATATCTGTTTAAGTCTCTATCTGCTAAATCTAACGTCTGTTCGGTTTATTTCAATAGATTTAATGATGTACTCATTACATTGCATAGTTTCTTACTTCTTTATATACCTAGTGAAATTAGATTGGATGTTAGAAATTACACATCTATCTTCTTTTGTGCTGGTTATTTTTGTATTTCCATAAATATTCATTAGCTTAGTTCTCAGATGCAATTAAATTATTTTTAAATGCTGTGATCTTTTCAGGTCTAATTTTTAATAATTATTGAGTGGGACAAAACTAATCCTAATTATTCTTTACTACTGCATTAACACACATCTGCATGCTTCCCCAATGTCTTAGGAATTATCAGTCTTTCCAGTCTGGCTTGAAATAACAGGCATTGTTTCTGGACCTGTTGTTTGAATCACACAGTTTCCTCTAGTTGTTTTAGGCATTTATTTCCCAGCCTATCATATTTTCCTCAGAAATATATGTGATTAGTACTTAGATGACTACTTGAAGGCAAACCTCTGAGGATATTCAGAGTTCTTTCTTTACATAGCTTTCTTCTCTCTGATACTCCTTTTTTATGGTCTCTTCAGAGTCCCGGCTATATTTATTTAACTCAGAAAATTCCCTGGACTCTCTCTGGGTTTCCCTCACCTGTACTCTAACTTGTACCTACTCTCTCACTGGAGTGAGCTGGCAGATTGTAGCCCTCACTTCATTTGCTTAACATCCTTCAGGGATAACAGTCCATTGCTTTCTCAAATTCCTTGTCTTAAAACCATCGCTTGATATAGTTTATCAATTTTTTGGTTGTTTCAGGAAAAAGGTTAAGTTCTGCCTCTATTATTTCATTTTAGTTGAAAGTGTAAGTCTCTCCAATCTATTGTTTGTTATTAAAGCAGCATTTTTATATTTCTAATCAGATTAACCTATCTTATGGCAAAACGCACACACGCAAACATGCACCCACACACCACAACAGTTCTACCTATGGGGAATTATAAAAAACCCCTCACAAAGGTTTCTGAAGTACTTGCAGTTTATGAATTATGTATTCTTGCTTCTAACCATTCATACATTTTTATCCTTGCTTAGCATACCCTTTCCATTGTTTGGTTGATACCTGATTTTACATATACAAGGGACTCTTGAACATTAGTTTGAACTGCAGGAGTCCACTTATCTGCAAATTTTCTTCCATCCCTACCACCCCTGAGAAAGCAGAAGAACCCCTCTCTTTTCTCCTCCTCAGTCAACTCAGTGTGAAGACAATGATGAAGACCTTTATAATGATTTACTTCCACTTAATGAATAGTAAATATATTTTCATTTTTTATGTTTTTTTCTTTTTCTTTCTTTTTTGTTTTTAGAAGGAGTCTCACTCTGTCACCCAGGCTGGAGTGCAGTGGCATGATTTTGGCTCACCGCAACCTTCTCCTCCCAGGTTCAAGCAATTTTCCTGTCTCAGCCTCCAGAGTAGCTGGGGCCACAGGTGCCCGCCACCATACCTGGTTAATTTTTGTATTTTTAGTAGAGATGGGGTTTCACCATATTGGTCAGGCTGGTCTCGAACTCCTGACCTCAGGTGATACGCCTGCCTTGGCCTCCCAAAGTGCTGGGATTAGAGGCATAAGCCACTGCACCCGGCCTGATTTTCTTAATAGCATTTTATTTTATTGTAATAAATTACAATAAATTATTGCTTAATTTACTGTGAAAATATAGTGTATAGTATATATAGGATACTAAATATATGGTAATCAGTTGTTTATGTTATTGGTAAGGCTTTTGGTCAACATTCGGCTATTAATAGTTCAGTTTCGGGGTAGTCAAAAGTCATGCACAAATTTTCAACTATAAAGGGGATCTACACACAGAACCCCTGCATTGTTTAAGGGACAATTGTATTCACGAGTCTTCATTTAAATGTCTCTTTAAGAAACCTTCAATGACCACCAAAACCAGTTAGATCTCCTTCTTTTCAAAATCCATAACCTCCTGTACTTTATCCAAGATAGCATCATAAAACATTGCATTTTCATTGCTTACTTGCTTAATTTTTCATTTGTATGTTGACTGTGATTTCCTTTCAGGTGTGGCTGAGAATTTTTACCATACCATGTTCCCCTAGCATAATTCATAAAGCATGACAAAAGCCCAGAAACAATTATTGAACTTATGAAATTATAAAATGTATTTTTTATTTGGAGCATTTCAAGTAAGTTCCTACCCAAGAAAGAAACGTTAAGCATATTTTAATCTCTGACCTCCTTGAAAATGTCAACGATAAAGCAATCCACTTGACTGTGTGTGATATGGTTTGGCTGTATGTCCCCATCCAAATCTTACCTTGAATTGTAATTCGAATTGTAAACCCCACATGTTGGGGGAGGGACCTCATGGGAGGTGATTAGATAATGGAGGTGGTTCCCCCATGCTGTTTTGTGATAGTGAGTGAGTTTTCATGAGGTCTGATGGCTTTATAAGGGGCTTTTTTCCACCTTGCTCTGCACTTCTCCTTCCTGCCGCATATGAAGAAGGCCTTGTTTGCTTCCCCTTCCGCCATGATTCTAAGTTGCCTGAGGCCTCCCCAGCCCTGTGGAACTGTGGGACTGTGGGTCAATTAAACCTCTTTCCTTCATAAATTACCCAGTCTTGGGAAGACCTTTATAGCAGCATAAGAATGGACTAAAACGGTGTGCTTGAAGAATCATTTTTGGAATTGAGCAAAATCAGCTGATTTAAGCCTTAGCACTCACACTGTTGAATAATATAATTATTTATCCTTTATCCTAATTAACCTCTTCAAGTCTCTTAAAAACCTGACTTAATATTTAGGAAGTATAGGTTATTTTTATGTTTTAATCTACACCAGATGATTCAGCTAAAAATCAACTAATTCAATCACTATAGTTTAAATGAATATAGACTCTGATTTTTGGATGATGTTCTCATAAACACCAACCAAACAGAGTATGAGTCATAATATCTCTAAGGTATTTAAGCAATCAAGCCCCAGAGCCAGCAGGAAGGAAAGTTAACTAACATAACTCATCCAGGACACAGACATTATTGGAAATGTAATTTCTGCTTCAGCAGTGCATTTTGAGGGATGCTAAAAGAATTACAGTGAAAGTCTGAGAGAATAATCGTGTTCTTATAAGTTCAATATTGGATAGAGCAGTTCCTTTGAAATAAATATAACTGAGTAAAACTATTGAATATCCTTAAACATATAAAATATCATGCTTCTACATACACATTAAAAGCATGATCAGAGGTTGTGGCATCTGTGTGCATTTGTACATGAGGGACTGTGAGAGTCGAAGATAGGAAAATAGCAAGCGAGTGATTGTAGCCACTTCAGAGTTCAAAGATGGGTTGATATTTCTAGGAAAGTATAAGTACTGTTACATTCCCACCAAATATAGTTACATCAAGGTTGAAGCTGTGAAAAGATGGTCTTATCCTAATTGAGTAGCTCTTGTAAGGTGTTTAGTATTATACATAATTTAAAATGAGATATAAATTAGAAACACGCCACTTAAAATTGCATACGCTTTTTTAATAAAACATAAGCCTTATGATCTCTTTTGAACACACCACATCCATTATTTAACTTAGTTTGCTTTTAACTTGTAGACATATGGAAAGTGCATTAATGCAGAACCCCAAAGGAATCCAGAGACATTTGGAAAAATACTGATCTGTAAGTCCATCCCCACAAAGTCTAACTGAATGACCTTGAGTACAGTCTAAGTGTCAGCACATTTATAGTCTCCTCAGGGGGTTCTAAGGTATGACTAAGGTGGAGAAACACTCCGTAAAAGGAATATAGGCTTCCAAGCATGAATTTTAAGGATTTTACAATAAATTTTATTTATGAATATGCTTTTTTTTCTTTCTGTATAATTTGAATTTTAGCAGTTAAATAGATTTCACACTAAGGAAGAAATATGCAAATTTTCTCTAGCACTTCCACCCTAAATATCTCCCATTAAATGTGATAAGAAATATTTTTCTTAATGTCATTTGTGAGTGGCAAATATAGCAATTATCAAGACCTGTATAATCTTTAAATCCCTTTAATATTCAACCCAATATTTCCAGTTACTTATAGCCATAGGCTTTCTACACCAAGCTTGCTTATTTGCAGTGATATGTCTTAGTTGAAGTGATATAAGTAGTTAAAGGCAAGGGAAACAAAGCTATGTCCTTTAGAGAGCTTGAGGTCAAGGGGATAGACTGGAAACCCAGAGGGATAAATGAGATGACTCCTGAAGATAGAATGTAAAAGGTAAAGGGGTGAGAGAATAGTATCTCTGAAGCAGTTGAAAAAAAAAAGACATTGACAGAGTTCTCATTAGAAGAAATTAGGTAAATTTTAATCCCAACCAAGTGCTGCCATTGGAGAAATAGTATTTGGCTGGACCCTCAGGGTCTCATATGTGATAATTCTGTCT
Organism: Pan paniscus; assembly: GCF_029289425.2. Classification (NCBI taxonomy): domain Eukaryota; kingdom Metazoa; phylum Chordata; class Mammalia; order Primates; family Hominidae; genus Pan; species Pan paniscus. Next base: position 54,409,293 of record NC_073255.2, on the reverse strand, counting down.
TCACACAGCCACCGATTGCAGTTTGCAGTCTTTAAAGAGGATATGTGAATGGAAGACAAAGTTTGCAAACTTAACTGTTTGTTTTACCACAAATTACAGTGATTTATCTTGCCTCAATTTCTAGTGATTTATCTTAGATGGCATGGGTATCTGGTTTTGTCTAACTTGTAACTAGCCTAAGTGGCTTAAAATAACTAAGAGAAGATCAAGAGACATTCTGAGCCTTTTTGATCTTAAATCTATACCCAAATCTTGGTGGCCTGTTAGATCTTGGTATTCTGAAGATGAAGGTAACTGATTCTGTGAAAAATGTGGCAGGCAAAATGCAAAAGACAGGGTTGACCTGAGAGGCTTAGAGCAGAGTGGATTTCCTCTGCCCACATGGGTCTCCCTAAACCAGATGGATGCCACAGGTCATTATGCCACACTTACCACTTGGAGAAAAGAGGGTAGGAGGTAAGTAAGTTGATAAAGAGACCTCTGCTGAATACATTCAGAGCCTTCTCCTCTTCTCTCACAGTGCACACTCTACCACCAGGTACCCTGAGTCAACGTTTCCTCTTAATCTATGACTGACTTAATACATGTTGTAAAGGACACAGTATAGACTTTGAATCCCATTGTAAACCATTAGGTACATTTCGCTAAATTATAATGTTAAAAAAAATGTGTCTTCCATCCAAATATAAATTGAGCATGTGTCAGACATCATCCTCAAATCATAAAATAATGAGGAAACACATATGCTGTTAACAGCAGTCCAAAAAACAATTGATAACCAAGATATAGATATATGGACAATTTAGTAGATGCCTGGATTAAGTGCAATGTTGGTTAATATGCAAAAGGGCTATAAACCATGCTATTTGGGATTATATATTCAATTGGATGGAAATTATTTGCAGCTCTACTGGATAAAAATCTCCAAGGTATCCTAAGCCCTCACATAGTTGTAAAATAGCCTATTGATTAGAAAGTTAACACCAGTGCTGCACTAAAAGAAAACTTAGTCTTTTTTGATGGCCTATTTCCAAGTGTCAGATAATTTTTCTTAGTAGTTTGGTATATTTGTTTGGCTTGAAATTCTGCATGAGGTGGTGGGAGCAAAGGGAACCAAAGGAAGAGACTTTCATTATTCCAGGCACTGTGTTGAGAACTTCACATACTATAGCTCATTTACTCCTCACCACACAGTAGGCATTGCAAGCTCACCTTTATTGGTGTAGAAAATCTGGCTTAAAGAAGTAAGTAGGCCAGGCCCGGTGGCTCACACCTGTAATCTCAGCACTTTGTGAGGCAGAGGCAAGTGGATCACTTGAGGTCAGGAATTCGAGACCAGCCTGGCCAACATGGTGGAATCCCGTCTCTACTAAAAACACAAAAATTAGCCAGTCCTGGTGGAGCATGCCTTTAATCTCAGCTACACGGGTGGTTGAGGCAGGAGAATCGCTTGAACCCAGGAGGCGGAGGTTGCAGTGAGCCGAGATCATGCCACTGCATTCCAACATGGGCGACAGAGTGAGACTTCGTCAAAAAACAAACAAACAAAAAACAACAACACGTAACTTATTCACAGTACCTTGAAGTCTTGAAGTTAGGGAAGGTGGTAATAGGTCTACCCAATTTCAAGATCCTTAGTTTCTTCCATCACAGCCTTCTGCTTTTCCTAAGGAAATGTGTGTTCCCAACCAAAATGACATCCACACTGGAAACTTCCACTTAGTTTCTGCAAAAACATGATTTAGAGCACACATTTTTTTGGTCTCAACCTCAATTCTGTGTCACTCTTCAAATAGATTCTGACCTGTTTCTAAATTCCCAGGTTCTTTACTTTTGCTTATTCTGGATGATGAGTCAGGCACTCTATCCTGGCCACTTTCACTTCGGCTGCCTCTGGCAAACACTTTTGGGAAGTAAGAAGTTAAGGAGCTGCTTCAGGGAAAAAAGAAGGATACTCAGTTAAATCTCCTTATAACTGTGCTTCACTGGCAAATGAACTAATAGTGTTTGCTAGGGAGAGGAGAAAATCCTTATCAATGGGAAGCTTTGAGTGGGCTGTGCTTGGTTGTTTAGTATTGCTCATGATACATACACTTGGGATCCATGAAGTTATAAGGCATGATACTGAAGAAAATGTTATGTAAGCTAGATAACTATCTGAGTATGAACTGAAGATGTTTCTTGACCCAGGTGCCTTTCTTTCCTCTGAGGATGTAGCTATATATATTATTTAGAGACCTTATATGCAAATAGAGCCAGTGTCCAGTGTAGTGAGAAAAGACCTAGGGACCTGTGGGCAACACTCCAGACCTCACTATGCTTCACTACACTTCGTGGTTATTTGTACCCTTGAAATTATGAATATGCTTTGGCTCTGACAAAGATCTGAGATTTTCGTGAGTCTTATTTGAAAACCTGATCCTGTTTTATCTCAATTGCTTCCTAAATTTGGCTAAGAAATTTATGGGCCACCATTTACAATTGTGTAGATTGGGTACTGCACAACTCTAGGGGTCTCTATTTACATTGTAGACTATGAACAGTTGGTTCTGCTATAGCACAGGCTGAGTGATCACATGCAGCATTTCTCCTGCAGAATAACCCAGGCTTCAAAGGAAAGGAGTAGGCAACAGAGGTTTCCGTATTGTTAATTCCCTTTGACATTTTATAAAAATCAAGAAAAATTGTTACATTAATAAGAAAAGTGTTTAAAATATAAAATTGATTTTAATGCATGTTATGAATGTAAAGTCCTAAGTTAGAGGGTTCTGATGGATACCTTTGTAATCTAACTATAAAATCTATTATACATTTAATATTCATATTCTGTTAGGGATGGCTCACACTCTGAAGAAACTAACTGTGAGGTATGCCATTACCTGCCTCAATGTCAGAGGAACACCATATGATACTGAACACGACCACTGAAAATAGAGAGGAGCACCATACAAGTAGAAATAAATATCAACATTATCAAAAAGCCAACTACCTCCTGACCTTGAGTTGTAGTCAGCAATTTGTTTGTTTGTTTGTTTGTTTAATGTAAAGGCCAAAGAATACATATTTTAGATATTGGGGAATTTAGGCCTCTGTTTCAACTACTCATCTCTGCTAGTATAGTGAGAAAGCAGCATAGACAATGCAAAAATGGATAATCATTCCATTGTTGTTTACAAAGAGGCAGTGGCCCATTGTTGACAGCAGGTCTAGCAGGGAGAGTGTATCTGTTGATGAATGGCCATTCCAGGTACTCTAGAGAAGGGAATAAGGTTCATTTTAGAGATGTTGCCCATGGCAACTCTTGGAGATGATTTATATGTAGATAAAGGGTTAAATTTTATAACCTGCAGATTGTTTGGTGTGCCAGCAGGACTGGCTCTGAAGCAATTTTCAGTCTCTGAGCAGACTGGGTTTCCTGTGGTAATGTTAACATCAATCTTGGTAAAAATTTCACGCCTTATGAATGTGACACACGGCTGTAGGAGAATGTATTGTGTGTCCTCACTCTCACCACCATCTTTCCAAAGCTCAGGATTACATTCATCTTGCTGATCTGTGGGAAAGTGTATAAACCCAGTGTGCAATGGTGAGACTTGGTAGAACTCTGCTCTTGGACAAACAAATAGTTTGGGTGACTCACAGGGAAAAGGGCTGGGCCTGGGGCTGATTCCCAGAGTAGTGGCAGAAGGTGGAATTCTCAAGGAGATTGATGAGATAGATTCAGAAACTTACGTTCATTTGAAATGTTTGGGACTGAGCTGAAATTCAGGGTCAGAGAGATGCCTTTGATCAAAGGCAAAAATATAAATGAGAGTAGAATCAAGAATCAGACAAAGGGAAGAAACAGATCAAAGAGGTTCCTGATTGGGTGCAAGGGAAGATGCTCTAGTGATCATTGGAAAGCCCCCTGGGTGGTTGTAATCTACAAAATGCCCCTGTGCCAGGGTAACCTAGGAAGTACAAGGGTGATGCTATTTAATGTAGTTAACTGTGCCTTGAAAATAACAATCAGAACATGCTAGTAAGGTTTTCCATTTTCAAGTGATTTAAATTTCTTTTCCCTAATTTTTATTACTTTTTTTTTTTTTTTTTTTTTTTTTGCCGTGGCAGGGTGTGTTTTCAAAGTGAAAGGATTCTGCATGGAGCACAGGAGTTACTTAAATAAGCAAGGCACCCATCCTCGTTTATTTGCATGTGTTGTGTTCTTGACACCTTTTCCTGAGGTGACTCCTCTGGCCCTTCATAAACTTCATGGAGTTGATTTCAGAATAAATCTAGGCCTTGTATTCTCCTCACAAGTGAACAATGGTAGCATTCATATCTGTTTTGCTAGGAAGAGCATACTTCAACTCTGTTTTGTACACCTACATCATGACAATGGGCCTCGAACTGATGCTGTCAACTTTCGGGTATCATAATCTGAATCTTTAAGGTATGTATGTTGGATTTAGAACAAGTAGTAGAAGAATACCATTTTTTTTTGAATGGGAGAATTCTGTGTTATGCTCTTCTTTTTTAATGTGATGAGTAAAGATTTGGATCTGTTTCAGGTTTTAAATGGATAAGCATCCTTTAAAAAAACAAAACATTTTTAACTTAGAAATGCCAATTCACTTGGCTTCCCAGAATGATTTGCAAATGCAAAGCACTTCCTCTGAGTAAATGGAGGGTTGTTATGGTATTCAATAAATAGTGTGGGCTGAGGCAAAAGGAGAAAGCCTCCATCCTTCCAGAGGAGTTTAGCTCATCAAGAACATAGGCATGCAGTCAAGTCCCTGTGAATGATGTGGTTTCTACATGAATCCCTTCCATTAGAATTTGGGTTATGTGGGAGTAGAAGTGTCATCTAAGGAGGCCAGCTGTCTTCTTAGGCTGTGCCATTTATAGGATTCTTGTGATCTGGATTCTTGTTCTCAGCTTTGCAGTTTCAGCATTTTGCAGTTTTAAAGACATTCAGAGTTGATCAGATGCAAGGAGAAAAACAGACACTAAGCAAGTACCAGGAGACTGGCTTATCCATCAAAGGCTGATCTGCAAAACTGAATGGGAGAGACCCTTTCCCAGTGCGTGGGATGCTCTGTCTCCTATGAAGAAATTTCATCCATGGTAGCATGAATGTGGAATCATAATAATATAATTTCAGATGTTTATCAACCTGTGACCATGTGCTAGTTCTCTACATTTTATATGTCAGATCTTATTTAAAACTCAACAATCAATAAAGTAGATACTGTTATTTTCACTAATTTCCAAAGAGAAGTGGAGGCTTTTGTCAGCCAGAGGTGACAGAGCTAGTGAGCAGTGTGTTTTGTTGTGACCGCAGCAGGCTGGCTTTAGCTCTCTTAACCCTTAGCACACATGCAAATGAGCATCCAGATACTATACCTTCCGTCAAACACTGATCAATGCAATGCTACCCTTCGGGGCTCATGAGGCCAAGTGAGATGTTTGGTCCTAACTGAGACTTGTTTTTAAGGTTTTTTAAAGATTGTCTTTTGCACAGTGATTTGGAAATTATGCATTCACCAGTAAAGGTAACAGTTTGTTTCATTTCAGTGTTCAGTTCACTTCAATTCAACTCAATTCAGCATTCATTGAGCAGCATGTGCTATATAATTAATACTGGATGCATATTATTTCATCAAATCCTCTCAATAGCCTGATAATGCTCTTTTGGTATACGAAGAATTTAGGCTCAAATATCTTACTTAATTTCCTCCAAATCTGACAGAGTGCATTACGAAATATTGAAGAGAAGTCTTTGAGAAACAAAAGAACCTATTTCTAATCAACCTGCCACCATTTGCTGCCTCATTGACGCTGAGTGATTTATACCTTGGAGATAATATCCCAACCACACAGAGGTGTCTTCAAGACAGAAGGTGATTATTCATATGAAAGTACTTTTTAAACACTATGCAGCTATTCTCAGAAAAATTGCTAAGTTAAAATGCTGCAGCCACCTTTGCCTCTAGAACATCATTCAAAAACAAGACAGATGAGAAGGAGGAATTTCAACTCCTGGTACAACAATACTAAGAAAGATACACCATCCTGAAACACAAAATATGAGAAAGGCTGCTGAGCAGAGTGAATTTCAGGTAGGGGTGTGGGAAGGTGTTGAAGTGGAGCTGTAGATTTCAGACAAGCAGGACAAAACTGGAGAGTGCTATTCTCCCTGGAAAGAGGGATGCCAGCTGGAGGAGAACAGCTCTGTCCTGTGGACTGCCCTTGATGCTTTGGCCTGGGGAGAAATACAGGCTAAATAACTTAGATGGACACAGGTATCTGTGCTACAGACCAGAGAGAATTCCTGCCCATCTAGAACATTGCCTTCTCTCTCTTCCTCACAAACTTTCTGCAAATGGCAGGCCCTGGAAAACCTCATAATTCTCGAATGGGAATAGTGATCGAAACGAAGAATCTAGAGGTTCATCTGTGTTGCAGCACATGCTAGTACTTCATTTTTATGGCTGAATAATATTTCATTATATGCATACACCACATTTTGTTTATCCATTCATCTGTTGATAACATTAGAGTTGTTTCCACCATTTGGTTATTGCCAGTAGTATTGTTGTGAACACTCATGAATGAGTATTTGAATATCTGTTTCAGTTCTTCAGAGTATATGCATACAAGTGGAGTTGCTGGGTCATATTGCTTAGATACAGAAAGCAGATTTGTTGTTGCCAAGGGCTGGGGAAGAAGGGCTAATGAAGTGTTACAGGATGTAGGGTCTCCTTTGAGACTAAGGGAAATATTTTGAAACTTGATAGATAGGTTAAAACCAAGTTGTAATTGTATGATTCAGGTACTCCAGAACTGGAAAATAACTAGGTTTTCAAAGCTGCAGGAGTGGAATAAAAAAAACTTAATGCTGACACTGGAAACTCGTACACTTAATTTAGCTATACCACAAATAAGTCTTACAAATTGGGCAAAAAGAAGTTTTTAGATTTCACTAATCTAGAGAAATAGGTAATGTGTATACCTGACAAAAATTATTGCAAGGAATTGAAGCTATTCATTAAAATATGCTAGAAGTTAGTTCCAAACATATTTCCTATGATACAAATAAAGCTGTGAAAAAAAATCAGTAAAAAACAAATATGAAAACGCAAGTGCACCAGAATATAAAGTTCAAAGACAGTTCGTCAAAGGTTTCAACTGGAAGAGCAACACCATTGAGGAAGGGGAGAAACCTCACAAGATTATAGAATATGATGGAGAACAAAATATTAATGGCACCCCTTATGAAATATAACCAAAATATATACCTGTTTCTTGCATGTAAGATGAAACGGCATAATATATCAATGGTTTATGGTCAAATACTTGTGGAGGTATTAATATGACTTTCTCATTTGTCTTTCTAAAGAAGAATATCGAGACCATCCTGGCTAACACGGTGAAACCCCGTCTCCACTAAAAATCCAAAAAATTAGCTGGGTGAGGTGGCGGGCATCTGTAGTCCCAGCTACGTGGGAGGCTGAGGCAGGAGAATGGCGTGAACCCCGGGGGCGGAGCCTGCATTGAGCCGAGATCGTGCCACTGCACTCCAGCCTGGGTGAAAGAGCGAGACTCCTTCACAAAAAAAAAAAAAAAAAAAAAAGAGGAATATTGCCATCAGAAGAGAAAGTTAAGAATTCAGTGTTAAGCAATGGCCTAAATGCTATGTAGAATTATATAAAAACACACATAAATGCCACTTGGCCAAAAGATTGGAACCCCATTGATTTTACAGCATCAGGAGCAGACAGAAGATTATCACTAAAACCAAGAAATAAAGTTTAAGACACAAGATGCTGAAGTACCTAAAACAAAGCTAGAATGTAGGGATGTAGGAGTTGGATAAAGTTAATAGATTCTTCCCAATATAAACTAATGCCAAAAAAAAAAAAAAAAAAAGAGAGAGAGAGAGATCTCACTGATTGTGCAGGAACAGAATTAGATCCTGACTTTCTTAAGAAAGCCAGTTATAAGGACTGGAATGTAAAAAGCTTAAGACAACAATATAGCATAGGACATGATTAAATGGGTTGGTTACAAATTTAGACCCGAGATTCAGTGGTTATGCCATGTAAGTGATGGTAAAGTTAATTAAAGTGTTAAGCTATGTAGAAGGCATGATAAATCATACCACCAGATTGTTAATAAGACCTTAAAGATTTACACAACCAGAGCAAAACCTCATATAAAGCAATTATATGTATAAAATCTTAATATAAAAGAAATAGTGTATAAATATATAATGCCATCTAGCCAATGGGTTGAAAATAATTGGTATGGAAGGACGAAATGAAACAGAATGAGATACATAACCCAAGCATAGGGGTTCTTAAGAGGACCAGAATTAAAAATTGAAAATAATGTTTGTGATAATAAGGGAAATTTTCAAATATATAGAGAAGTAATATCTGGAGAGAAGTAAAAAAGGTCCCACATGGCATTTCTGTTAGATATATAACTAAACAATCACTCCTGACATGTGATTTTTGGATAACAGAATACAAACTCTGCTCTAGATGTAATTGGATTAAATTTGTGGGTAATGTTTATGGATATATTCAGTGAGAAATGATTCTTATAATTTGGTTCTAACTCTAAATCTACCACAAAATCGACTTGAGACAATGAAAGCACTCCCTCTTTAGATGAAAAGTAAAGCCAAAAGAACTTGATGTGGCATGTGAGAATGTACATCAAATTATGAATATGACTGACAAGGAGTACACATGGTATTGCCCAGGCAAACAGAAAACTTGGAATACTAAAAGAAAATCTGGATTGCCCCCAAGGGGTAGATTTTCCTACCATAATAACATTAAGATTTCTGAGGAAATGAAGTAATTGTAAGTAAGTATAGCCTCCTCTTCTCTTAATACCACATGAAGGTAAACATTTCTATAAAGAGCCTCTGGGCGCCAAATGGAGGAGATAACCAAAAAGACAGTAATGGATACTACACATGCAAATGTAATGATGGAAAGTACCTTGACAAAGGTAGACATCAGATCCACTGTGTATAGCTATATCACGTCTTGATTTGGATGAGTGGAAACACTGGACCATTTGGAATCCTTTTGTTATTGCTGAGTTAATAACCATATATTCTTCTTCTTCTTCTTCTTCTTCTTTTTTTTTTTTTGAGACAGAGTCTCACTTTGTCACCCAGACTGGAGTACAGTGGCATGATCTCGGCTCACTGCAATCTCCGCCTCCTAGGTTCAAGCGATTCTCCTGCCTCAGCCTCACAAGTAGCTGGGATTACAGGCACATGCCACCATGTCCGGCAAATTTTTGTATTTTCAGTAGAGACGGAGTTTCAGCATGTTGGTCAGGCTGGTCTCAAACTCCCGACCTCGTGATCCACCTGCCTCAGCCTACAAAAGCGCTGGGATTACAGGTGTGAGCCACCGCACCTGGCCAATAACATATTATTCTAACAGGTACCATGATAACATTGTTGATAGTAATAAGCAAAGAGAGAAGACTCTTAAGTCCTTTAGATTGGAAACACGCAATGTGGTGTGGTCCATAGGTGTCATTAGCAATCCAGATTGAAAGGGGAATTGATCTAACAGAAATGATCATGATACCCTCTGATTAAAGGTGTATTTTTAATAGCTTTATTGAGGTATAATTTACATACACAAAATGTATCCATTTAAAGTGGACAATTCAATATTTTAAGTATATTTATAGTATGTAACCCTCCTCATAATCTAATTTTAGAACATTTTCATCATTTTCAAAACAACCTTATACCTGTTTAGCAGACACTCCTTATTACCCCTTCTATGCTTGGCACCCCACCTTACCTCCCTCAGCCTTGGCCAAACAGAACTCAACTTTCTGTCTCTATTCATTTACTATATATGACATTTACTATATATGATATCAAAAAGTATGTGGTCTTTTGTTACTAGATCTTTTTTACTTAATATTTTCAAGTTTCATCCATAATGTAGCAGGTATCAAGTACTTCATTTTTTATAGAACAACATTCAATTGTATGGGTATTTTACCATAACCTATTCATCAGTTTAAATATGTATATTTGAGGCTAGACATCCTTCAATGCTTTCTTAACAATGCTATACAGTCTAACACTCCATTACCAAGATTTACTAAAAAGAAAAAACCATCACATAATGATATATGAAGATTTAAGAATGAGACATCCTAGGGTGGGCTGTGTTATGTCAAATTGTAAGCTTGTATATTTTCTCTCACTCTACGTTTTAATGTACACGTAAACATTTATTTGTTAAACTTAAAACTAGATTTTCTACCAGAAGTGTAACCTTGCTATAAATATATTTCTCTGTTAGAGCCGATCACCTCAAAGCTGTAGATGAGTTGTAGTAAATGTGCTTTGTACCAATGAGTTCTGGAATATATTGTGAAGGATAGTATACTACTGCAATAAATCATATAACTAGCTGTTGCAATGAGATACACAGTTTGGGGTAGAATTAAGAAGAATGCAGCTGATGCAACTGTGGGCCAATAGAATGTGAGGTGCATTCAGAGAGAGCAGGATCCCTTTAGGTGCTATGTGACCCCAACCTTCCTAACTGGCCCAGAACGTTGGTCCTCTACACACCCGGGAGTGTGCTGGGCTGTCTGCAGAGGGCTACATCCTGGCAATAAAGCAGCTCTAATCCCTTGTGAGAACATCCACGGGTAGAGGTCTCTAGACACATGAGCCAGGAAAGAATAGCAGCAGCCGAGAGAGAGAGAGAGAGTGCACAAGCAGTCCATGATTATGCCATGTACCAGAGTAGGCATCCTCTATCCACTTTCTCTTGGTGTGCTCACAGTGGCTGCTTACCGGAAATAGATGAGTAAAAGCTGTGCCAACTAAGTAGTGTATGTGGGCAATTTCTCTTGGTATTGCTTATTTGTAGACATCTCGAAGAGAGGGCTTTATGACCTTAGGGGGTTTATTGCTTGGAAAAATACAGGTTGCCTCTCCCAAGAGAAATGGGTGGTAGTAATTAGGAGAGGTAGGAGAGGGAAGTCAACTTATTTTTTACTACATATCATCTTGCATATTAGGTACTTTTACTGTAAATGCCTAATCCAAACATCTATTTAATATAGGTTATAAAAAATAAAATGTTCTAATATTTAAGCAAAATAAGTTTTAAGAAAATTCCCAGTCCTGGTATTGAGGAATGAGTGGGCACAAGCTAGCATAATGTTGTGTTTTGTTTGGGTTTTAGTCTGTTTAGGTATAAACAGTTTTGTGGACAATTTGGGCCCTGGAATCAGAGAAACTTGGATTTATATCCCAACTGTGTTGAGTAACCTTAGACAAGTTTTTAATCTCTCTGAACCTCTCTTTTTTCACCTGTAAAATAAGGATAAGTATTCCTACTATAGATAATTATTATAAAGTGTAAGTATATGAATAGTCATAGCATGATGTTTGACACATGATTGATGATCACTAAATTATAATTTTCATCTTCACTCTTGAAATGAAGTGTTTAAGTCCCATTGATCAGGAGAAAGACTTAAAGTTAGAGATAACTAGAAGAAAAGATTTGAAGACAACAGATAACATAGGCGTGACAAATAAGCTTTTATTATCACTGGTAGGAAAACTGTGTAGATGTAAGTGTGAACTAAGAAGAGACTAAAAGTGATGGCCAGGAAAGCAACCCTAAGATTTTTTCTCTTAGGACTTTTGGGTTGTTTGGTTTGTTGCCTTGGTAACTTCCTGTTCTCTGTTATTGTGTAATGCTGATAATTACACACTAAGGCTATTATGTGAAAAAAGAGTAGTGCAGTTCTCAGAAAGACAAGAAGACGTATTTTGGATTAATGTTTAGTCTTATCCTGGCTGAAAATTGCTACTAATGGATGCTCTTAGATGACCTGAACAATAGAACATTCCCCAGAGTGTCATTATGAAACTGCTCCTTCGATGATGGATCCCTGCTGCCACTGGCTGAGCAGTACTACCTCTTTGTGAGATAGAGTAATTAATACAAAGGAAAACCACAATGGGATTGTTGAGAAGGTTCTGTCCAGAGGAAGGGTTGAGATATATATACAAGTGAATTAAATAGCCTGTCATTTAAAAGCCTCTGAACTCAATCAATGGACCAATCATGTTCAGAGTCACTCTGATGTATTCTATTCTCAAATGGCATTTGGTAAAGGGCCATGAGTTTCCTCTTTTGATTTTTTCACTGCAACTTAGGAAAATACACAAGATTTTAAGGACTTAAAACTGAAATAACATGTAGATTTACAAACAATTTCACAGCAGAGGAGCCAAGGGGTAGAGATTTAAATAACTTGTTTGATGTCATACAGCTTCTAAATGGTGCAGGGGTAGCTTTTGAAATCTTGTTTGTGAGACAACACAGCCCATATTCTTTCCTGGTATAATAATATCAAGGCAAATCATAGACATGTTTGGATATAGAAATTCAGAAGAGCAAGAGGGCAAGTTTAGAAAGATCAACTCATGCTGGAATGTACAACCAAACTACTAGGATTTTGTAAGATAAAGCAGTTACCATCAAGAACTCCAGTGTAGGAGATAATGAAGCAAAAATGAATACTGAAGGGCAGATGATAGCATTTACAAATGTTCTCTTACTGGTAAGCTATTTCTTTCTTGCTCTCTATTTAATAATAAGTTTCAGAGAAGAAAGAAGGGCAGAACCATTCAAGGAAGTGGTAAGGTATGACTTAGTAAAATATTCCTCTCATATAGGAAAAGCAGGTTGTAAAAAATCTCCCATTTTGACCTTAGGAAGTGTAGGAAAGAAAACACAAAATTTTGAGGAAGCAATTGATGAAACATATGTGTCTTGATCATTTCTTCCTTCACTAAAGTCTGCTTGGGTGTTAGAGACCACTGCACAAGTTACCTCTGAACCAAATCATGGAGGGCAAATTTTTCAGCAAGAGCGGAAGAATGGGCTTTGATAGCAGAACCTAAGATTCATCATGATGTTTATATCTAAACTTCCTACAGGCCCCAAGCCGTCATACGGATGGCGGTTGATCATCTGCCGAAAGAACCCTATATCCATGTACCTATGGTAGACAGGATTCTATGATAGGACCCCTAGCGAGTCATGCCTCTGCGTAGTACCCTTCCCATGAGTGTGGATGGAGCCTGAAATTTGCTTTTAGACAGTAGAAGGTGGTAAAGGTGATGAGATAGTTACTCTCGTGATTATGTTACATTACTAAGACTCCATCTTAGCAGATTATAGTGAGGGGTTCTCCTGCTGGCCTTGAAGAAATAAGGCTTCCTGTTTTCAGAGTGCTTGTAAGAACTAATGTTGCAAGGACCTGAGGGCATCCTATGAAAGCTGAAAGTAGTCCTTAGACAACAGCAATAAATGGAGGCTTCAGTCCTACTCTCACAGGGAACTGAATTCTGTCAACACCATGTAAGCTTGGAAGGAAATCCAGAGCTACAGAAGGAGCACAGCCTGAACCACCCTTTGAATTCTTGTGAGATCCTCAGCTTAGAACTTAGTTAAGCTGTGCTCATAAATGTGACCCACAGAAACTACATATGTTGTTTTTAGCTGCTAAATTTTTGGTAATTTATTATACAATAATAGGAAACTAATTAACTGTCCAAGTATATCCTGAATAAATTTTATGTATTATGTAGTCATCTTCTAGGAGATTAAAATACAAGTTCTCAGGCAGATATTTAGTCAACAATAAAAAAATGATCTATGGTCCCAGGAAATTTGGTCATACCACTTAACATAATTGTAGTCTTCAGCAGCCCATAAATGATATGACCCGGAATTAGCACAAAACATTTATTCCATTTGCAGATATAAGCAAGCACATATCTAAGGATCAGACCAGCTGCCTCACAATGGAATTTAGCCAAAATCCCAGTATAAAAAGTGGCATTCACCCCAAATGACTTCCACAATTTTCTGAGAACTGAAGGTTGTCCAGTATTTCCAGTTCCCATATTCAGTAGGAGATGGTATGGCAGAAGAAGAAACGGCACTAAGAGTGGCTTCTTTTTCTTTTATTTAAATGGTGTAATATTCAGCTCATAGAGGATCTTTTAGATAAAAATGTCAACTTTGAAAAGTCTGAGGTATGCGCTTGAGAAAATGTGTACTCTACTCCTGTTGGCTCCTATATGTTAGGGCTCATTGGTTTATAGTATTGTTCAAGTTCTCTATTACTTTACTGATTTATTTCTAGATGTTATATCCACTATGGAAAGTAGGATATTAAAATGTCCTGCTATTATTGTAGGGCTGCCTATTTTAGCCTTCAAATCTGTCAATTTTTGCTTCATATATTTTAGAGTCTGTTGTTAGATGCAATGGTGTTTATAATTACCATCTTTTCTCGATGAATTGGCCATTTTTATTAATATTCAATGTCTTTATTTGTCTCATAACAATTTTTGACATAAAGTGTATATTTTTCTGATATTAATCATTCCATGTCTCTTTTGATTATTATTTGCATAGAATATACTTTTCTATCTGCTATGGTTTAAGTGTGTCTCCTAGAAAATTGTGTATTGGAAACCTAATCTTCAATGTAATAGTATTGAGAGGTGGGCCCTTTATGAGGTAATTAGGTAATGAGGACACCAGCCTCATGAATGAATTAAGGTTGTTATTGTGGGTGTGAATTAGTTATCATGGAAGTAGGTTTCTACTGAAAAAGGATGAGTTTGGCCCAGTTTTCTCTGTCTCACGTGATCACTTCCTCACCATATTATTCCCTTCTACCATGTTATGATGCAGCAAGATAGCCCTCACCAGATGCAACCCTTTGATCATGGTCTTCCAAGCCTCCAGAACCATGAGCCAAATAAATCTCTTTTCTTCACAAATTATCCAATCTGTGGCATTCTGTTATAGCAGTGGAAAGTGGACTAAGATATTATCCCTTCCTTTCAATCTACTTGTATCTGTGGAATTTCTTGCAGACTTGCAGACAGTACAAAGTTGGGTATTATTTGTCCATCCATTCTGCCCATCTTTGCCTTTTACTTTGAGACTTAAAATTACATTTAATCTAATTATTGGTAGGGGGGACATCTTCTGCAATTTTGCTATTTGTTTTATGTATATATATATACACACACACACACATATATATGTATATATAGTGTGTGTATATATATAGTGTATACATATAGTATATATATGTGTATGTATATATTTGTTTCTCAGTTGTTTAATTACTGCTTATTTTGTGTTCAACAATTTTTTCAAGTGTACCATTTTGATTCCCTTCTTACTACCTTTACTGTATTTTTAAAAACTTATTTTATAGGTGTTTACTTCGGGATTACAATTAACATCTTAAATTTATAACAATCCAGTTTCAATTAATATTAACTTAGTTTTAATAGTATGGAAAACTGTTCCTATACATTTCCACCCTTCTTTATGCTGTTATTGCCACAAATTTCATGTTTGTACATTGTGTGCTCATAGGTGATAACTAGAGTAATTGTGACAGAGAAATACAATTTTGTACCCAATATTATCAATAGGCTTTTGTTTTTTACTAAAAACAAGGAGATGTTTAGGTTTGTCTAAAATAGTGGTATTTTTTTCCAGAATATAAAAAACAGTAGAGAAAGACAGCTTGAGAAAGTTCAGCAAGTTTGAGGAAAATGAATTTTGTTTGCATAGCTTTTTAATATATGAGTCTGAAAATATACTAGCAAATGTCTTAAAAACATTTGCAGTGAGCCAAGATCACGCCACTGCACTCCAGCCTGGGCAACAGAGCAAGACTCCGTCTCAAAAAGAAAAAAAAAAAAACAGTTGCAAAGTTTGTTTAGTTACTTAGCTGTTTAAAAGATTGTGCACTTTATATAAAGGCCCTAGGGATTTGTTAGTTCCCTTACTTTTCAGAAAACTTTCCTATTATAGCAGAAACATTAACCAAACCCTTGTGAAATCATTCTATATCGTATGTACTATACTTCATACATAGTTTTACTCTCTTCTGTTATATTATCGATTAATATAATAAACTGACAAGAGTTATTTAGTCTTACTAAACAGGTTTGTGTTTCCCTCTTATGCTTGCCCCAAGACTCTACTATGTGCTGCAAGCTGGAATTTGTGATTTAAACAAAAGCCAGCTTAGGACCCTATGGAAACAGTTGTTGCAGGGACTTAAACTATTGATACTTCAAGGAACAGACCAGAGGGAAAAGAAGTCTAAACTTAATTTGCTTAGAAATTTTTCAGAACGTACTAGTTTAGATTTCCAGTTAGTGGCAGAGGTACTTCATGAAAGAAGACTGCTGACCCCACATTCACCAAAACAACAATTAATTGCATAGAACTCAGTGAAATGAGAAGATAAATTTAATTGTGGTTATTTGCTTAGGGTATTGATGATGCATTTTTATTAGAGGTTTATTGAGGTATCACTTACATACTATTAAGATTCAACCACTGTAAGTGGACAGGTTGGTGACTTGTAAATTCATACAATAGTTGTGCAACCATTTCCATAATTCAGTTTTAGAAAAGTTCTATTTTTCCTCCAAGTTCCCTTTCCCTTTCATTTTCAGTATATATCTACACCCACACCTGAACTCAGACAACCATTAACCAAATTTTTTATCTTGTAGATTTGTCTTTTCCTGGACATTTTTCTGTAAATGGAATTACACAATAGTGGCCTTTTGTGTTTGGCTTCTCTCACTTGGTACACTGTTTCTGAGGTTCATATATGTTGTGTTAGGTATCAGTAACAACAACTCTTCTATTGTTGAACAGCGATACATTGTGTGCATATGCCACATTTGTTTATCTCCTCACTAGGTGATGGATATTTGGATTGTTTCTACATGTTGAGTGCCATGAACATTCACAAAAAAAGATTGTGCAGGGTGGGCGTGGTGGCTCACGCCTGTAATCCCAGCACTTTGGGAGGCCGAGGTGGGCGGATCACAAGGTCAGGAGATCCAGACCATCCTGGCTAACATGGTGAAACCCTGTCTCTACTAAAAATACAAAAAATTAGCCGGGCGTGGTGGCAGGCACCTGTAGTCACAGCTACTCGGGAGGCTGAGGCAGGAGAATGGCGTGAACGTGGGAGGCGGAGCTTGCAGTGAACCAAGATCGCGCCACCGCACTCCAGCCTGGGTGACAGAGCAAGACTCTGTCTCAAAAAAAAAAAAAAAAAGATTGTTCAGATTCCATTTTTTCATGGATAAATAAGTAGAAGTGGAATTACTGGGTCATATATTATATTTAACTTAAAAAATCTGCCAAATATTTTGCTATAGTGGAAATAACATATACGTTACTGCCAGCAATGTAGGAGAGTTCAAGTTTCTCCACGTAATTATCAATTCTTAGTATTGCTGATCTGTCTGATTGCAGCCATTCTAGTATGTGTGTACTGGTCTCATTTGGTTTTAATTTACATTTTTCTAATGACTAATGATACTGAATACGAAAAGGCAAAGTATCTAGATTAGTGCTATGGTTCAAATTCATTTCCCAAAAAGCATATTTTGGAAATTTAATCCCCAATGCAACAGTGTTGGGAGGTGAGGCCTAATGGGAGGTGTTTAGGTCATGAACACTCTGCCCTGTATGAATATATTAATGCCAATTATAGAAGGGCTTGAGGCTGTGAGTTCAATCTCTTTCTTTCTCTCACACTTTCTTGCCCTTCTGCCATACGATGATGCAGCAAGAAGACCCTCACCAGATGCCAGTCTCTCAACCTTGAACTTTGCAGACTCCAGAGTTCTGAGCAAATACATTTTTGTTTATTATAAATTTCCCTGTTTATGGTATTCTGTTACAGCAGCATAAAACAGACTAAGAAATTAGCAAACACAATCTTAAAAAAACGAAAATTAAGTTGAAAAAAATCACAGTACCCAACTTCAAAACTTACTCCATAGCTATAGTAATTAAGTCAGCGTGATACTGGCAGACGGCTGGACGTGTAGATGAATGGAACAGAATGGAAAGTTTTGAAATAGATCCAAAGAAGTATGGCCAAGTAATTTAGAGAAAGTTTCAATAGCAATTCATTGCAGCAATTGTATATCAGTAGGAAAAGTAAACACATAAATAGGGAGAGGGGTTGATGTATGCAGGTATTCGTGCTAGGCAAAGAGTTTAAAAGATGTTAATGTCCTTCATTTACTGTCTGTGCTGCCCTGAAGCCAAGTGTATTATAGCATTATAGCCCCAGGCACATAACTAACTAGCACTGGCTTGCCAAGGAATGAACATGCCATGCCATTACTAGCTATTGAGGGAAAAGGGTCTGTGTGAAGCATCACTTTGCAGGGATTACTAATGGTGGGGCAGCAGGTCTGTGAATTAAGTTATCTCTTGACCTCACCCTCATGTCAACACAAATGTAATTCCTAAACAAGATGCATTGCCAGTCTCTTAGCCCTGTAAGCTAATGATTTGCTACATGGCAGACTATAATGAAAACATTTTTATACTTGGATTTCTAGTCTTCACTAGAAGACCTTGGATATATTTTTGCAGTTGAAAGATTTAGAAAGATTTTTACCTGCTTATAACTTGGAAGTTTAGCGTGCAATGTAAGAAAAAAGATCAAGAAATGTCATGTTATTAGCATCAGTCCACCTCCGATATTGCCGATACTTTTTTTTTGTTCTGACTCAGTTTTATTTTGCACCAGTGCAGCCCCAAGTTACTGCTGGTTGTATTTAGTTTGTGAATAGGAGCCCATAAGTGTTAATAGACTTCGTAACATTCACTATAAGATGAATTACACAGGACATGGGAAATCTCATTAAGTCTTAAAGTTAATTTAAATTAATTTATCTGTTTTCTCTAAGAAAAGTTTATCATAAAATGTATATGTGTGTTTCCCCTTTGGTTATAAAATTTGGGAAAGTATGTACAAGTGCAGCTGCACTGACTGTAATTTTCTAGATGTCTCAATGAGATTTATTTGTTTTAGAGAAGAACATCTTGTTAAAAGCATCAAACTCTGTCTTACATAGCTGTCAACAGCCTCTTTAAGATGTGGTGGTTGTATGATCTGTGTCATAATTGTTCAGTTAGAGTGAGAAGTTGACCTATGATTCATTTTTAAATTTTATATTTGGAACAAAGCTGCAAGTTATGGTAAAGTACTGTACTGTGAGAAGGTATTATGATATTTAATGCATCTGTGGCTTAACACTTGTGAGAGTTACCAGCTTGAAAATGATGATGTTGACTACCTCTTGAATCACATCTATCAACCACTGGCACCTACCACCAAGCTGGCTTCAATTAGTATGTGTTGCTTTTTGGTATTAACAACTCTAACCATACTAGAGACCAAAGTGAACCCTGATTTTTATATGTCTTTAATAATGGTGTTTTATCTAGTGTTTTTAGATTATCCTGTGTAGTATTTAGATTACCTCATTTGTCCATTTTGACTCATGTTGTTTACAAGTGAAAATAAAAACACTTGAACTGTGTGTTTTTAAAAGACAAGAAAGGGGTAGCTGTTTGGAATGCATTTCACTCGCGCACAGTCATCTGGAGGGACTGAAGCACTGGTTGCCTTTCTGTACACTCTGGGTTTTATATTCTCATTTCATGCCTAATGTCTTATTCTGTCAATTATGGATATGTTGAGGTTTAAAAAAATTACTTGATTAAAAATAAAACATAAAAATAAATAAATAAACCAGACTATATAATTTTTAAAGACAACCATTGGGTACTGAGTTAACACCTGGGTGATGTAATAAAATGGACAACAAATCTCTGTGACATGTGTTTATCTATGTAACAAACCTTCATATGCACCCCCAACCCTAAAATTAAAATTTAAAAAGAAATATAATGCAAACCACATAAAAATAAAAAAGAAAAATCACCTGTGAAGAGAACCATTAAAAAATGAATAAAAATGGATGATAAGAACACACTTACAATGAAAATCTGTAAAATCTTTACAAGCGAGCATATAAAAAAAATCTGTGGCCTAAATGTAGATGAAGAGTTCCTAGACATGACCTGAATATCATAACCCCTAAAAGGAAAAGAATAAACTGGACTGCATTAAAATGTCTAAAAGGAAAATAAGAAACTGGACTGCATTAAAATGTAAAACTTTTGCTCTCTGAGACATCCTATTATGAAAATGAAAAGGCAAGTCGCAAACTAGGATAGATTATTTGAATATCACATAAAAGATAAGGGACTCCTGTAAATATGAAGATCACTTTAAACTCAAAAGTGAAAACAGAGAGTCCAATTAAAAAATTGCCAAAAAAACAAAAGTGACAATACAACAAGGAAAATATATAGATAGCAAATGAGCACATGAAAAAATGTTTAACATTTTTAGCCATTAGGGAAATGCACTAGAATCATGACCAGGTAGCACCGTACACTTATTAGAATGACAAAACAAAACAAAATAAAAACAACTAAGAGTACCAAATCCTAAGGAGACTACAGAGAAATCAGACCTCTTATGCATTGTTGACGGAAATGTAAAATGATACAAACACATTAGGAAATAGTTTGGTGGTTTTTAATAAAACAAAATTAAGCTAAACCTACCAATGACACAGCGATCACACTCCTGGGTATTTATCTTAGAGATATAAAAATTATATTTACTTTAAAACCTGTATACAAATGTTTATATCCTATTCACTTGGAATAGTCAAAAATTGGAAATAATCTGTATTATGTTTTAACAGCTGAATGGGTAAACAAATTGTGGCACCTTCATTTAACAAAATGCCACTCAATAGCAGGAAAACAAACTATTGATATACACAACAACTTTTATGGATCTCCAGGGCATTATTTTGGGTGAGAAAAGCCAACATCAAAAGATTACCTACTATGCTACTATGTAATTCAACATATAAGATATTCTCAATATGACAATTATAAAGAGATAGAGTACAGATCAGTGATTTTAAGGGATTAGGGAAGGGAGCAGAAGAAAATGCAACATAAATATTACTTCAATATTTATATCATATTTCACCTATTATTTTTTGTGAAAAAATAAAAGAAAGAACGATTTCCATTTTAAATAAATGGTAATTCTGGTCCAGGAGGCAACGTCTTCTGAGATTAATTTCTAGGATTTTATTTTCTGAATTCAAACTCTTTATAACAGTACCTATTCCTTTCTGCTGTTCCCTAAGTTCATTTTAGAGTTTGTAACTTCTTTTTGAAATCTCCCCTTGAGTTAGAAGATCTCCTAGCAAGTGCCAAAATTCAGCAGGTAAAACTATTTCAGCTGAGGACAGGTGTGAAAAGAGGCTTTCTCTCTGCAGCCTTGAGATTTGAGCCCATCAATCACACACCCGCTTTTTATTCTCCGTCTTCATGGCCAAACAATTCTTCCTCTTCCCCAGAGAGAATTCTTCTCAAAGGTGATACTTTCAAACTTCTTCTGAATAACTAATTGGTAAAGAAAGTGGAGAGAAGTGAATCCCCTGAGGCTGCTGTTTTTTTCATGATTACTTTTATAGTCAGGGATTTTTAGGTTTTCTTATGCCTACATTATACGAAGCTCACTTTGATAATAATGGAAACATATTTCTGTATGTCTATATTCATATGCAAAAAAGTTTTGAACCAATTGCAAATAAAACTTACGTAATCTCAC
Source organism: Pan paniscus (assembly GCF_029289425.2). Lineage (NCBI taxonomy): Eukaryota > Metazoa > Chordata > Mammalia > Primates > Hominidae > Pan > Pan paniscus. The sequence continues at coordinate 54,387,648 of NC_073255.2, read as the reverse complement.
TTTTTCCTTAGGTCCCCAGCAGCTCTGTGGGTATAGTGGTGTGAGTGTGTGTGTGTGTGACACACTCAGATCAGCAGGACGTATTTGATCACTACTGCTAGAGCCCAGGACTGGACTGCTCACAGAGAGGAAGGAAGGACTGTTCTGTCCCAGACTGAAAGTCTGTCAGACCACCTCTGTGGCACTCCTCCCCTCAGGACTCCAGCCCATTTGCTTTATCCTGCTGTCATGGTTGCTCTGGCCCTTAATTGGGAGGCTGGATCATGCTATGTGCAGTTCTAAAAGCAGCATCTCAAAGAGATATCAGGACGATATCCCAAATAGAAATCTCCAAACAACTGGTTGTTTCACTGCAAAACACCGTACTCTGTGACAGGTGTTGCCAGCAAGAAGTGCAATTCCATCTGGAGTGTGAGTTTCTGGATTGCTGGCTCAGGACTGGAAAGCCCTTGTCTACCCACCAAAGCCAGATTATATTCACTAGAATTGATGACACCTTTGTTCTTCACTAAGGATTGCTTGTCAGAATAGTTCACTATTCCTACAGCTTGAGTTTCTCCAGGAACTGATTCCCAAACCCAGATTCCATATTTTATGTATTTTATGCGCTGCTGAAATCTGCCAACCATTAGTCATATCTGTGATAGAGAGATATGAAAATGGCTAAAATCATGAAGCTGCAGGTTCTCAAATAGATGCCTACTCCTATCATGAACTCACAAGAGGACATTAAACATTTATCAGGTGAAATAACTTTAAGTATTTTCACAAGCTTTGCCTGAATGAATTTGACCACTATAAAGCAAAGGTAGTTCTTTTGTTTAGCTGAGGCCAAGCTCAGCCACTTAGCTCAAAGGAGATGCAATTTTCTTTCTGAATTATTTTTCATCTAGCCATGCCTAAACATTAGCTGGAAGACTGAGCTTGAGGAAAAACTCCCAAACCAATAAAAGTGATGTTTGTGTTAAAATTTAGAAAATAATGTATTTTTTCACGTTATACACTGACAGTAATAAGAAAGCCATAAAAGCATAAAATTAGGGAAAAAATGTATTTCTGAGCCAAAGATGACATGAGGCTGGCAAAGGCTATGACAGTTGGGTCTGGTTTTGGGAGTGAGAAAACTGAGGATGGATGAGAGCTCTGTACACAGCCTATAAAAGTGAATTGCAAAACCTCCGTATCTTGTTGGAAAAGCAAGTTGGACTGTGTTTGGGCATTGCTGGGGATGGTTCAGGCTTCTTTGATGTGGCCTCAGGAAAGTATAATCCAAATGAAGAATTTCGTAGTCATACCTCTGGGAGAAAAGCAAGCTGTCGGGCTGCCAGTATGGGAAAGTGAGGGAGAAAAATGTGGGTGGCAATCAGCTCCATAGCTAATAAAACTAGTCAGCTGGGGAAAGACAAATGTGTTAAATCACTGCATGAAAGGGGAACAACTTCATGGCCTTGCTGCTGGCCACTTGCACGTTCAACTTACCTAGAACACAGACATAACTGTTATCAGAGAGAAACTGCTTAGAGGAAGCAGAAAATGTATAGAAGAGACATCTAAGATACCTGTGAATAAACTCACTTTCTTCTATCTGCTCTAGTATACTTTTTAAAAAATTATTTAAAAAAAAACTTCATCCAACAATGAGGAATCAGTATAGGACCAACTTGAAGATAATGTAAGAGGGACATATTTAAACAAACAGAACAGTGGCTAACAACACTTCCATTTCCTGTAACAAGGAGATCTAGGTAAACTGGATCTCTTCCCACTTCAGCACCTAGCAATTCCTTACACTATATAATATCAGCACTATTAAAATAAATGAATATTCATTCCATTCTAAGCAATAATTGAATGCCTGTGGGGCAGAAAACACCTGTCATCCCTAAAGGTAATCAGCTTACAGGCTAGCACATGAGTTTTAATACCACAATGAGTCAGAAGATGAGATATTAGCTTTAAGTAATACATGGAACCTAACGAGATTGTTAAATATACATAAAATAAGAGTTCTAGAGAAAGAGAAAATGCACAGAGGATAGCTAATGTTCAAAGAGGAAGTGGCTGGTTTTACATGACTGAAAAACTGTGAATCTTAAGTTTGAAGTAACACAATAAATGCTAAACAGGATTAGTAAAAATGAAGAAACATGATAGAGAGCCAGTGACCACTATGACAATAAAAATCTTAACAATATCCCCCATCTTAAAGCGGGTTGGAGTTTCCTTAAAAAATGCATTCGTAGAGGGGTAGCTGTTGGGGATACCCATAGCTAAAATATAAATATTCAGGCTCTGGCTGAATTGGATTAAGGCTTCTGTAGACGGTACACTACAGCCAACAAAACCAAATGCACTCTTTCCAAAGGAGAATAACACCAGAGAACATTATAATTATATTTTCTCAGTGCTGAGGACTGAGAAAATAAAGGTCATTCTGGTCTCTATAGTCACCTAAAAGGTGAATCAAAAGTGAGAGTGGGGCCAGGCGCAGTGGCTTACGCCTGTATTCCTAGCAGTTTGGGAGGCTGAGGCGGCTGGATCACCAGAGGTCAAAAGTTTGAGACCAGCCTGGCCAACACGGAGAAACCCCATCTCTACTAAAAATACAAAAATTAGCCAGGCATGGTGGCAGTGCCTGTAATACCAGCTCCTTGGGAGCCTGAGACAGAAGAATCACTTGAACTCAGGAGGCAGAGTTTGCAGTAAGCCAAGATCGCGTCACTGCACTCCAGCCTGGGTGACAGAGGGAGACTCCGTCTCAAAAAAAAAGTGAAAGTGGAAAAAATTCAAAATCTTGAAGGAGTTTACAATTCCATTTACAGACTGTGCCAGATAATGTTTACTGCATTCAGTATTCAGTCCAATTTTTACTTTGTGCGTGAAAGTTTTTGGAAAGACAAAAACTTTTATCCCCAAACCCCTTGCAGGTAGAATTCTACATGCAATACAGATTGTGCCAATGAGATATACTCACCAGAAGTTTAAAAGGGAAAAGAGAGATGGCAGCCACTGCCTGTCTTGAGTATCAGACCTACAAGGCATGAATGTGCAAAGGGGCTGGAATCCACATTCCACCTGCGGTCACAAGCTCCATATTGTGGGAAGTGCTTTTGTGGTGAACAATGGCAGTCCCCATATCCTGATATCAAGATTATAGTCGGAGATACAAAAAAAAAAAAAAAAAAAGGCAGCTTATATCCTCTTCACAACTTTTAAAGATTCTGTTAGCCAATGAAACATATATCCTAAATTATGTTACCATAGGATATTGGAGTTCTGTGATACATGAAAAGAGGATCTGACAGTCACAGCAGAATTATGGGATTAGAAGAGTAGGAAGAAGGAAAGTCACTCAGTTAAGTTAACACAAACTTGGAGAACTCATTTTGACTCTCTGGGCCACATTTTACTTATCTTGTCAATAAACCAACAACAAAAACATCTACTAATCAAGATGTAATTAATCTGGAATGCACACCAGGGTTGTGTCCCAAAACTTATGCCACATAATAGGTTGGTCTACATGAACTCAAGGTACCTTATGGAAGGAAATTCTATTATTTCAATGGTTATAATACATCATTTTATATCTGATTTTATTATTCTACTGTCAAAGTAATTTGTGTTATTTCTATCTGCTGAAACTGAAAATTAGAAGTATGCTTTCTTTTGAACTTCTGAGACATACCTATCATTCTTAAGTCACCAGAGGATGCTTACGAAAGGTAATATATTGCCACATTGTATACTGAGAAGAAATATCATAAAAATGGAAACAGCACTGCTCTTTGTCCTTTAGCCTGTATCTTCTTTTAGCTATTTCACTCAAAAGAGGAGTAAAATCCTTTAGAATGAAAAGGCAAATGGTACCTCTCTTCACTGCAAATTTTTTACTACAAAATTCTCTGCTATCAGTCCTTCTCAGGATTATTGTCATTTCTTTTTACTGGAATGGGTCTCACAGACCTTCAGCTGTAATCAGTACTTATAATCTCCAGTGGAGGAAAGATTCATTTCTGGAAAATCACTGTCATTATTCCGACATCCAATCATGTTTGGCACAGAAATCCCGATGAGCAGTTTCATCCAGACTCATGCTTTGCCCTCTTCCTTTTTCCCTTCCCCGAAACCACCTCTAGCCTAGGACACGGTGGAGCCACCTGTGAACAATTTTCGACCGCTTCCTTCTTAACATCAAGGAGGCTGAACTGTTTTTAGGAGACGACAGGCATCCTAAAAGTTAGTCTTTTGTCGTGTGTGTGTGTGTGTGTGTGTGTGTGTGTCTGTGTGTCTGTGTGTGTGTGTCCTCCTAGTTTCAGTTTGGTGCAGATTATTATCTGAGAGGTGTATCTGACTTCTGTGTGAGAGAAAACGTCAGCTCTGGAAAACTGAAAGTTGAGGATAAATAGATCAAGGAGGAAGAGGGGACCGAGGGTCCCTGGGGTCTTTGTGAATAACTCACTGCGGCAGTCATTATTATGGGGTGTTATAAATGGTATTTGATTGGGCCTTACCAGGGCTGTTCAAAGTGACCATTATCTCAATTTTTATATTTTAAAAAATCCTGAAGTTTATCAACTTGTTTAGGTGAGTGTGTGAGCCTGGGATTTTAATTGTCTTGGTTCACAGTAGAGAGTAATAAAACCTGTATGTATGAAGACGCATTATTTGCTAGATTCTGCATGATTGGGTCTTATGTATTATCTGTAGAATCAGCCCTATTAACAAAATAAAAAATGGAAATTTAAAAAGCTTAAATAACATGTCAAACAAAACCAACCACCACCAACAAAAAAAATGTCATAAATAGGATATAATTAAGCTAGAATGTACAGCTGGGCTGTGTACCAAAGATTAATTTTACCATTAATTTTACTGAGCTGCTGAGGTAAGCCCTGGCCTTTATGTGAGCTTGTGCCTGGAAATATTACCCTGAAGTTTCTAAGGCTAAAGGCCACCTCTTAAACCACGGTATGAGCCTCTGCTTTGTCTTTTTATTGTTCTTTATTCTCAAATCCACAGAAGAAATGTGAACAAAACAAATGTAAGTATACAAAGATAAAATATTCTTGACCAATTAACACCTGAAAATAAATTTAGGCACTCTAATCATCAAAAACAAATGAATATAAATCACCTGATATGTACTTACTTGGTCTCATAGCTTGGCAGGTGAATAAGAGGAAAGTTATAATAATGTAAATACATATTCATTTATATTGTTTTTGCATGTGGGCTAGAATTTAGTAAGAGCTTTAAGAATAGAAATTTTGCAGTGTATTTCAAAAAATGTTTTAAAATTATTTAACTCTATTCCCTAATTTCCTTAGCCGAGATTCTCTCCTAAAGAAATAGTAAAAATGCAAACTACTCAGGAGGACGAGGCAGGAGGATTGCTTGGGACCAGGAGTTTGAGGCTTCAGTGAGCTATAATTGCCCTACTGTACTCCAGTCTGAGTCACAGAGAAAGACCTTATCTCTAAAATTATTTTTTTCAAAAACAAGAAAAGTAACAGTATTACTTAAATATGTACTTAATAAATCCCCCTTTGCATAATGAATTAACTTAAAATTAATAAGCATTATTTGACTATTACAAATCCAATGGAAATAATGTTTAAAAAGAGGAGGAAATGACCTGGAAAAATGAAAGCTATAATATCAATTGGAAACATATACAAATTGTATGTGCACTGTTTTCTAACTTGCATGAATAAATTAATGCATAATTAAAATATTGAGCCTGGGCAATATAAGGAGACCCTGTCTCTACAAAAAATAAAAAACAAAAATTAGCTGGGTGTGGTGCTGCATTTGTAGTCCCAGCTCCTTGGGAGGCTGAGGTGGGAGGACTGATTGAGCCCAGGATGTCAAGGCTGCAGTAAGTTGTGATTACCCCACTGCCACTCCAGCCTGGGTGACAGAGTGAGACCCCATCTCAAAAAAAAAAAAAATTACTGGAGAGAAAGCATCAAATCTCATCTGTTTCGGACTTTGAGTGGGGGATTGTGGGTGTGTTTTGTTGTGGTTGTCTTTTTTTCTACAGTAAGCATGAATGTACCTCATAAAATAAATGTATTCCATGGTTTAAGGTAAAATAAGCTTGGTACTAAAATCCCTTGTCCATCCAGTTGAAAAGACCTTGTAACTGATTACACACAGATATCAAATATGTTATGACAATGTCAACCTCAATAGATCCAGAAATGCAGGTCCCAAGAGGGACCAGTGCTTTCTAAGAATCAATGTAGATTTTAACCCATGCCTCCTGTATTACCACGACCCATTACATTAGAATCTCTTGGTGGCGGCCTTAGCACTAGTGTGCTAACAAAGCTCTTCGGGTGTTATTATTGTGACCTGAGATTGAAACCAGTGGGCAGGAACAAGAGCAGTAATTTATGACAAAGTAAAAAGTCCCGAAAGGCGGCAGAGGTGGCCAAGGCTGCAGAGACCAGAGAAACATGTCTAAAAGGGACACAGTTCCACGGGGCTGGGAGCAAGTATGAAAGCTATTTATGAAATTTTGCTTTTCAGAGCAGCAGAAATAAAAAATATAACAAAGGAGATCATACTGATCCTTCAAGATACTCTCTGAATGAAGGGTTTTATAGACAGTGAAATAAAATACTATTGTTTCCTAATTAAACAATGAATGACATGGATTCTGCAGTAGTTCCTAGGTATTTCCTCCACATACCACCCAGCTTACTACCATTTAATTATCTGGTGGGGTGACAGGTGCTCACCATAGTCCATGTTCCTCTCTTCCTGGGAACACAGGAAGACCTCCCAGTCCCCTGGCTAGATAGTGTGGGGTTGGAAGAGAAGTTTCTGGTTCTGCTAGAAACCCCATGAGTTAAAGAGACCTGTGTTATTTACATTTGAAGGTAATTATAAGCAAAGGTTATTTTTCAAAAAAAATACTGTCTCTTTTTCCTTTGCTGCAGCAAGTACAGAACTGCATGTGGAAGCACTGACATGAAAAAATTGAAGAATCTTCATGCAGCTCAGTCCCTGAGCAATGAGATAGAAGAGCATCCTCCACCAAAATGCACAGAATATATAGTATGAGCAAGAAATAAACCTGTGGTATGGTGTCACTGAGGTTTCTGAACTAATTTGTTACTGCAACATACTTTCATATTCCCTCAAAGAAAGGCTAATATTACTAGCTAAGAAATTTCTTGGTAGAATGTAAAATCCCAGTGCTGTCTTTAGTATTGATGGAATTTTTTTCAGATTTTTAAATGTTCATTTAAAAATAATCCTAATGAAGAAGAATACACGCCAGTGTCCACTACGTCTTCTAGTTATAAAATTAACTGCACACCAAATATTGGTTAAATGTGATTTAGATTATATACAGCATAACCTCATAATAACAAAAGGTGGGGTTTTCTTTTTTAATATATAGTTATCATGTTAACTCATCAGAAATAAAATGTGTCAAATGAATCATTATTTCCAGTAAGGAACACATATTCTCCATTCAAATATATTTGTGGAATTTAGGCAGAAATAGTTATAAATGGTTTATCACAGAGTTCAAGGAAAGATGAGAAGGACAAAAAAGGCAATTACATCAGACATTTTGAAAGGAAGACCTGACATATCACAGGTAGATAGACTTCACATCTGACAAAAAGCACTCACGTCTCCAGAAGATAGGTCTTTAAATAAAAATCTATTTAAACTGATCCTCTTTTCAAAACATTATTGCAATTTGATCACGCAGTTTTAGCTTTTAACAGATATTTCCCTTTTTAACAAAAAAGTTAATAATTCTTTATTTAATAAAACAATTATCTTTTGAGAAGCTTTGGGCTCTGGAGGGTCTCTGTTGCATGCACTTTGTCACACTCTCCAGGGGCTGACCCCCAGAGACCTGCTGACCCTGTGTCTGCTGGACATCACCTCGGGCATCCCGTCTCCATCTCCCATACCTCTACTAACACATGATTGTCACTGTTTCCATATTAGAAAACTGGCATCCAAGCTTAAATGACTCAAGGAATAAAGGCATTCACAAGTGCATTTTACAAAATAATGCCATGATTCATAGGCAATGTCATAAACAGTTGGGTACAGGGAAAAGCAAAGTAACCTGAATTTCAAACTCTAAGCACTAGACTTCAGTTCTAGTTTCACTGGAAAACATAAACACTGTCAAAACACAAAAACGACTAACCCTCCCCTTTCCTGGCTAATATGAGTGACAGCTGCCTGCTTTTCAATCACAACCATATGATCCTTTATCCTTATAGATAAGATTTATTAACACATGCAATCTGAGCATAGTCCTTGTTTCCTGCCCCTTATGTGTCTGCTTTTCTAGTGTGTTGAATGTTTGTCTATTAGAGAAACTCTGCAAGAGAAAGCGGGCACAGGTCTCCTAAGTTTGCCATCAAACAGGTCTCTGGGGCTAGGAATTCAGAAGGTCTCCTTAACTGGTGTCCCTTGAAAACCTGCCTCAGGTCACCACTCATACAAGTGCACCTTCCTCAGCCTTGTCTCTCTGAAAGCTGCATTGTGCAGCTTCATCCATCTGAAATCATTGGCTTACTCCTGCCCCTTGTCTTTGATGATCTGCTTTTGGCCAAGTTATGACCACACAAAATGACACAGGATCTATCCTTACAGTCTGTTCAATTCTTTTTGGTCTGCTCCATCTAAAACTGAGTCTCTCCCAAGCCAACGCCTGTCTCCTTCACATTTTCATTCATTCATTTATTTATTTATTTATTTATTTATTTATTTATTTATTTATTTATTTATTTTGAGACGGAGTCTCGCTCTGTCCCCCAGGCTGGAGTGCAGTGACACCATCTTGGCTCACTGCAAGCTCTGCCTCCGGGGTTCAAGCCATTCTCCTGCCTCAGCCTTCTGAGTAGCTGGGACTACAGCACATTTTCTTAATGTCATGCTCACTTGTGTGCTTCTCTGTCACTGGCCCAATTTCACCAGAGACCATTTCAAATTGCAGGGGGTGTTTTGGGGACCTTTGAGCATAAACAATTTTGCGCATTTGAAAAGTACTTTAGAAAAAACAAATAGAAGAATTTCGTGAGAAGGTTGTTTGTTTAAGAGACATCATTTTGTTTAATATAGGCACCTTTCCCTCCTGCCTTTCTGTACTTTGAGGATGAATAGTGCTGATTTTTAAATTGTATGGTTTGATAAAATTGTCAAAGCCCAAATTAGGTGAAAACCAGCCACATGTCCGTCACTTGTGTGTATGCTTACATAAGAAAATTATTTTTTCTGTATTTAAATATTCTTCCCAGGGGCATAATTAGGCTTCTACAATGATAATTTCATATTTGCCTCCTCCTTTTATTTTATTTTCTATTACTCTTCCTTTCTTCTTACTCCTCTTGGGAAAGTTTAAAAGTTGACTGACGAAAAAGCAAATAATTCACTTTATATGTGTATACACTGTGAATATCTTGTCCAGACAAATAGTGAAATTTATCTAAAAGAAGGAAAAAATGTTATTTAACTTTATTTCTTTTTGTGGATCCTAAAAAGTACATTTACAAAGTAGTCTTTGTTACTATAACTACAAGTGTAAAAACCTGGCTTTAATTCCAAGATAAAAGCTAAATTCCAGGCATAATTCAAAGTTTTTAAACATTCAAAGTCTTTACCATACAAAAACCAAAAATAACGTCACACAGTATTTGGGTTTGAATATGACTGTCATTAAGTTTTTTTGCTGATTTGAGCTGTTTAAAATTCCTACATTGGTTTTGTGAGATAAATAATCATTTTTCTATAAGTTGTTTAAAATTAAAAATTATATATACAAAATTATGTTCAGCTGCATGGGATAATACTGGATGCATTTGTAAAGAGATTAATATACTATTCTCACAATGTTAAAAGTCATAAAAATGTATTAGCTAAAATTGTGATTTCCAGATCCTTATCTAACTTTCAGCTCTTAGGCAAATGATTAAGTTAATACACAAATAATCTTTGAATGGCTTGACATTTTATAAGTAAGAAAAAGATGCAAAACATTGGTTTCCAAACATAATTTTAATTGACCCCCTTTTTAAAATGGCAATAGAGTAAACAAATATGAAGTGTTGTTTTGATAGCTATCAGTTGGGGACCTCAAGGTCACTCTTAGGTTCTTGCCACATAAACCTGTCTGTAGGCCCTCTCCTACTTTCTCTGATTTCTTCCCCTTCTGGCCTCCAGATCCTCTTTTAAAAGGGTTTGACTGATTAGGTCAGGCCCACCCACACTCAAAGGCAGGAATTAGTTAGGTGTGCACACCAGGGGTCAGGAACTTTGTGGGGCATTTTGGAAGCCTGCCTACAATTTGCACAGAGACTGGAATAGTAACTGTCAGCAAAAAGGTTTGTTTTAAGGATTTCAGTTCCATAAACTCTTTTTACTTTCTGTTCTTGAAAGTTTTGGACAGGTACTGGGGTATTGACTCGAGCAATTGCTTGTTTCAGCTTCCCCTGAGATCCAGTAGCCAAGACAGAGTCACTTTACCTAAGAGCTGCAGCAGCAAGAGTGAAATGTGTGAAAACTTTGTTTTAGTCCTAAAATCTTCGCGAACCTTAGTGAGTCTTCATACAGCATAGACTCTTCTCTTGACATGAAGCCTTCAATATTTTCCAGCCATTCCCTTTCTGTCAAGTTCTGTTGTTTCTCTTTGTCTCTTTATACATAATTATACCTTGCTACAACACCTTAAACCTAACCATTTTGTATTCTTTACCTGAACAAGGAGAATCCTAGGATAACAACCTTTGATAGGGAACTATCCTGTCCTACAAGAATCTTCCAGATATGATTCTTTTGGATAATCCTGATTTCTGTGTATTGATAGTTCACATTTTTTAAACTAATGCTTGCCAAACAGGCTATGCTATTACAGACATAACTTTATCCTTGAAATAAAAACTTTTCATAAGAAGTAAAGCAGTTCAGGTGGTTAAATTAATTATCTTTGCCCAGACCTTCTCACTGACAAAAGATAAAAGAGCAAATGTACGGATAGAAGGTATGTGACATTGTATTATTTCAAAGAGCAATTTGAATTTGAAATTACTTGGAAACAAAGATTTCCTGACTACTTCTGGAACCGATATGAAATGAGCCATAAATTATTACGATCTTGAGAGGCTTTACTACCACATAAGGAGATAACCACAATAAAGGTAGAGTTTAGTAAAAGTCCTTCCTTGTATTACCCATGATAATAAATAATAAAAAAATGTGAGCATGTCATTAAACCAACACTGACAGAGTAACTTTAAGAGTATTGCAGAGGCGGTTCCCATGCCTGCCCATCTGCCAATGGCACCACCCTGGCAAGAGAATAAACTCAACACAGACAACAATCCAAAGCCCATTATAATCAACCCCAAGTGGGTTAGGGTGACATTCTTGATATTGTAATTTGTTCTTTGAGTAGACTGAGGTTTAAAATCACAAACATTAAAAAAATAACAAATGCTGTATTTCATTTTTCTAACATGCTGAATCCCAAATTTCTTCCCCAGTAGTGGGGCATACATTTTAATGGAACTGTATCAAAGAGCCCTGAAAGCTTTACTTTTCTTACTCCCAATTTCTAGTCTCATTACTATCCATAAACATCAGTAAAATAAATGGCATAACATAAGTAAGCAATAAACATATGGTAATAAACATGAATAAGAGAAGAACTAAGTGACTAAACTCACTGAAGTCCATAAACCTCTCAAACTTCCGAAGGGCTCCAGAATAAGCCACTGTGGGACAAAATTTTTCTTGGGCTGAAGATGTTTAAGGTCATAAAATCTCTCATCTACCCAAAAGCAGAACCTCCAATAGGAACTCACAATAATTCAACTGTCATAAATCCCCTCCCTAGGATCAACCAGAGAAGACTGACTCCTATTCCAGGAGACGAGATGCAGCCACTACACCTAAACAGACACCGTCACAAAACTATCATATCTTTCATGTATTTGCCTAAAGGCCCATCTATCCTGGCTAAAAGTTATTTGTTTTCCTATGTGTGTCCTCCTCTACCTGACCTTACTCTCCTCACCTTCACCTATTAAGGTGGCATATAAGCCCTAAGTTCTAGCTGCTCCTTTGATTCACATTTCTCTGTGAACTCCCGTACATGTATATGTGATTAAAATCGGCTTTTTTTTCTCTTGCTAATCTGTCTTTTGTTGGTTTAATTTGCAGGCCCTAAAAGCTGAATGTAAGAGAGTACAGAAAATGTTTTTCCTCTCTGCTACTTCCAAAGCCCCAAATCCCAGCTTCTACCTCACAAGAAGCTTGGGAGTCCTATGACATCTCCAGCTTCATTACTAACAAGTATAAGCTGAATACTTTTATAAGTGTAGTGTGGATAATTCCTAGGAGCACTCAGTTCAGGGCTCCTGATTGATGGATATCTAGTGGATATCCATAAAGTGGTCAAGAGACATTGGTGTCAGTCTTTGACAAAGAGAAATATGAATTCAAGGATCAACAGGAGATTCACTGCTGCATCATTTGCTAATAGTACAGAATAAGACCTTTTCCACTGAGCTTTAGGATAGACTTTTTCTGATGTCTTTTTCAGAAAGGCAAACCTCAGGCTTTAAGTCATGGAGGCAGAGGCTGCTTCCATGGATGTTCTGGAAATTCAGCTTATAACAGTACATTTTCCTGGTTATTATACTTTTTTTTTTTAAGATTGAGTTTTACTCTTGTCACCCAGGCTGGAGTGCAATGGCGTGATCTCAGCTCACTGCAACCTCCACCTCCTGGGTTCAAGGGATTCTCCTGCCTCAGCCTCCCGAGTAGCAGGGACTACAGGCTTGCACCACTATGCTCGGCTAATTTTTTTGTATTTTTAGTAGAGATGGGGATTCACCATTTTGGCCAGGCTGGTCTCGAACTCCTGACCTCAGGTGATCTACCTGCCTCGGCCTCCCAAAGTGTTGGGATTACAGGTGTGAGCCATCATGTCCAGTGGTTATTATACTTTTATAATGAATTCAGGAATCAAGTAGTGTGAGTTCTTCAACTTTGTTCTTTTCCAAAATTGTTTTGGCTATTGTGGTCACTTTGCTTTTCCATAGAGATTTTAGAATCAGCTTATTACTAACTGTAAAAAATTCACTTAGATATTGATTGAAATTTTTTTGAACCTGTAGTAAAAATTTGGGAGGTTGGTACATCTTAAAAAATTGAATGTCCATGAAAATTGTCTCTACCTATTCATCTTCTTTGATTTCTTTCAGTAGAATTTTGAGATTTTTCAGTATATAGATAGTGCACGTATTTCGTTACATTTATACCTAAATCTTTTTTGTGCTATAATAGTTGAATTTTTTCTTAATTTTGAATTCCAAACATTCATTGACAGTATATAAAAATATAATTTATTTTTAGCTGATTTTGTATTCTACAAAACTTATTAGATATATAACACACTACCATTGTAACATCTGCAGATCCCAATGATGTGAGGTCTTGTTGGGTACAATAAGCAATTGCAATGTGCAATGACACATGTTTCCTGATGGTCTTAAAGCACGCACATAAATGTTTTTAACCGTGAAAAACTTTTTTAAAAATTTGTGTTGTATTTAGTGATATTTTAATGTTATATCATGTTAATCAATATGCTCCTAAGTAATAGAATAACATAAATATTAGTAGTCATTTGATAATTTTGTATTAAAGTCTCTTTGGTACTGCCCAGAAATTGAGAAAGTGGAAGACACTAATTGTGGGCCGCTGATCCTTTTACAATAGAATATAATTTGTCTCCATTTTTTATTTTCAACAAAACTAAGTGAGACCTTATTAAATTGACAGCTGAAAGTTTTGATAATATTTAACAATGTAACATTTTAAGAATGAGTTCAAATAATTAAATATTA